>NC_086447.1:198309494-198662994 GCF_028390025.1 Pseudophryne corroboree | reverse complement strand
ATCTGAGGGAATTCAAGTTCAAAATAGAGTCTCTGAGAGCGGTGATCTTAGGGCTGGAGGAGGGAGAGTTTCTGGTGTCCTTAGACATCAAGGATGCGTACCACCACCTTCCGATTTGGCCGCCACACCAGGCTTATCTCAGATTTACGCTGTTGGACTGTTACTATCAGTTCCAGGCACTGCCATTCGGCCTCTCCACAGCACCGAGGGTATTCACCAAGGTAATGACAGAGATGATGATTCTCCTCCGCAGGCAGGGGGTGAATATAATCCCTTATCTGTATGATCTGCTGATAATCTTCCAGGCAGAGGTTGTTGTAGTCCATTGCTCTCACTACTCGGCTGCTCAGGGAACATGGATGGATCCTGAATCTTCCCAAGTCACATTTGGAGCCGACAAGGAGATTGTCTTTCCTGGGGATGATCCTCCACATGGAAGTGCAGAGGGTATTTCTACCGGTGGAGAAAGCGTTGATGATCCAAACTATGGTCCTGGATGTCTTGAAGCCTTCCCGGGCATTGGTTCATCAGTGCATTCGCCTTCTGGGGAAGATGGTTGCCTCCTACGAGGCTCTTCAGTACGGAAGGTTTCATGCACGGTCCTTCCAACTGCATCTCCTGGACTAGTGGTCGGGGTCTCATCTGCACATGCACCAGAGGATACGTCTATAGCCGAAAGCCAGGATTTCACTCCTGTGGTGGCTACAATTGACTCACCTTCTAGAGGGCCGCAGGTTCGGGATTCAGAACTGGATCCTTCTAACCATGGATGCAAGAGGTTGGGGCACAGTCACCCAAGGGGAAACCATCCAAGGAAGGTGGTCAAGTCTGGAATCCATTCTTCCAATCAACATTCTGGAACTAAGGGCTGTGTACAATGGTCTTCTGCAAAAGGCACATTTTCTGCAAGATCGGGCCATTCAGGTGCAGTCGGACAATGTAACAACGGTGGCCTACATAAACCGACAGTGCAGAATGAAGAGCAGAGCTGCAATGTCAGAGGTAAAAAGAATCCTCCTCTGAGCAGAAAGGCACGCATTGGCGCTGTCAGCAATCTTCATTCTGGAAGTGGACAACTGGGAAGTAGACTTCCTCAGCAGACACGATCTCCATCCAGGAAAGTAAGGCCTCCATCCGGAGGTGTTCACAGAGGTGACAAATCTTTGGGGTGTACCTCAAATAGATATGATGGCCTTCCGTCCCAACAACACGCTTCAGAGGTACTGTTCCAGGTCAAGAGACCCACAAGCAGTGGCGGTGGACACCCTGGTAACTCCGTGGGTGTTCCAGTCAGTGTACATGTTTCCTCCACTTCCACTCATTTCAAGGATTCTAAAACTCGCAAAGAGAACAAGAGTTCAGGCAATCCTCATTGCTCCGGACTGGTCAAGAAGGGCTTGGTACGCGGATCTTCTGGAACTACTGCTGGAAGACCCGAGGCCTCTTCCTATTCGGAAGGACCTTTTGCAACAGGGGCCGTTCGCTTATCAAGACTTACCATGGCTACGTTTGACGGCATGGAGGTTGAACGCCAGATATTAGCTCGGAAGGGCATTCCGAACAAGGTTATTCCTACCCTGATACTGGCTAGGAAAGGAGTAACGTCTAAACATTACCATCGCATTTGGAAAAAGTATGTATCTTGGTGTGAATACAAGAAGTTTCCTACGGTGGAGTTTCAACTGGGAAGGTTTCTCCTCTTCCTGCAAGCAGATGTGGATATAGGCCTGAGTTTGGGATCCATAAAGGTCCAGATTTCGGCTTTATCCATTCTCTTCCAGAAACAACTGGCTTCCCTCCCTGAGGTTCAGACTTTCTTGAAAGGGGTTCTGCACATCCAGCCTCCCTTTGTGCCGCCTACGGCACCCTGGGATCTTAATGTGGTGTTACAGTTCCTCCAATCGGATTGGTTCGAGCCTCTAGGTTGAGGTCAAGTTACTCACGTGGTAGGCTGTCACTTTGTTGGCCTTAGCTTCTGCTAGACGTGTGTCGGAGTTGGGGGCTTTGTCTTGTAAAAGCCCTTACTTAATCTTCCATGAAGATGGAGCTGGCGATTTCTCGCTGGATTAGGTTCACTATCCAGCATGCGTATTCTACGGCAGGATTGCGTGTCCAAAATCTGTTAAGGCCCACTCTACTCGTAAGGTGGGTTCATCCTGGGCGGCTGACCGGGGTGTCTCGGCTTTACAGCTTTGCCGAGCGGCTACTTGGTCTGGGTCGAACACGTTTGCTAAGTTCTACAAGTTTGATACTTTGGCCACTGAGGTTTGGTCAATCGGTTCTGCAGGAGCCTCCGCGCTCTCCTTCCCGTTCTGGGAGCTTTGGTACATCCCCATGATACTAATATGGACCCCAGCATCCTCTAGGACGTAAGAGAAAATAGGATTTTAATTACCTACCGGTAAATCCTTTTCTTGTAGTCCGTAGAGGTTGCTGGGCGCCCTCCCAGCGCTTTGTGATCCTGCAGTGGTTACTTGGTTCAGTACTGCTTTGTTCTTGGTTACGTACTGTTTTATTACTTGGTTAAGTATTCTTGTTCAGCAGTTGTTGAGTTTTCAAGCTGGTTAGCTAGGTTTGCCTTGTATGTGTGAGCTGGTGTGAATCTCGCCACTATCTGTGTAAAGTCCTTCTCTCGAAGTTGTCCGTCTCCTCGGGCACAGTTTCTAGACTGAGTCTGGAAAGAGAGGCATAGAGGGAGGAGCCAGCCCACACTATTAGAGTCTTAAAGTGCCTATGGCTCCTGGTGGACCCGTCTATACCCCATGGGACTAATATGGACCCCAGCATCCTCTACGGACTACGAGAAAAGGATTTACCCGTAGGTAATTAAAATCCTATTATTATCGTCGTATCATTTTATTAAGGAAATCAATATGAGAAAAACACACAAAAACAATCACCAAAAGAAATTAGGTGACAAAGGGAATCATAAATAATCTACAAACAAAGATAACATACTTAACTATAAAACATGACGTGTAATGACTTGTTAACGATAATAATAAATGTTACCAGAGTGAAAGTGAAAAGAAAAAATCAAGCAGAGGGTAGCAATATATGAGCTTGTGGGTATTTACTAGAGATGTGCGGCGGGAACTTTTTCGTGTTTGTGTTTTTATTTTGGTTCTGGTTCCATCCTTGTGTTTTGGATCTGGATTGGTTTTGCCAAAACCACCCTTTCGTGTTTGGTTTTGGTTTTGGATCTGGATTATTTTTGAAAAAAACATAAAAACAGCTAAAATCTCAGAATTTGGGGATAATTTTGATCCTACGGTATTATTAATCTCAATAACATTCATTTCCACTCATTTCCAGTCTATTCTGAACACCTCTCAATATTATTTTTAGGCCTAAAAGTTGCACCAAGGTAGCTGTATGACTAAGCTAAGCAATACAAGTGTGTGGCACAAACACCTGGCTCATCTAGGAGTGGCACTGCAGTAGCAGACAGGATGGCACTTAAAAAAACTAGGCCCCAAACAGCACATCATGCAAAGAAGTAAAAGAGGTGCAATGAGGTAGCTGTATGACTAAGCTAAGCGACACAAGTGTGCGGCACAAACAACATGGGACGTGCTGGAATTTGCCCAGATGTAATACATGCACAATATTGGTGGCACAGGAGAGCATACCCCTACACCACACACACACACACACACACACACACACACACACACACACACACACACACACGCAAAGCCTGTAAAATTAATTTGGATGATAATAACCCTTTTATTTGGAGCTATAATAATAATATGCAGCACAGACGAGCATACCCCTACACCACACAGGACAAACCCTGTAAAAATTATTTGGATACGAATATAAGTAATGTATATAACCATTTTATTTGGAGTAAATAATAAACAGCACAGGACACCACCACTGGACTTATGGAAGCACAAGACACCACCACTGGACGGATGCAGCACAAGACAGCACCACTGGACTGGACTTATACGACAGTACCCCTAGACTTATATGGCAGTACCACTGGACATATATACGGCAGTATCACTGGACTGGATTTATACGCCAGTACCACTGGAATTATACGGCAGTACCACTGGACTTATACGGTAGTACCACTGGACATATATGGCAGGATCACTGGACTTATACACCAGTACCACTGGAATTATACGGCAGGATCACTGGACTTATACGGCAGTACCACTGGAATTATACGGCAGGATCACTGAAATTATACGGCAGTACCGCTGGATTTATACGGCAGTACCACTGGACATATATACGGAAGTATCACTGGACATATACAGCAGTATCACTGGACTGGACTTATACGCCAGTACCACTGGAATTATACGGCAGGATCACTGGACTTATTTACCAGTACCACTGGAATTATACGGCAGGATCACTGGATTTATACGCCAGTACCACTGGAATTATATGGCAGGATCACTGGAATTATACGGCAGTGCTACTAGATTTATACGGCAGTACCACTGGACATATACGGCAGTATCACTGGACTGGATTTATATGCCAGTACCACTGGAATTATATGGCAGGATCACTGCACTTATACGCCAGTACCACTGGAATTATGTGGCAGGATCACTGGACTTATACGCCAGTGCCACTGGATTTATACGGTAGGATCACTGGAATTATACGGCAGTACCACTGGACATATACGGCAGTATCACTGGACTGGACTTATACGCCGGTACCACTGGAATTATACGGCAGGATCACTGGAATGTATTTATATTGCAGTGCCACTGGAATTATATGGCAGGATCACTGGGCATATACAGCAGTATCACTGAACTGGATTATTCGCCAGTACCACTGGAATTATACATCAAGATCACTGGATTTATACGCCAGTACCACTGGAATTATACGGCAGGATCACTGGAATTGTATGGTAGTACCACTGGACTTTTACGGCAGTATCACTGTACTGGATTTATACGCCAGTACCACTGAAATTTTACGGCAGGATCACTGGACATATACGGCAGTATCACTGGACTGGATTTATACGCCAGTACCACTGGAATTATACGGCAGGATTACTGGATTTATACGCCAGTACTACTGGAATTATTTGGCAGGATCACTGGAATTATACGTCAGTACTACTGGACTTATACAGCAGTACCACTGGACATATACGGCAGTATCACTGGACTGGATTTATACGCCAGTACCATTGGAATTATACGGCAGGATCACTGGACATATACGGCAGTACCACTGCACTGGACTTATACGCCAGTACCACTGCAATTATACGGCATGATCACTGGACATATACGTCAGTATCACTGGACTGGACTTATACGCCAGTACCACTGGATTATATGGGAGGATCACTGGATTTATACGTCAGTATACGGCAGTATCACTGGACTGGATTTATATGCCAGTGCCACTGGAATTATATGGCAGGATCACTGCACTTATACGCCAGTACCACTGGAATTATGTGGCAGGATCACTGGACTTATACGCCAGTGCCACTGGACTTATACGGCAGGATCACTGGATTTATACGCCAGTACCACTGGAATTATATGGCAGGATCACTGGAATTATACGGCAGTACTACTGGATTAATACGGCAGTACCACTGGACTTCTACGGCAGGATCACTGGATTTATATGGCAGTACCACTGGACATATACACGGCGGAATCACTGGACTGGACTTATACGCCAGTACCATGGAATTATACGGCAGAATCACTGGATTTTTACGCTAGTACCACTGGAATTATACGGCAGGATCACTGGAATTATACGGCAGTACAACTGGATTTATACGGCAGTACCACTAAACATATATACGGCAGTATCACTGGACATATACAGCAGTATCACTGGACTGGATTTATACGCCAGTACCACTGGAATTATATACGGCAGGATCACTGGATTTATTTGCCAGTACCACAGGAATTATACGGCAGGATCACTGGATTTATACGCCAGTACCACTGGAATTATATGGCAGGATCACTGGAATTATACGGCAGTACTACTGGATTTATACGGCAGTACCACTGGACATATATGGCAGTATCACTGGACTGGATTTATATGCCATTACCACTGGAATTATATGGCAGAATCACTGCACTTATACGCCAGTACCACTGGAATTATGTGGCAGGATCACTGGATTTATACGCCAGTGCCACTGGATTTATACGGCAGGATCACTGGAATTATACGTCAGTACCACTGGACATATACGGCAGTATCACTGGACTGGACTTATACGCCAGTACCACTGGAATTATATGGCAGGATCACTGGACTGGATTTATATGACAGTGCCACTGGAATTATATGGCAGGATCACTGGACATATACGGCAGTATCACTGAACTGGATTTATACACCAGTATCACTGGAATTATACAGCAGGATCACTGGAATTATACGGCAGTACCACTGGATTTATATGGCAGTACCACTGGACATATATATGGCGGAATCACTGGACTGGACTTATACGCCAGTACCATGGAATTATACGGCAGAATCACTGGATTTATACGCCAGTACCACTGGAATTATACGGCAGGATCACTGGAATTAAACAGCAGTACAACTGGATTTATACGGCAGTACAACTAAACAAATATATGTCAGTATCACTGGACATATACAGCAGTATCACTGGACTGGACTTATACACCAGTACCACTGGAATTATATACGACAGGATCACTGGATTTATTTGCCAGTACCACAGGAATTATACGGCAGGATCACTGGATTTATACGGCAGTACCACTGGAATTATATGGCAGGATCACTGGAATTATACGGCAGTACTACTGGATTTATACGGCAGTACCACTGGACATATACGGCAGTATCACTGGACTGGATTTATATGCCAGTACCACTGGAATTATATGGCAGAATCACTGCACTTATACGCCAGTACCACTGGAATTATGTGGCAGGATCACTGGATTATACGCCAGTGCCACTGGATTTATACGGCAGGATCACTGGAATTATACGTCAGTACCACTGGACATATACGGCAGTATCACTGGACTGGATTTATACGCCAGTACCACTGGAATTATATGGCAGGATCACTGGACTGGATTTATATGACAGTGCCACTGGAATTATATGGCAGGATCACTGGACATATACGGCAGTATCACTGAACTGGATTTATACACCAGTACCACTGGAATTATACATCAAGATCACTGGATTTATACACCAGTACCACTGGAATTATACGGCAGGATCACTGGAATTGTATGGTAGTACCACTGGAATTTTACGGCAGGATCACTGGACATATATATGGCAGTATCACTGGACTGGATTTATACGCCAGTACCACTGGAATTATGCGGCAGGATTACTGGATTTATACGCCAGTACCACTGGAATTATTTGGCAGGATCACTGGAATTATACGGCAGTACTACTGGACTTATACAGCAGTACCACTGGACATATACGGCAGTATCACTGGACTGGATTTATACGCCAGTACCATTGGAATTATACGGCAGGATCACTGGACATATACGTCAGTATCACTGGACTGGATTTATACGCCAGTACCACTGGAATTATATGGGAGGATCACTGGATTTATACGCCAGTACCACTGGAATTATATGGCAGGATCACTGGATTTACACAGCAGTACCACTGGAATTATACGGCAGGATCACTGGATTTATACGCCAGTACCACTGGAATTATACAGCAGGATCACTGGAATTATACAGCAGTACCACTAGATTTATATGGCAGTACCACTGGACATATATACGGCAGAATCACTGGTCTGGACTTATACGCCAGTACCATGGAATTATACGGCAGAATCACTGGACTTATACGCCAGTACCACTGGAATTATACGGCAGGATCACTGGAATTATACGGCAGTACAACTAGACATATATACGGCAGTATCACTCGACTGGATTTATACAGCAGTACCACTGGAAATATATGTCAGGATCACTGGACATATACGACAGTATCACTGAACTGGATTTATACGCCAGTACCACTGGAATTATACGGCAGGATCACTGGAATTATAATGGCAGTACCACTGGACTTCTACGGCAGTATCAGTGGACTAGATTTATACGCCAGTACCACTGGAATCTTACGGCAGGATCACTGGACATATACGGCAGTATCACTGGACTGGACTTATACACCAGTACCACTGGAATTTTACGGCAGGATCACTGGACATATATACAGCAGTATCACTGGACTGGACTTATACGCCAGTACCACTGGAATTATACGTCAGGCTCACTGGACTTATACGCCAGTACCACTGGAATTATATGGCAGTACCACTGGATTTATATGGCAGTATCACTGGACATATATATGGCAGTATCACTAGACATGATTTATACGCCAGTACCACTGGAATTATACAGCAGGATTACTGGATTTATACTCCAGTACCACTGGAATTATTTGGCAGGATCACTGGAATTATACGGAAGTACCACTGGACATATACGGCAGTATCACTGGACTGGATTTATACATCAGTACCACTGGAATTATACGGCAGTACCACTGCACTGGACTTACACGCCAGTACCACTGGAATTATACGCCAGTACCACTGGAATTATATGGCAGTACCACTGGATTTATACGGTAGTACCACTGGACATATATGGCAGGATCACTGGACTTATACGCCAGTACCACTGGAATTATACGGCAGGATCACTGGACTTATACGGCAGTACCACTGGAATTATACGGCAGGATCACTGAAATTATACGGCAGTACCACTGGACATATACGGCAGTATCACTGGACTGGATTTATACGTCAGTACCACTGGAATTATACGGCAGTACCACTGCACTGGACTTTCACGCCAGTACCACTGGAATTATACGCCAGTACCACTGGAATTATACGGCAGTACCACTGGATTTATACGGTAGTACCACTGGACATATATGGCAGGATCACTGGAGTTATACGCCAGTACCACTGGAATTATACGGCAGGATCACTGGATTTATACGGCAGTACCACTGGAATTATATGGCAGGATCACTGGATTTATACGCGAGTACCACTGGAATTATACAGCAGGATCACTGGAATTACACGGCAGTACCACTGGATGTATATGGCACTACCACTGGACATATACGGCAGTATCACTAGACTGGATTGTTACGCCAGTACCATGGAATTATACGGCAGAATCACTGGATTTATACACCAGTACCACTGGAATTATATGGCAGGATCACTGGAGTTATACGGCAGTACCAATGGACTTATACGGCAGTACCACTGGACATATATACGGCAGTATCACTGGACTGGACTTATACGGTAGTACCACTGGAATTATACAGCAGGATCACTGGACTTATACAGAAGTATCACTGGACTGGATTTATACACCAGTACTACTGGAATTATATGGCAGGATCACTAGAATAATACGCTAATACCACTGAAATTATACAGCAGGATCACTGGAATTATATGGCAGTACCACTGGATTTATACGCCAGTACCACTGGACATATACGGCAGTATCACTGGACTGGACTTATACGCCTGTACCACTGGAATTATACGGCAGGATCACTGGAATTATAATGGCAGTACCACTGGACTTCTACGGTAGTATCAGTGGACTAGACTTATACGCCAGTACCACTGGAATTTTACGGCAGGATCACTGGACATATACGGCAGTATCACTGGACTGGACTTATACACCAGTACCACTGGAATTTTACGGCAGGATCACTGGACATATATATGGCAGTATCACTGGACTGGATTTATACGCCAGTACCACTGGAATTATACGTCAGGCTCACTGGACTTATACGCCAGTACCACTGGAATTATATGGCAGTACCACTGGATTTATATGGCAGTATCACTGGACATATATATGGCAGTATCACTAGACTTGATTTATACGCCAGTACCACTGGAATTATACAGCAGGATTACTGGATTTATACTCCAGTACCACTGGAATTATTTGGCAGGATCACTGGAATTATACGGCAGTACCACTGGACATATACGGCAGGATCACTGGACTGGATTTATACGTCAGTACCACTGGAATTATACGGCAGTACCACTGCACTGGACTTTCACGCCAGTACCACTGGAATTATACGGCAGGATCACTGGACTGGAGTTATACGCCAGTACCACTGGAATTATATGGCAGGATCACTGGAGTTATACGCCAGTACCACTGGAATTATACGGCAGGATCACTGGAATTATACGGCAGTACCACTGGACATATATACGGCACTATCACTGGACTGGATTTATACGGTAGTACCACTGGAATTATACAGCAGGATCACTGGACATATACAGAAGTATCACTGGACTGGACTTATACGCCAGTACTACTGGAATTATATGGCAGGATCACTGGACTTATACACCAGTACCACTGGAATTATACGGCAGGATCACTGGAATAATACGCCAGTACCACTGAAATTATACAGCAGGATCACTGGAATTATATGGCAGTACCACTGGAATTATACGGCAGGATCACTGGATTTATACGCGAGTACCACTGGAATTATACGGCAGTACCACTGCACTGGACTTTCACGCCAGTACCACTGGAATTATACGGCAGGATCACTGGATATATACGGCAGTATCACTGGACTGGAGTTATACCTCAGGACCACTGGAATTATATGGCAGGCTCACTGGAGTTATACGCCAGTACCACTGGAATTATACGGCAGGATCACTGGACTTATATGGCAGTACCACTGGAATTATACGGCAGGATCACTGGATTTATACGCGAGTACCACTGGAATTATACAGCAGGATCACTGGAATTATACGGCAGTACCACTGGATTTTTTATGGCACTACCACTGGACATATACGGCAGTATCACTAGACTGGATTGTTACGCCAGTACCATGGAATTATACGGCAGAATCACTGGATTTATACACCAATACCACTGGAATTATATGTCAGGATCACTGGAATTATACGGCAGTACCAATGGACTTATACGGCAGTAACACTGGACATATATACGGCAGTATCACTGGACTGGATTTATACGGTAGTACCACTGGAATTATACCTCAGGATCACTGGACATATACAGAAGTATCAATGGACTGGACTTATACGCCAGTACTACTGGAATTATATGGCAGGATCACTGGACTTATACACCAGTACCACTGGAATTATATGGCAGGATCACTGGAATAATACGCCAGTACCACTGAAATTATACAGCAGGATCACTGGAATTATATGGCAGTACCACTGGATTTATACGCCAGTACCACTGGACATATACGGCAGTATCACTGGACTGGATTTATACGTCAGTACCCCTGGAATTATGCGGCAGGATCACTGGGGTGGATTTATACGCCAGTACTACTGGAATTATGCGGCAGGATCACTGGGCATATACGGCAGTATCACTGGGGTGGATTTATACGCCAGTACTACTGGAATTATGCGGCAGTACCACTGGATTTATACGCCAGTGCCACTGGAATTATACGGCAGGATCACTGGACTTATACGCCAGCACCACTGGAATTATACGGCAGGATCACTGGATTTATACGGCAGTACCACTGGACTGGACTTATACGCCAGTACCACTGAATTATAAGGCAGTACCACTAGATTTATGTGGCAGTATCACTGGACTGGACTTATACGCCAGTACCACTGAATTATACGGCAGGATCACTGGACATATACGGCAGTATCACTGGATTGGATTTATACGACAGTACCACTGGAATTATACGGCAGGATCACTGGACTTATACGCCAGTACCACTGGAATTATACGGCAGTACCACTGGACTTATACGGTAGTACCACTGGACATATATATGGCAGTATCACTAGACATGACTTATACGCCAGTACCACTGGAATTATACAGCAGGATTACTGGATTTATACACCAGTACCACTGGAATTATATGGCAGGATCACTGGAATTATACGGCAGTACTACTGGATTTATACGGCAGTACCACTGGACATATATGGCAGTATCACTGGACTGGATTTATATGCCAGTACCACTGGAATTATATGGCAGAATCACTGCACTTATACGCCAGTACCACTGGAATTATGTGGCAGGATCACTGGATTTATACGCCAGTGCCACTGGATTTATACGGCAGGATCACTGGAATTATACGTCAGTACCACTGGACATATACGGCAGTATCACTGGACTGGACTTATACGCCAGTACCACTGGAATTATATGGCAGGATCACTGGACTGGATTTATATGACAGTGCCACTGGAATTATATGGCAGGATCACTGGACATATACGGCAGTATCACTGAACTGGATTTATACACCAGTATCACTGGAATTATACAGCAGGATCACTGGAATTATACGGCAGTACCACTGGATTTATATGGCAGTACCACTGGACATATATATGGCGGAATCACTGGACTGGACTTATACGCCAGTACCATGGAATTATACGGCAGAATCACTGGATTTATACGCCAGTACCACTGGAATTATACGGCAGGATCACTGGAATTAAACGGCAGTACAACTGGATTTATACGGCAGTACAACTAAACATATATATGGCAGTATCACTGGACATATACAGCAGTATCACTGGACTGGATTTATACACCAGTACCACTGGAATTATATACGACAGGATCACTGGATTTATTTGCCAGTACCACAGGAATTATACGGCAGGATCACTGGATTTATACGCCAGTACCACTGGAATTATATGGCAGGATCACTGGAATTATACGGCAGTACTACTGGATTTATACGGCAGTACCACTGGACATATACGGCAGTATCACTGGACTGGATTTATATGCCAGTACCACTGGAATTATATGGCAGAATCACTGCACTTATACGCCAGTACCACTGGAATTATGTGGCAGGATCACTGGATTTATACGCCAGTACCACTGGATTTATACGGCAGGATCACTGGAATTATACGTCAGTACCACTGGACATATACGGCAGTATCACTGGACTGGACTTATACGCCAGTACCACTGGAATTATATGGCAGGATCACTGGACTGGATTTATATGACAGTGCCACTGGAATTATATGGCAGGATCACTGGACATATACGGCAGTATCACTGAACTGGATTTATACACCAGTACCACTGGAATTATACATCAAGATCACTGGATTTATACACCAGTACCACTGGAATTATACGGCAGGATCACTGGAATTGTATGGTAGCACCACTGGAATTTTACGGCAGGATCACTGGACATATATATGGCAGTATCACTGGACTGGATTTATACGCCAGTATCACTGGAATTATGCGGCAGGATTACTGGATTTATACGCCAGTACCACTGGAATTATTTGGCAGGATCACTGGAATTATACGGCAGTACTACTGGACTTATACAGCAGTACCACTGGACATATACGGCAGTATCACTGGACTGGATTTATACGCCAGTACCATTGGAATTATACGGCAGGATCACTGGACATATACGTCAGTATCACTGGACTGGATTTATACGCCAGTACCACTGGAATTATATGGGAGGATCACTGGATTTATACGCCAGTACCACTGGAATTATATGGCAGGATCACTGGATTTACACAGCAGTACCACTGGAATTATACGGCAGGATCACTGGATTTATACGCCAGTACCACTGGAATTATACAGCAGGATCACTGGAATTATACAGCAGTACCACTAGATTTATATGGCAGTACCACTGGACATATATACGGCAGAATCACTGGTCTGGACTTATACGCCAGTACCATGGAATTATACGGCAGAATCACTGGACTTATACGCCAGTACCACTGGAATTATACGGCAGGATCACTGGAATTATACGGCAGTACAACTAGACATATATACGGCAGTATCACTCGACTGGATTTATACAGCAGTACCACTGGAAATATATGGCAGGATCACTGGACATATACGACAGTATCACTGAACTGGATTTATACGCCAGTACCACTGGAATTATACGGCAGGATCACTGGAATTATAATGGCAGTACCACTGGACTTCTACGGCAGTATCAGTGGACTAGACTTATACGCCAGTACCACTGGAATCTTACGGCAGGATCACTGGACATATACGGCAGTATCACTGGACTGGACTTATACACCAGTACCACTGGAATTTTACGGCAGGATCACTGGACATATATACAGCAGTATCACTGGACTGGATTTATACGCCAGTACCACTGGAATTATACGTCAGGCTCACTGGACTTATACGCCAGTACCACTGGAATTATATGGCAGTACCACTGGATTTATATGGCAGTATCACTGGACATATATATGGCAGTATCACTAGACATGACTTATACGCCAGTACCACTGGAATTATACAGCAGGATTACTGGATTTATACTCCAGTACCACTGGAATTATTTGGCAGGATCACTGGAATTATACGGAAGTACCACTGGACATATACGGCAGTATCACTGGACTGGATTTATACGTCAGTACCACTGGAATTATACGGCAGTACCACTGCACTGGACTTTCACGCCAGTACCACTGGAATTATACGCCAGTACCACTGGAATTATACGGCAGTACCACTGGATTTATACGGTAGTACCACTGGACATATATGGCAGGATCACTGGACTTATACGCCAGTACCACTGGAATTATACGGCAGGATCACTGGACTTATACGGCAGTACCACTGGAATTATACGGCAGGATCACTGAAATTAT
This sequence comes from Pseudophryne corroboree, assembly GCF_028390025.1. Taxonomy (NCBI): domain Eukaryota; kingdom Metazoa; phylum Chordata; class Amphibia; order Anura; family Myobatrachidae; genus Pseudophryne; species Pseudophryne corroboree. The sequence continues at coordinate 198,648,170 of NC_086447.1, read as the reverse complement.
ACGGCAGTACCACTGGACATATACGGCAGTATCACTGGACTGGATTTATACATCAGTACCACTGGAATTATACGGCAGTACCACTGCACTGGACTTTCACGCCAGTACCACTGGAATTATACGCCAGTACCACTGGAATTATACGGCAGTACCACTGGATTTATACGGTAGTACCACTGGACATATATGGCAGGATCACTGGAGTTATACGCCAGTACCACTGGAATTATACGGCAGGATCACTGGATTTATACGGCAGTACCACTGGAATTATATGGCAGGATCACTGGATTTATACGCGAGTACCACTGGAATTATACAGCAGGATCACTGGAATTACACAGCAGTACCACTGGATGTATATGGCACTACCACTGGACATATACGGCAGTATCACTAGACTGGATTGTTACGCCAGTACCATGGAATTATACGGCAGAATCACTGGATTTATACACCAGTACCACTGGAATTATATGGCAGGATCACTGGAGTTATACGGCAGTACCAATGGACTTATACGGCAGTACCACTGGACATATATACGGCAGTATCACTGGACTGGACTTATACGGTAGTACCACTGGAATTATACAGCAGGATCACTGGACATATACAGAAGTATCACTGGACTGGACTTATACACCAGTACTACTGGAATTATATGGCAGGATCACTAGAATAATACGCTAATACCACTGAAATTATACAGCAGGATCACTGGAATTATATGGCAGTACCACTGGATTTATACGCCAGTACCACTGGACATATACGGCAGTATCACTGGACTGGACTTATACGCCTGTACCACTGGAATTATACGGCAGGATCACTGGAATTATAATGGCAGTACCACTGGACTTCTACGGTAGTATCAGTGGACTAGACTTATACGCCAGTACCACTGGAATTTTACGGCAGGATCACTGGACATATACGGCAGTATCACTGGACTGGACTTATACACCAGTACCACTGGAATTTTACGGCAGGATCACTGGACATATATATGGCAGTATCACTGGACTGGACTTATACGCCAGTACCACTGGAATTATACGTCAGGCTCACTGGACTTATACGCCAGTACCACTGGAATTATATGGCAGTACCACTGGATTTATATGGCAGTATCACTGGACATATATATGGCAGTATCACTAGACTTGATTTATACGCCAGTACCACTGGAATTATACAGCAGGATTACTGGATTTATACTCCAGTACCACTGGAATTATACGGCAGGATCACTGGAATTATACGGCAGTACCACTGGACATATACGGCAGGATCACTGGACTGGATTTATACGTCAGTACCACTGGAATTATACGGCAGTACCACTGCACTGGACTTTCACGCCAGTACCACTGGAATTATACGGCAGGATCACTGGACATATACGGCAGTATCACTGGACTGGAGTTATACGCCAGTACCACTGGAATTATATGGCAGGATCACTGGAGTTATACGCCAGTACCACTGGAATTATACGGCAGGATCACTGGAATTATACGGCAGTACCACTGGACATATATACGGCACTATCACTGGACTGGATTTATACGGTAGTACCACTGGAATTATACAGCAGGATCACTGGACATATACAGAAGTATCACTGGACTGGACTTATACGCCAGTACTACTGGAATTATATGGCAGGATCACTGGACTTATACACCAGTACCACTGGAATTATACGGAAGGATCACTGGAATAATACGCCAGTACCACTGAAATTATACAGCAGGATCACTGGAATTATATGGCAGCACCACTGGAATTATACGGCAGGATCACTGGATTTATACGCGAGTACCACTGGAATTATACGGCAGTACCACTGCACTGGACTTTCACGCCAGTACCACTGGAATTATACGGCAGGATCACTGGACATATACGGCAGTATCACTGGACTGGAGTTATACCTCAGGACCACTGGAATTATATGGCAGGATCACTGGAGTTATACGCCAGTACCACTGGAATTATACGGCAGGATCACTGGACTTATATGGCAGTACCACTGGAATTATACAGCAGGATCACTGGAATTATACGGCAGTACCACTGGATTTATATGGCACTACCACTGGACATATACGGCAGTATCACTAGACTGGATTGTTACGCCAGTACCATGGAATTATACGGCAGAATCACTGGATTTATACACCAGTACCACTGGAATTATATGTCAGGATCACTGGAATTATACGGCAGTACCAATGGACTTATACGGCAGTACCACTGGACATATATACGGCAGTATCACTGGACTGGACTTATACGGTAGTACCACTGGAATTATACAGCAGGATCACTGGACATATACAGAAGTATCACTGGACTGGACTTATACGCCAGTACTACTGGAATTATATGGCAGGATCACTGGACTTATACACCAGTACCACTGGAATTATATGGCAGGATCACTGGAATAATACGCCAGTACCACTGAAATTATACAGCAGGATCACTGGAATTATATGGCAGTACCACTGGATTTATACGCCAGTACCACTGGACATATACGGCAGTATCACTGGACTGGATTTATACGTCAGTACCCCTGGAATTATGCGGCAGGATCACTGGGCATATACGGCAGTATCACTGGGGTGGATTTATACACCAGTACTACTGGAATTATGCGGCAGGATCACTGGGCATATACGGCAGTATCACTGGGGTGGATTTATACGCCAGTACTACTGGAATTATGCGGCAGTACCACTGGATTTATACGCCAGTGCCACTGGAATTATACGGCAGGATCACTGGACTTATACGCCAGCACCACTGGAATTATACGGCAGGATCACTGGATTTATACGGCAGTACCACTGGACTGGACTTATACGCCAGTACCACTGAATTATACAGCAGTACCACTAGATTTATGTGGCAGTATCACTGGACTGGACTTATACGCCAGTACCACTGAATTATACGGCAGGATCACTGGACATATACGGCAGTATCACTGGATTGGACTTATACGACAGTACCACTGGAATTATACGGCAGGATCACTGGACTTATACGCCAGTACCACTGGAATTATACGGCAGTACCACTGGACTTATACGGTAGTACCACTGGACATATAAGGCAGGATCACTGGACTTATACGCCAGTACCACTGGAATTATACGGCAGGATCACTGGAATTATACGGCAGTACCACTGGAATTATACGGCAGGATCACTGAAATTATACGGCAGTACCACTGGACTTATACGGCAGTATCAATTGACATATACGACAGTATCACTGGACATATACGGCAGTAGCACTGGACATATACAGCAGCACAGGGAGACCACCACTGGACTGATGCAGGATAACACAGCACCACTGCAATGGACTGGACTTATACAGCAGCACTGGACACATGGCAGTAGAGGACACCACTACTGTGACTGGACTACTGTAGCACAAGACACTACCACTATACTGATGCAGGACAACACAGCACCACTGCAATTGACTGGATTTATATAGCAGCACTGGACATATGGCAGCAGAGGACACCACCACTGTGACTGGACTGATGCAGCACAAGACACCACCACTGGACTGATGCAGCACAAGACAGGACTGATGCAGCACAAGACAGCACCACTGGACTGGATTTATACAACAGCACTGGATATATGGCAGCAGAGGACACAACCACTGTGACTGGACTGATGCAGCACAAGACACTACCACTGAACAGATGCAGGACACTGAGGACGGAGACACGTCCTCTCTCTACACTCTCCAATGTTGGAGTGAAAATGGCGGCGATGCGCGGCTACTTATATGGAATCCAAACCCAGCGAGAATCCGACTGCGGGATTATGACGTTTTGCCTTGTTCTGGTTTCCGAATCAGGCAGGAAAACCCGATCGTGACTCGGATCCGGGCTCGGGTGGTGAAGTTCAGGTGGGTTCGGTTCTCAGGGAACCCGCTCATCTCTAGTATTTACAATAAATCTTTAAAAATCTTGATGGGAATTTAAGAAACTTAAGAAAGGGGGGAAAAATGTAAATAAATAAATAAATATAAAGAGAGAATAATATACGCCTTTTGTTAATCCTTCATATAATAACCTATCACACTGTCTTATATGCTGTGTTAAAAACTATTTTACTAGTTTACCTGAACTATTTGTTACGTTGTCTTGATTCAAGACTTACGCTTTGATTATGTAAACTGTCTGAATGCATTTGTTTCAATAAAAAAATATATTTAAAAAAGAGAGAATAATAGAAAATAATAAATTAGTATATGGGAAGGGGAAGGATGAGCTGGGGAAGAGAGAAAAAAAGAAAGAGGGGCCATTGCTCACACTTGTTTTTATTATTCATTTTATGATTGCGGGCCATTATCTTTAAAAAAAAAATCCATTGACTTTCAATAAATTTGAAAATATGTAAAACATTTAAAAAAGTTTATATATATATATATATATATATATATATATATATATAAAACAATCTTTGCATTCAGTTTCACTGTGCATATGGAAGTCGGATTCCGATTCTACCAGTGTTGGGAGGTATGGCATACTATTATATTTCATTTTACATGATATCAAAAATAAAGATGGTTTGCCTTCAAATATTTACTACTAAACGTTTTGTAACCCCATAACCACAACCTTTCTTTGCTGTCATGTATTGTTTCATGTCTCATCACGTATTTCTCATTTCGTTAGAGAATAATGGGGTTTGGCACTCTGCCAGCCACCCGAGACCTGTGCCTGAAGTACAGAAATTCACCAGAGTTGTTAGATGAAATCTTACACAGAACTTGTGGTTAGAATGAGTGTTAACAAAGGGATGTGAAAAGAATATAGCAAAATACCCCACTGTATTAAAGTTGCTAACTGGATATTCTAAATATAAAAATATATCTTTTAGAACCCTAATATAAGGCACCAGGTGTACAGCTAGTAAAACATCAATATATGGTTATTTATTGACTTTTGAAAAAGTGAAGCCGACAGGGCCATAACTAGTAATGCCGCCACCCAGGCAATGGGCCCTGCCCCATGGCCCCTGTATTTTGTTTGCATGGTGCCTGTTACGGCATTCTGCAGCCAGTAGAGCTGCTGCGGAACTGCCCACAGCATTCAAAGCATACTTGTGGAGTCTTCAAAGTACACTGAAAATCACGGTTTCCCAACTGCCCCGGGTGACAACCTGGAATGTGCGTGTGCGAGTCCAAATACGATGGCGGCCTGTACAAAAGACGTGTGACATCATGATACTTAATAGGCATGCCACCACAGCAGACTGCAGATACTTTTCATGACTCGGATGCCGGATAGTACTCATCAGTGCGGACGCAGTGGCAGCAGTAGCCTTTGCTCCCTCCAAGCCCAATAAAAAATGTAAGTAGTAGGGACTTGGGAGGACTTGTTAATTACTCAATATATAAAAACAGCTAAAACTGTTACCACCAGGACCGAGTCATGCGGTCCTTGTCTGTCATTCTCTGGGGGCAGGTCATGTCTATGACACTTAACTACCAGCCCCCTCCCTTTCTCCTGTCAGCATAAATGTAAAATTATTCACTTTGGGTCAGGCCACCCCTAGGCACAACATTATTGTCGCCCCCCCAACCCACCAAAAAATACCCCCAAACAATTGTTACTGTTACCTCCTTTCAAATCTACCCATAGCCTGCTCATTATCCCTGTCTTAGCTCTCTCCAGTTCCCTCCATATATCACTGCTCTTCCCCCTTCCATAGCTCACACTGCTCTCCTCATACCTCACTGCCCCCCACAGCTTACACTTTCCGACTCACATCTTGCTGGTTCCCCTCCCCCCAGCTCACTACCCCATCACACCTTACTGCCCACATAGCTGCTCCCACGCGCCTCACTGCACGGGCGTAGCCAGAACTTTGTGTGCCCCATAGCAACATTTTGAAGGGGCCATCCCAATGCTTCTAGAGATACACTTCTCTGCAGCAGTTGTTATTTTTATGCCCTATAATAGTTCTCTAAATCATTTTCTGAACCATAGTAGAGCCTTATTTAATGTTATGCCCCATAGTAGTGCCCTAGTTTCTTTTATGAATCGTAGTAGTGCTTAAGTTCACCCTGTGTCACATTTCAGAGCTGTCAGTACACATTATGCCGCACGGTACCCCCAATTCACATTATGATATATAGGGGTATATGCAATAGCGGGCGAATCGGCAAAAAAGGCGAATTCCGGGCCGTTTTCGCCTCCAAAAATCAATTCGCCTATGCAGTGCAGTCATTTTTCGCAAAAAAACGGCCCGTCAAAATTCGCCTTTTCTCAATTCGCGTTTTTCCGAATTCGCCTTTTCTGCAATGGTACAGATGCTGCAATTCGCCTCCAGCATATTCAATTCAAGTTTGGAAATTCGCCTGCAGTGCTTTTAGACAGCAAATTCGCGATTTTCCATCCGCCACACTTTGGAGGGTGAAAACAAATAAAAAAATTTTAAACATGGTTTTTTTGGTGTTTTTTTTTTTTGGAATAGTAGATCTATTTATATTAGAAGGGATTAGGTTTTTTTTTTTTTTTGGGGGGAGGCACAAATATTATTTATATATTTTTTAAAATATTTTTTTTTTATTTTTTTTTTTTAATTGCTGGAACGGTAAAATCAGGAAAAAAAATGGCGTGGGGTCCCCCCTCCAAAGCATAACCAGCCTCGGGCTCATTGAGCTGGTCCTGGTTCTAAAAATACAGGGAAAAAATTGACAGGGGATCCCCCGTATTTTTAAAACCAGCACCGGGCTCTGCGCCTGATGCTGGTGCCAAAAATACGGGGGACAAAACGAGTAGGGGTCCCCCGTATTTTTAACACCAGCATCGGGCTCCACTAGCTGGACAGATAATGCCACAGCCGGGGGTCACTTTTATGCCGTGCCCTGCGGCCGTGGCATCAAATATCCAACTAGTCACCCCTGGCCGGGGTACCCTGGGGAAGTGGGGACCCCTTCAATCAAGGGGTCCCCCCCCCCCAGCCACCCAAGGGCCAGGGGTGAAGCCCGAGGCTGTCCCCCCCCATCCAATGGGCTGCGGATGGGGGGGCTGATAGCCTTTGTTGTAAAAAAAAGATATTGTTTTTTCCATTAGTACTACAAGTCCCAGCAAGCCTCCCCCGCAAGCTGGTACTTGGAGAACCACAAGTACCAGCATGCGGGAGAAAAACGGGCCCGCTGGTACCTGTAGTACTACTGGAAAAAAAATACCCAAATAAAAACAGGACACACACACCGTCGACAGTAAAACTTTATTACACACTACCGACACACACATACTTACCTATGTTCACACGCCGACATCGGTCCTCTTCTCCATGTAGAATCCCGGGGTACCTGAAAATAAAAGTTCAATATACTCACCTCAACAGGCTCCAGAGATAAATCCACGTACTTGGCAAAAAAACAAACCGCATTTACCCGCACCAAAAACGGACTGAAAGGTGTCCCATGCTGACACATGGGACACCTTTCCACGATTAAGATCTGTCAGTGACAGCTATCACTGACAGGTCTCTAAGCCAATCAGGAAGCGCAACTTCGTTGCGCTCAGCTGATTGGCTGATCGCTGTGACAGCGCGTCGCACAGCTCCCTCCATTATATTCAATGGTGGGAACTTAGCGGCTAGCGGTGAGGTCACCCGCCGGTCAGCGGCTGACCGGCGGGTGACCCCACCGCTAGCCGCTAAGTTCCCACCATTGAAAGTAATGGAGAGGCTTTGCGAGGCGCTGTCAGAGTACAGACGGCGTCCAGCCAATCAGCTGAGCGCCACGGAAGTAGCGCTTCCTGATTGGCTGAAGGGACATCAGTGACAGGAGTCACGTGATGTCCCGGCATTCGGGAGAGGGGTCTCATGTGTCAACATGGGACCCCTTTCAGTCCGGTATGGCTCGTGTTCGGTTTGTTTTTTTAACAAAGTACGTGGATTTACCTCTGGACCTCTGGACGCTGGAAGGTGAGTATAATTTTTTTGACAGGTACCCTCGGATCGTCGGAGATCGTTGCAGTCGGCGTGTCAACACAGGTAAGTATGTGTGTGTCGGCGTATGAAATAAAGTTGTACTATCAAGGTGTGTGTGTCCTGTTTTTATTTGGGTATTTTTTTCCCAGTAGTACTACAGGTACCAGCGGGCCCGTTTTTCTCCCGCATGCTGGTACTTGTGGTTCTCCAAGTACCAGCTTGCGGGGGAGGCTTGCTGGGACTTGTAGTACTAATGGAAAAAACAATATCTTTTTTTTACACAAAGGCTATCAGCCCCCCCATCCGCAGCCCATTGGATGGGGGGGGACAGCCTCGGGCTTCACCCCTGGCCCTTGGGTGGCTGGGGGGGGGGGACCCCTTGATTGAAGGGGTCCCCACTCCCCCAGGGTACCCCGGCCAGGGGTGACTAGTTGGATATTTGATGCCACGGCCGCAGGGCACGGCATAAAAGTGACCCCCGGCTGTGGCATTATCTGTCCAGCTAGTGGAGCCCGATGCTGGTGTTAAAAATACGGGGGACCCCTACTCGTTTTGTCCCCCGTATTTTTGGCACCAGCATCAGGCGCAGAGCCCGGTGCTGGTTTTAAAAATACGGGGGATCCCCTGTCAATTTTTCCCCTGTATTTTTAGAACCAGGACCAGCTCAATGAGCCCGAGGCTGGTTATGCTTTGGAGGGGGGACCCCACGCCATTTTTTTTTCTGATTTTACCGTTCCTAGCTATTGGGCAGGAAGGCGAATTCAGTACGCCCACTGCTCGCCGATTGGCCGGAATCCGCCTGCGGGAGGGGCGAATCAGTTTCACATTGAATATAGTGAAACCAGGGTCCCGGCGACAGGGCTGCAGCTGGCGATAGCGGGCGAATCATACAGAGGCGGATCTAATGCCGCGATTCGCCCGCTATTGCATATACCCCATAGTGCTCCCTGGTTCATATTAACATTAAAATGCCCTACAGTTCATTTTATACCACACTACAATGCGCAGGTCCAGGGGAATATCTAGATATATTGCAGGTCCCAAGGAAAAGGTATGAGAGGACCCCTACGTACCACCCAATGGCGAAAAATGTATATAACACATGTAACTTTGACAGGGAAGGTGGGCCCATCTCAACTCTGGGCCCCATAGCAGCTACACTGCCTGCACTTATGGTAGCTACGCCCTTGCCTCACTGTCCTTTCACTGCTCACATTGCTCCTATCACAGCTCACTGCCCCATCAACCAACTGCCCCCCACACAAGGCCCCCTACTGCTCACACAGCACACACGTACTCTGCACACACACACACACACACACACACACACACACACACACACACACACACACACACACACACACACACACACACACACACTTACTTCACAAGAAGCAGAGTAGTTCTGTCACTCTCTGGTTGGCCGGGAATTTGCAGCAGCCCTCCCTGCTGTCTGTGGATGACTAACAGGATCTATGTATTTTTTGGGTCCTGTAGTAACAACTTTTTTAGGAGGGGGTGGGATTCCTCTGTTGCTTAGATTCCTTTCAAGATTTACAGTGACAAATGCAGGGTTTCTACAGAGGGGGCTTCAAACCATGGCAAGAGAGTTGACTTGACCGGCATGTAAAGGAGGTAGCCATCAGGTCCGATATCTGCTGAGGTCCCTCCATTTCCGTCAGCAGACGAAACCCCCACAGGTTTCTATGGGAGATGTGATGCTATCATATTTACCAGATTTGAGCTTGGCCCACGCAGCTAACACCACCTGAAGTTGAAGTTAGCCCGCTGTAGCCTATGGGCATCCTGAACCCTCCCTGGAAATTAAATGAATAACATCCATCTTTAATAATTAGAAATCATTTCCTACAGCCACCCCAACCCCTATATTATGACATTAAAGAAATTGCATTCAAATTAGGCCTATTTTATCCTAACCAGGGCCCACATTTAATAAACAAACCTACTCCCTAAAGCAGCCCTGATATTAAATAATTAGCATTAATTACTAGGCACAACCATGATGCCATTAATGCCATTATTGCACCATTATTACCCCACCCCTCCATTAAATTATTTGCCACATCCTTCTTCACATTATATTACTATCATCCACATACTTACCTTTTTCCATACAGTGGTATATGCTGCAGGGTCAGTCTTTCCTGCCTGCTTCTCCAGCTGAATGCACAAAGTCAGTGCGAAAAGATATGATGGGCCTAATTCAGACCTGATCGCAGCAGCAAAATTGTTCTCTAATGGGCAAAACCATGTGCACTGCAGGGGGGGGGGGCAGATATAACATGCAGAGAGAGTTACATTTGGGTGAGTTATTATGTTTCTGTGCAGGGTAATACTGGCTGCTTTATTTTTACACTGCAATTTAGATTTCAGTTTGAACACACTCCACCCAAATCTAACTCTCTCTGCACATGTTACATCTGCCCCACCTGCACTGCACATGGTTTTGGCCATTAGAGGACAATTTTGCTGCTGCGATCAGATCTGAATTAGTCCCGATATTCTCACCTCAAGATGGACCTCCCGAAAAATAATATGAATTATAACTCTCAGCCCCTGAAAATAGGCCCAAAGTTACTGAACTTTTCTGGAGCATCACAGCTTTTACAACCTCCAATCCTGCCACAGATCACACAGTACACCCCTACATGGGGTACTATCCACCACCAAAAAGCAGTTAGTAAATAAGACCAATAGTCTATAGCCACAACCTTGTGTTCCATGAGTCTAATACAGATAGCCTGAAGCATCATTTACACATCCACAAGGTACAACATTTGCATTTTACACAATAATTATATAAAAATATAATAGCTGACGAGTTGGAGGCTGAGAAGCAAAGGCAACAGAAGTTTGTGTTGGGCTTAAAACCCACACATCACCAGCACCTTGGCCTATTCCATTATGTTTGTGATGGTTTATGTAACAGGTAAGTACTGTGGATGTGTTGTGCAGGTGGATGTACCTGGATCCTACACCCGGGATCACTTCCTGGACTGGATCTCATTGTTGGAACCCTAGGAAGAGGGACAAGGAACCCCAACCCCAGAGGACCCAACACAATAGTCACCACGAGTTAGGACGGTGACAGAAAGATTTATTTGATAGGCAGAATAACTGGTCACCGCTGTGAGTTTAACTTTGTTAAGCTTTGCAAGAATTGGTGATACAATATTACATAACAATAATCACAACAATGCAGGCGAGATATACTTTCAATAAGAATGATGCTGTAGTACCCTAAACTGTCCACAGTGTGGCATACTAAGCACTGTTAATGAATAGTTATTTGCAATGTTCTAAATGCCCACTGGGTGGGGTCTAGAGCTCTCTATAGCTCAATCCCTATATCTGGGGCCCTTACAGATAAAAGTCTGCTCTGTCCACTATAGGCCCTTTTGCAAGTAAGAATAAAACGCTTAAATATTTAAATGTTACAATTGGCTGTAGTCTGCGATTTAAGGGGATTACTGCTCTTTCAGCAGGTCTGTATCGAAGGCAAAGCGTATTAAGAGGCAGAACAATGCAGTGCAGCTCTTTATAAGTGTGACAGTTATACAGTACAGTTCAGTTCTATAGCAGTAGAAAGCAACATGCAGGGATAAGCAGTGTAAATCCTATAGAAGAGAACAGCATGCAGGTGACAGTTCAGATTTGTTGTAGTAGAGTAATACTTCAGCATTAAGTGTAGGAGAGGCTGCAATTCCTGAAGCTGTGTGGTTAAGCAGTAAAGGGGGAGAAGCACAAACTGTAGCAGAAATAACGACAGGAAGGATTTCCTCAACAGAGGCTTTTATCAGACTCCAACTGTATAAGTGAATGTAGCTCCTGTTATGTATGACTCTGTTCCTAAGGCTGGGGCTGCGAGGTAAAGAACCCAGGCTTGTTGCCTTGGAGCTATAATGCCCACCACTGTAGCTGTGCCTGGGTCCCTAAATGTGACTGATAAGTCTCTAGCACCTTGTCACAATACAGCTGAGATGTCTCTCCACATGGGCTCACACTGTCTGGCTGTGTGGATGGAAGGGTAGTGGCAGTTCAATACATTCCTGTGTGGGTAAAAGCCATATACTGACAGGAAATGTTTCTCTGACAGACTGGGAAACTTAGAAGCGTTAGCTGGGTGCTTGCATAAAGTCTCTCTCTGACTGGAAACCTGTGTTTAGCTGGCTGATAAGGGTAATTGAAGCTGGCTATTACATGCCCTGGTTTTTACTGACTGTATAAATACCTCTCTCTATTTCCCCTCTCTGTTCTCTGGTACTTCGCTCTCTCACAAACTCTCCCAGTGACTGACAGTCTACAATGCCCTAAGTCAGGTGTTTTACTACTCATGCTGACCGGTGGACACAGGTTACACGTTGCCCCTTCGTTCCAATTCTCTGTCTTGTTTTCCGCAGCTCTCACTCCTCATAGTCCTCCGGTGTCTGCGGGGATGCTGTCAAGTGGGCACAATGGGGGTAACTCCAAGTTGATCGCAGTAGGAAATTTTTTAGCAGTTGGGCAAAACCATGGGGGTAATTCCAAGTTGATCGCAGCAGGAAATTTTTTAGCAGTTGGGCAAAACCATGTGCACTGCAGGGGAGGCAGATATAACATGTGCAGAAAGAGTTAGATTTGGGTGGGTTATTTTATTTCTGTGCAGGGTAATACTGGCTGCTTTATTTTTACACTGCAAATTAGATTGCAGATTGAACAAACCCCACCCAAATCTAACTCTCTCTGCACATGTTATATCTGCCTCCCCTGCAGTGCACATGGTTTTGCCCAACTGCTAAAAAAAATTCCTGCTGCGATCAACTTGGAATTACCCCCCATGTGCACTGCAGGGGGGGGCAGATATAACATGTGAATAGAGAGATAGATTTGGGTGTGGTGAGTTCAATCTGCAATCTAAATTGCAGTGTAAAAATAAAGCAGCCAGTATTTACCCTGCAGAGAAACAAAATAACCCACCCAAATCTAACTCTCTCTGCAAATGTTATATCTGCCCCCCCCCCCTGCAGTGCACATGGTTTTGCCCAACTGCTAAAAAATTTCCTGCTGCGATCAACTTGGAATTACCCCCAATGATTCCTCTCCATGGTGCTCTCTCTCACACCGCTGCGCATGATGGACCAACTGCCCTCTTCTCAGCACACAGTCCTCCTCACAGCGGGGCAGACCAGCAGCGTTCCTCCCAGCTGTCTTCTCAGATCACCTCAGGGAACTCTCAGTGGAAACTCTGCCTCCTACTCTTCCCGCTCTGCACCGCCCAATCAGCAGCTTCGATTCCTCCTGCTCTGCAGGTCTGCACCTGGATCCTAGCGCTCCACAAGTTGCTGTCCTTTGGTTGCTGGAGTTGCCTAGCAACCTAAGCAAGGCAAAGCTGTTAACCCTTTTTGCTGCACTGTGCCGGCTAGTGAGAAATGAGGGTTCCTTTTAGGGAAAATGTAGGTGTCTCACCCAGGTTGTCTCAAGTATATAGGTGATGGTACCTATATAGCCACATATATCCCCATAAATCCAAGTTAATAGGCTATCCATACAGAGGTGTATCTAGGGGACTAGGCGCCCCTGGCAAAGTAAGGGACTGGCACACAACCACCCCATATTTGAAATAGGGAAGGTGCATGTGCAAAAAAGGGGCATGATCTTGTGGGAAACGGGCATGATCACACAATAGTACTCCCAATTCAAATTACGTTACACAGTAGTACCGCTTATACACATTATGTCACACACAGTAGCGGATCTTGCCACGGGCAAGCAGGACTTTTGCCCGAGGCGCCGTTGCCACGAGGGTGCCACCATCATGGCAAGATCCGCTACTGGTGCCGATGCCGTGTGGTGCGCGATGACATCATCGTGCACCGCACAGCATTGTGGGAGAACCATAGACGCTAGAGGTCATAATTGACCTCTAGTGTCTATGAGGTGCTATGGCCATCGCCTGGGCTGGAGGATTGCACAGTAGGCAGGAACACCACACTTCAGCACCGCACCACACTTCCTGAAGAAAGTGAAAGTAAATTACAGCTCCCAGCAACCCTTGCTGCTAGGAGCTCCCGACAGCAAGGGCTGCTGGGAACTGTAGTTTACTTTCATGTTTTTCACTAGTGCATTGCTGTGCCGAACACCGGTGCCTGTTCCTGCCTACTGTGAGATCCTCCAGCCCAGGCGATGCCACTACTAAGTGATTCCATCCATTGGCCGAGTGTGGCACTGCCGGGCGGCGCCCCCTCCTTGGCTGGCGCCCCTGTCGGGTGCCACCCTGGCCAATGGGTAGATACGCCCCTGCATGCACCTATGAGCGATCCAGAGTTGTAAGCATCTCTCGCATTTCACTTGAGGCTGAAAGGGCATACATGGGTGGCAATGGGTTGGTTGTATGTAGGCAAAATGCTCCAAGGGCGCGTAGGCTGAACCGGCCCTGGTCACACACTAGTGCCCCTTACACACCATGTCCACACAGTAATCCTTGTCACACTGTGGAGAAATCAGCAGTGCCTGGCGTGGCCAAGGAGGGGCACTGCCCAGCGATGCCACCTGCAGTCAGGGGGTATAATCAAATATTAATTGCAGTGAAAAGGTATCTCTGCGCACTGCCTAGTAGTGGTGATGTATTGATAAATTAAGTATAGCTTTCTAGTAGGTTATTTAGAATTTCCTCACTGTGGTGCATTGCGGTACCGAACACCAGCGCCAGCTCTTGGCTGCTGTGCGAACCACCAGCCCAGTCACTGCCACTACTAAGTGATTCTACTCCATGGCCAAGGGTAGTACCACCAGGCAGCGCCCCCTCCTCGGCCAGTGCACCTGGTAAGTGCCATCCTAGCCAATGGGTATATAACCTCCTGCCCACAGCACATAGCCGTAGTCCCCACCCCCTCCCAGCACATAGCCGTAATCCCCATCCCGCTCCCAGCACATAGCCGTAGTCCCCCTCCTCCTTCCAGCACATAACCGTAGTCTCCATCCCGCTCCCAGCAAATAGCCATAGTCCCCACCCCCCTCCCAGCACATAGCCATGGTCTCCCCCCTCCTCCCAGCACATAGCCGTAATCTCCATTCCCCTCCCAGCACATAGCCATAGTCCCCCTCCTCCTCCCAACACATAGCCGTAATCTCCATTCCCCTCCCAGCACAAAGCCGTAGCTACCATCACCCTCCCAGCACATAGACATGGTCTCCCCCCTTCTCCCAGCACATAGCCGTAATCTCCATTCCCCTCCCAGCACATAGCCGTAGTCCCTCTCCTTCTCCCAGCACATAGCCGTAGTACCCATTCCCTCCCAGCACATAGCCGTAATCTCCATTTTCCTCCAAGCACATAGCCATAGTCCCCCTCCTCCTCCCATCACATAGCCGTAGTCCCCCTCCTCCTTCCAGCACATAGCCGTAATCTCCAGTCCCTTCCCAGCACATAGCCGTAGCTCCCATCCCCCTCCCAGCACATAGCCGTAATCTCCATTCCCCTCACAGCACATAGCCCTCATCCCCCTCCCAGCACATAGCCATATTCCCCCTCCTCCTCCCAGCACATAGCCGTAATTTCCATTCCCCTCCCAGCACATAGCCATGGTCTCCCGCCTCCCAGCACATAGCCATGATCTCCCCCCTCCCTGCACATAGCCATGGTCTCCCCCCCTCCCTGCATATAGCCATGGTCTCCCGCCTCCCTGCATATAGTCCTTGCCCCACCCTGCAGATAGTCCTCTCCCCTCCCAGCACAGAGTCCCCCCCCCGCATATAGTTCTCTCCTCTCCCAGCACATAGTCTCTCCCCCTACCTGCATTTAGTTATCCCCGCTCCCAGCACATAGTCTCCCCCCTCCCTGCATATAGTCCTTTCTCTTCCCTGCATATAGTCCTCCCCCCTCAAAGCACATATCAATTAATATGTTGCAGTACCTAGTGTGATGAGCTGGGCATCGCCTAGGCTGGAGGACTGCACAGTAGGCAGGAACACCACACTTCGGCACCGCACCACACTTCCTGAAGAAAGTGAAAGTAAACTACAGCTCCCAACAACCCTTGCTGCCAGGAGCTCCTGACACCAAGGGCTGCTGGGAACTGTAGTTTATTTTCACGTTCTTCACTAGTGCATTGCTGTGCCGAGCACCGGGGCCTGTTCCTGCCTACTGTGAGATCCTCCAGCACAGGCGATGCCACTACTAAGTGATTCCACCCATTGGCTGAGGGTGGCACTGCTGGGCGGCGCCCCCTCCTAGGCTGGCGCCCCTGGCGAGTGCCATCCTGGCCAATGGGTAGATACACCCCTGTATCCATTAATAGGATATCTGTGTGTTCAGCCATCCCCCCTTCTGTGTTTCCAGCCATCCCCCTTCTGTGTGTAAAGCCATCCCCCCTTTTTTGTGTCCATCCAGGCCCCCTTCTGTGTCTCCAGCTGGCCCCTGTAGCCCACAGACACCACAGTAATAAATGGATCCATCCATCTACATTGGGTAGGATCCAGGGGCAACCTCTCTGTCTGGGTCCTGGACTGCAATCCAGGCAGTCCCCTCTGATGGCAGCCCTGGCTATATGCAACACCTCTACCTGTCTGTTTAAGAAGTTTTAGTAAATCTCCCCCATAATTTAAGCTGTCACGATAGGTCCCTCTTTCCTCATTTGCTTTTCCTTCTCTTACTTAAACCATCTTCGACGGCACCAAATCCCATTGTTTTGTGCCACCATGATACTTATTTCAGTGTCGCCTGCTGATGCAGCCATATTTATGTACCCTGTACTTGTCCTATATTTTCTCTAACGTCCTAGTGGATGCTGGGGACTCCGTAAGGACCATGGGGAATAGCGGGCTCCGCAGGAGACTGGGCACTCTAAAGAAAGATTTAGTACTATCTGGTGTGCACTGGCTCCTCCCTCTATGCCCCTCCTCCAGACCTCAGTTAGAATCTGTGCCCGGCCGAGCTGGGTGCTCCTAGTGGGCTCTCCTGAGCTTGCTAGAAAAGAAAGTACAGGTTGAGTCTCCCTTATCCAAAATGCTTGGGACCAGAGGTACTTTGGATATGGGATTTTTCCGTATTTTGGAGTAATTGCATACCATAGTGAGATATCATGGTGATGGGACCTAAATCTAAGCACAGAATGCATTTATGTTACATATACACCTTATACACACAGCCTGAAGGTCATTTTAGCCAATATTTTTTATAACTTTGTGCATTAAACAAAGTGTGTCTACATTCACACAATTCATTTATGTTTCATATACACCTTATACACACAGCCTGAAGGTAATTTAATACAATATTTTTAATAACTTTGTGTATTAAACAAAGTTTGTGTACATTGAGACATCAAAAAACAAAGGTTTCACTATTTCACTCTCACACAAAAAAGTCAGTATTTCGGAATATTCCGTATTTCGGAATATATGGATATGGGATACTCAACCTGTATTTTGTTAGGTTTTTTATTTTCAGAGAGCTTCTGCTGGCAACAGACTCTCTGCTACGAGGGACTGAGGGGAGAGAAGCAAACCTACTCACGGCAGCTAGGTAGCGCTTCTTAGGCTACTGGACACCATTAGCTCCAGAGGGATCGAACACAGGTACCTAACCTTGATCGTCCGTTCCCGGAGCCGCGCCGCCGTCCCCCTCGCAGAGCCAGAAGAAAAGAAGCAGCAGAAGCAAGAAGACATCGAAATCGGCGGCTGAAGACTCCTGTCTTCACTTAAGGTAGCGCACAGCACTGCAGCTGTGCGCCATTGCTCCCACAGCACACCGCACACTCTGGTCACTGTAGGGTGCAGGGCGCAGGGGGGGGGTGCCCTGGGCAGCAATTAAGTACCTTTTTGGCAAAAAGAGGCATATAAACAGTCTGGGACTGTATATATGCCCGAGTCCCCGCCATTTTTTACACATTAAAGCGGGACAGAAGCCCGCCGCTGAGGGGGCGGGGCCTTCTTCCTTAGCACACCAGCGCCATTTTCTCTTCACAGCTCCGCTGGAAGGACGCTCCCCAGGCTCTCCCCTGCCATTTACAGGTGCATTAAAGGGTAAAAAAGAGAGGGGGGGGCACATAAATTTAGGCGCAGTATATATATATATATATATATTAACAGCAGCTACAGGGTAAACACTAAGGTACAGTGTAATCCCTGGGTTATATAGCGCTGGGGTGTGTGCTGGCATACTCTCTCTCTGTCTCCCCAAAAGCCTTTGTGGGGTCCTGTCCTCAGTCAGAGCATTCCCTGTGTGTGTGCGGTGTGTCGGTACGAAACCTGTGTCGACATGTTTGATGAGGAAGGATACGTGGAGGCAGAACAAGTGCAGCTGAGTGTGGTGTCGCCGCCGACGGTGCCGACACCTGATTGGATGGATATGTGGAAGGTGTTAAATGATAATGTAAACTCTTTGCATAACAGATTGGATAAAACTGTAACCGGGGGACAGTCAGGGTCTCAACCCATGCCTGATCCTACAGCGTAGAGGCCGTCAGGTTCTCAAAAGCGCACACTATCCCAGAGAGTTGACACAGATGTCGACACGGAATCTGACTCCAGTGTCAATGACGATGAGGCAAAGTTGCAGCCTAAAATGACTAAAGCCATCCGCTACATGATTGTAGCAATGAAGGATGTATTACACATTTCTGAGGAAAATCCTGTCCCTGACAAGAGGATTTATATGTATGGGGAGAAAAAGCATGAAGTGACTTTTCCCCCTTCGCATGAATTAAATGAATTATGTGAAAAAGCGTGGGATTCCCCTGACAGTAAGGTGATAGTTTCCAAGAGATTACTTATGGCGTATCCTTTCCCGCCAACGGACAGGTTACGCTGGGAATCCTCCCCTAGGGTAGACAAGGCGTTAACACGCTTGTCCAAGAAGGTGGCCCTGCCGTCTCCGGATACGGCCGCCCTAAAGGATCCTGCGGATAGAAAGCAGGAAGCTATCCTGAAGTCGGTTTATACACATTCTGGTACACTGCTGAGGCCAGCAATTGCTTCGGCCTGGATGTGTAGTGCGGTAGCTGCATGGACGGATTCTCTGTCTGAGGAGTTAGATACCCTGGACAGGGACACTGTTCTACTGACCCTGGCACATATCAAGGACGCGGTCCTATATATGCGGGATGCCCAGAGGGACATTTGCCTGCTGGGCTCTAGAGTTAACGCAATGTCCATTTCTGCCAGAAGGGTCTTATGGACTCGGCAATGGACAGGGGATACCGACTCTAAAAAACACATGGAGGTTTTACCTTATAAGGGTGAGGAATTGTTTGGGGACGGTCTCTCGGACCTAGTTTCCACAGCTACGGCTGGGAAGTCAAATTTCTTGCCTTATGTCCCTCCACAGCCTAAGAAAGCACCGTATTACCAAATGCAGTCCTTTCGTTCTCAGAAGAGCAAGAAGGTCAGAGGTGCGTCCTTTCTTGCCAGAGGCAGGGGTAGATGGAAAAAGCTGCACCATGCAGCTAGTTCCCAGGAACAAAAGTCTTCCCCGGCTTCCACTAAATCCACCGCATGACGCTGGGGCTCCACAGGTGGAGCCAGGAGCCGTGGGGGCGCGTATCCGACATTTCAGCCACCAGTGGGTTCGTTCACAGGTGGATCCTTGGGCTATACAAATTGTGTCTCAGGGATACAAGCTGGAATTCGAGGTGACGCCCCCTCACCGTTACCTAAAATCGGCCTTACCAACTTCCGCCATGGAAAGGGAGATAGTGTTGGCGGCAATTCACAAACTTTTTCTCCAGCAGGCGGTGGTAGAGGTTCCCCCCCTTCAACGGGGAAGGGGCTACTATTCCACTATGTTTGTGGTACCGAAACCGGACGGTTCGGTCAGACCCATTTTAAATTTAAAATCCCTGAACATTTATCTGAAGAAATTCAAGTTCAAAATGGAATCGCTCAGAGCGGTCATTGCAAGCCTGGAAGAGGGGGATTTTATGGTGTCTCTGGACATCAAGGATGCTTACTTGCACGTCCCCATTTATCCGTCTCATCAGGAGTACCTCAGGTTTGTGGTACGGGACTGTCATTACCAATTCCAGACGTTGCCGTTTGGCCTGTCCACGGCACCGAGAGTTTTTACCAAGGTGATGGCGGAAATAATGGTGCTCCTTCGGAAGCAAGGGGTTACAATTATCCCATACTTGGACGATCTCCTCATAAAGGCGAGGTCCAGGGAGCAGTTGCTGATCAGCGTAGCACACTCTCAGGAAGTGTTGCGTCAGCACGGCTGGATTCTGAACATTCCAAAGTCGCAGCTGATTCCTGCGACGCGTCTGCTCTTCCTGGGCATGATTCTGGACACAGACCAGAAGAAGGTGTTTCTCCCAGAGGAGAAGGCTCAGGAGCTCGTGACTCTGGTCAGAGACCTCCTAAAGCCAAAACAGGTGTCGGTGCATCACTGCACGCGAGTCCTGGGAAAGATGGTGACGTCATACGAAGCCATTCCCTTCGGCAGGTTCCATGCGAGGATCTTTCAGTGGGATCTGCTGGACAAGTGGTCCGGATCGCATCTTCAGATGCATCGGATGATCACCCTGTCCCCCAGGGCCAGGGTGTCTCTTCTGTGGTGGCTACAAGGTGCTCACCTCCTCGAGGGCCGCAGATTCGGCATACAGGACTGGGTCCTGGTGACCACGGATGCAAGCCTCCGAGGGTGGGGGGCAGTCACTCAAGGAAGAAACTTCCAAGGGTTGTGGTCAAGTCAGGAGACTTGTCTGCACATCAATATCCTGGAACTAAGGGCCATATACAACGCCCTGAGTCAAGCGGAGCCTCTGCTTCGAAACCAACCAGTGCTGATTCAGTCAGACAACATCACGGCAGTGGCCCATGTAAACCGCCAGGGCGGCACAAGAAGCAGGGTGGCAATGGCACTGCCACAGGTGGACATGATGGCGTCCCGTCTCAACAAAAAGCTAAAAAGATATTGCGCCAGGTCAAGGGACCCTCAGGCGATAGCTGTGGACGCACTAGTAACACCGTGGCTGTTCCAGTCAGTCTACGTGTTTCCTCCTCTTCCTCTCATACCAAAGGTGCTGAGAATTGTAAGAAAAAGAGTAGTGAGAACAATACTCATTGTTCCGGATTGGCCAAGAAGGACTTGGTACCCGGAATTGCAAGAAATGCTCACAGAAGACCCATGGCCTCTGCCTCTCAGACAGGACCTGTTACAACAAGGGCCCTGTCTGTTCCAAGACTTACCACGGCTGCGTTTGACGGCATGGCGGTTGAACACCGGATCCTAGCAGAAAAGGGCATTCCGGAAGCAGTTATTCCTATGCTGATAAAGGCTAGGAAGGACGTGACAGCAAAACATTATCACCGTATATGGCGAAAATATGTTGCTTGGTGTGAGGCCAGGAAGGCCCCTACAGAGGAATTCCAGCTGGGTCGATTCCTGCACTTCCTACAGTCAGGTGTGACTATGGGCCTAAAATTAGGGTCCATAAAGGTCCAGATTTCGGCCCTATCCATTTTCTTTCAAGAAGAACTGGCTTCACTGCCTGAGGTTCAGACGTTTGTTAAGGGAGTGCTGCATATTCAGCCTCCTTTTGTGCCACCAGTGGCACCTTGGGATCTTAACGTGATCTTGGCTTTCCTGAAATCCCACTGGTTTGAGCCACTTAAGACGGTGGAGCTAAAGTATCTCACGTGGAAAGTGGTCATGCTGTTGGCCCTAGCCTCAGCTAGGCGTGTGTCAGAATTGGCGGCTGTGTCATGTAAAAGCCCCTATCTGGTTTTCCATATGGACAGGGCAGAATTGCGAACTCGTCCGCAGTTTCTGCCAAAGGTGGTGTCATCTTTTCATCTGAACCAACCCATTGTGGTGCCTGCGGCTACTCGTGACTTGGAGGATTCCAAGTTGCTTGATGTAGTCAGGGCTTTGAAGATCTATGTTGCCAGGACGGCTGGAGTCAGGAAGACTGACTCGCTGTTTATCCTGTATGCATCCAACAAGCTGGGTGCTCCTGCTTCAAAGCAAACCATTGCTCGCTGGATCTGTAACACGATTCAGCTGGCTCATTCTGCGGCTGGATTGCCGCATCCAAAATCAGTAAAAGCCCATTCCACAAGGAAGGTTGGCTCTTCTTGGGCGGCTGCCCGAGGGGTCTCGGCATTACAGCTTTGCCGAGCTGCTACTTGGTCAGGTTCAAACACATTTGCAAAGTTCTACAAGTTTGATACCCTGGCTGAGGAGGACTTGGTGTTTGCCCATTCGGTGCTGCAGAGTCATCCGCACTCTCCCGCCCGTTTGGGAGCTTTGGTATAATCCCCATGGTCCTTACGGAGTCCCCAGCATCCACTAGGACGTTAGAGAAAATAAGAAGTTACTTACCGGTAATTCTATTTCTCGTAGTCCGTAGTGGATGCTGGGCGCCCGTCCCAAGTGCGGACTTTCTGCAATACGTGTATATAGTTATTGCTTAATAAAGGGTTATGTTATGTTGGCATCCATTGGTTGATGCTCTGTTGGTTATTCATACTGTTAACTGGGTAAGTTTATCACAAGTTATACGGTGTGATTGGTGTGGCTGGTATGAGTCTTACCCGGGATTCCAAAATCCTTTCCTTGTAATGTCAGCTCTTCCGGGCACAGTTTCCTTAACTGAGGTCTGGAGGAGGGGCATAGAGGGAGGAGCCAGTGCTCACCAGGTAGTACTAAATCTTTCTTTAGAGTGCCCAGTCTCCTGCGGAGCCCACTATTCCCCATGGTCCTTACGGAGTCCCCAGCATCCACTACGGACTACGAGAAATAGAGTTACCGGTAAGTAAATTCTTATTTTCTTCAACTGTAAGTCTCTGTTTTCTTGTTTTGCTTACTTATTTATGTACTCTGTAATTGGGCGCTGCAAATCCCTTGTGGCATCATATAAATAAAGGTTAATAATTATAATAATAGTTTCAAACCAGTCTCCAACTCGGCACAGAAAAATACAGTTCCATGTATTCCATCTTAGTTAAGCAGAATAAACACAGAAGTATTTACAAAATGCAGTCTGAACAACATCAAGAAATAAGGGTGTAACATACAAAGCTGTGTGGATAATTTAATTAGCACTCCTTCTGCAGAGAATATAAAGCCACTATAACAGTACATTAGAGTGCATGGAGACAGCTGTTATCCTCACAGATCATAAAATGGGTCTACAATTTGTTAGGGTGCAAAACACGATTTTGTGTGAAGGAAATTATTAGCACCTATACTGCAGACAACCTGAAGCCTGAATAACTAAATAAATAAATAACACTGACTACTGTCTGATCAGCTATTCAGACATACTGAGACGGGTGTAGTATGGTATGCCGGTGGCCGGGCTCCCGGCGACCAGCATACCGGCACCGGGAGCCCGACCGCCGGCATACCTACAGTGTGGCGAGCGCAAAGGAGCCCCTTGCGGGCTCGCTGCGCTCTCCATGCTTTGGGCACGGTGGCGCGCTATGCGCGCCACGCTATTTATTCTCCCTCCAGGGGGGTCATGGACCCCCACGAGGGAGAATAGCTGTCGGTATGCCGGGTGTCGGGATCCCGGCACCGGTATACTGTGCGCCGGGATCCCGACATTCGGCATACTGAAGACCACCCACTGAGACAATTATTTTATTGTACTATGACAAATATATTGTACAGTTAGTACAATAAATAGAATAAAGCCACTAGTTCTTGTCTCTTAACAGTAACATATTCAGCAATGTTTTCACTTAGCATGACCAATTTATTTAAATATTTCAGTATTCAATGGATTAATAAGAGTTATATGTGAAAGATGTGAATTTTTCCTACCTTTTTTAAAAAATACTTTATATGTCCCCTCTTTCTCACCCTCCACTTCCCCCCACTCTATTCCCCCCACCCCATATTCTTCTTTATGTATCTTATGTTCTCCTGTTATTTTCTAATACCATTGGCATTGGATTGTTTACTCAGTATTGTACATCTCCACATGATACTTTGGATGTCTGTCATTATACTGTAATATATATATCTTCACTTCACTTCCGGTTCTGCCAGAACCGGAAGTTCACTATAAGGTGCCTGATAGAGTAACTTTCAAGCGCCAACCATATGTAAACCTGCCAACCGGAACCGGAAGTATGCTGCATCGCGCCTGACAGAGTAATCCTCGAGCACCAACCACACGTAAATCCGTCAACCGGAAGTGCGTCACAACGGAACCGGAAGTGAAGTCCGGGAAGTGGCATCCGGACAGATTAGGTTGTGTCTATGTTGCCTTCGTGCTAAGGACCTGGACGTGACAAAACGAGAGGGCAGGAGAGCACTTCCGCCCTTACAGCATCTAAATGTCTCCTTCGTTCTCCGATCGTTTGGGGCAAATTTATTTCTCTATGCAGCATTGGACCCTCGCGGGCTAGCTTCGCTCGCCACGCATCGGGCTCGGTGTCTCGCTCCGCTCCGCTTCGCTCGCCACACTTTACTATTCCAAATAGATTGTGACATGGACCCAGGGGGTTATGGGAAAGGTCCTTAGCGCGAAGAGAATCTAGACGCTACCGGACAGATTACGTTAAATAACAAGCCAGGGATGAGGATAGGATACTCCATTGATCCTGAGGAAGCCCCACGCCAGGGGTGAAACGTGTTGATACAGGAGTTGACTTGTCTGCCGGCAGACACCTCATCTTTGAAAATCGAAGGTACTTTCTATCATTTACTTCAAAGAACAGCACATATTTGGACTTTGAGCCACTGAAATCACACGTCTATTGGGTTTACTTCCACGGTTTGAAGAAAGATCTTGAGGAAAGAAAAATTCCCCCAACAGATACACTAAGGGGTAAGAAGTAAAACACCACTAAAGCGTATTCTTAACCCAGAGGAGACTTACAACCATCACTAAAATTTGCAAGAACTATGGAACATCATCTCTAATTTCAGTTTCAACCTCACATATTCCTTCTATGTTATATGTTGTCTAAATGTTTGTATACCGGTATTAGGTTTATCAGTTATAGCGTACTTATGACCCCATGTTAATTTTAAACCATTGATTACCATGTGTATATTATCCATGAACTTTTTTAGAAAATAAAATTACTGTTTGAAAAATAAGTGTTAATTGTCCTTTATAATACCACTTTTGCGCTAGACGATCCAGAACCCTATTGCAAGTTGTATATCATGTATCTGATTTTTTTTTCTTTGAAGTATAAGACAATGTAATGCCAATGATTTCTGATATGTTTGAAAAACCAAATAAATACATTTATATAAAAAACAGTTATATTTTAATTCAAGGAGCACCACCCATAAAAAAATAAGATATTTTAGATCTTGATTATGGGAATGAGAAGTGGTTTTGATTACTATAAATTATCTTTTTTCCTGTATGGATTACCAGTATATTATTTATACAGTCCCAGGTTTTGTAGGCTAACAAGTTTTTATCATGAAATTCTAGCACAAAGAATGACACCAAGTAATGTAAGGTTAGCATACAAGTAATAGTCTCTCAATCAGTTTGTGGATTCCAACTTTGTGCCAAAACGTTTACAACACATTTAACATACAAGACACTCTTCAATCAAGTAGACCAAAACACACCTTTTTTTTTCTTTGTCCACATGAGAAGACCTTCTCAAACCTTAACATCCTTGTACATTTCTCAAACACCTCAACAAATATTTGTATTTAAATATTAACATTAGACTTTAGGCATTAGATGGCAGTAGTACTGTACCTAAGTGTAAAATATTTGATTTAAAAAAATAAGACAATGAAACAGTAAATGACAGTAGGGCTGATTCAGAGTAAATTATAATAAGCAAGTAACTTTTCACATTGGCAAAACCATGTTGCACTGTAGGTGGGGCAGATTTAGATTTAAGAGGAGTATGTCCAAGCTCAAACCTGAATTGCAGAGTAAAATTGAAGCTTTCAGGTGTTTGTGGGCTACAAAAATTGCCAGTCTTTACATTGAAGGTAAATAAAAACATGTACAGTATTTGCCCCTCTTCCATTGCAGCACAGTTTGTCCAGGTGCAAATCTATCTATCTATCTATCTATCTATCTATCTATCTATCTATCTATCTATCTATCTATCTATCTATCTCTACTCCCAACTAGGGAGGCCAATCCCGGGCCATTTTTTCAATCCCGGGATTCGGGATTGAAAAATGCTCGATCCCAGGATTCCTGGGATCCCCGGGATTGAGTTGGTCAGTGAAATTAATATTTATTCTGTACTTTTTCAAAAATAAAAATGAATGACTAGTACAAATAAAGGTCTGAAAATTACTTGCTTTTACTAACATTTTCAAAATACAACAAGTATTAAAACATTCAAAGTTAAATTGAAGTTATTCTAGTATAACAAGTCTACAGAATGGTGAATGGTCCCTGATCTGTATCAGCAGCAGCACAAAATACAGTATTAATAATATTTATTAAAGACTTTAAGAACAATGAAAGAGAAAAAAGACTGGACCCTGACCTGAATCTGACCATGACCAACTGGCAAACATCCTCCTTGGGCCCATCACTGTATTAGCAGCACAAAATACAGTAACAGTATTATATTTAATAAAGACTTTAAGAACAATGAAAGAAAAAAGACTGGACCCTGACCTGAGTCTGACTATGACCAACTGGCAAACACCCCCCTTGGGCCCATCACTGTATTAGCAGCACAAAATACAGTATTATATTTATTAAAGACTTTAAGAACAATGAAAGAGAAAAAAAGACTGGACCCTGACCTGAGCCTGACTATGACCATCTGGCAAACAGCCCCCTTGGACCCATCACTGCATCAGTAGCACAAAATACAGTATTATTAATAATATCTATTAAAGACTGTAATTATTAAAGAGCAAAAAAAATACAAGAATGGACTTGAGCAGGACCACCGACTATAAATCTCACATGAAAACAAACATATGCTTATTTACTGCGCAAGTCCTTATAATATGATCGTAGGAAACAGAGTGTGTCAACAGTTTCATCTCCCAGGCGTGTGCGTACTTTGGTGCAAATTATGCCAGCTGCTGAAAAAGCACGTTCTGCCTCAACAGATGTAGCCGTAATGGTCATCAAAAATTAATAAGCCTTTTGAAGACATACCCCACGCTTTCCATTGCTTTCAAACAATACCATCTCAGTCTTGACGGCTTTAGTCAAATCCTTCTCCTCATCAGACTGACTCTGTCGGAAAGAAGGTTGTGTCAAAGAATCTTTCATTGACAGTTCCAGTTGTTCTTGTAGACTTATTTCAACTTCACAGGAATGTCCATCTTCAGAATGGTTGTTCTTAATCTCATTAATTAAACTGCAAGATTCAATAACTTGATTACATTCAGTTGACACGACACCACCACCACCACCTCCAGACGTAGACGGATTGAAATAATGGAGACGTAGCAACAATGTTACAACAGCTCTTTTGACTTCTGCCGATTTTGCAACAGTGAATGTGCTGTCATTTGTGGCCCGTGGATTATTTAAATATTGCAGAATCCCTGCAAATTCATTTCTACGTTCACTTATCCTGGCACGAACAGCAACTGCAAGGTTCTTCGCCAATCCGGAACACTGTTTTTCCAGCTGTTGAAGAGCAAATTTAACTGCAGCATCAGCTGTGATGAGGTTGATATCTCGACGACACAGAGCTTCTACAACGAGTTTGACTGGCTGCAACGCTGACACAATTTCCTGCACACTCTCAAAATCAGCATCTGTTATGTGAATTTGAGACTTAACATCAATCATCGCTTTCAGGATACAGCTCCTCAAACGTATAACTCTACTTAACATTTCAAAAAGGCTATACCACCGTGTCTTGCAGTCAACTATTAGGTTCAGCTCGTGCCCAATTTCAGCTCTTATGTACTTCTGCAGTACATAATCGTTTCTCGTTGGTGACCGTCTGAAGATTTTAATGACCATCCTAATCCTCTTGACCAGGGTCTGGTAATCTTCTGAGAGTTCTGCGATGTCGTCAACATTGATGTCCGTGACTTTAAATTCATCCTCCTCATCTTCATCATCTGAATCATCAGATTGGATGTTGGCTATTGAAGCCGAAGGACTTTCAGGGCGCTTGTACAATACATCCATAACAGCTAAATGGATTCCATGAGCATAGCACAGCTGCTGTTTGGCAGATATGAGCCGGCCCACTTTTTTCATTACACTGGCACCATCAGTACAAATAGCAACAATATCATCTTGGAGCGAAAGTCCAAATACAGAGAGTTTCATTTCAAGAAGGTCCACACATTTTTCAGCAGGCATTGATCCTAAGACTTGAACCATACCAAGGCTCCAGAACTGAGCTTGCCCAATGTGAACATTAATATTCATGTACCGTCTGTTGCAAGTAGATGTCCACTCATCAAAAGTTAGACTGAAGCGTTTTCCATCTGCCTTCAGCTTTGCAAGTTGACTTGCTATGAACCTTCTAGTCATCTCTCCATGTTCCATGACAAGTTGTTTTATTGTTTCTTTTGATTTGGGGAGCGGTGTAAATCCCTGCATCTCAAGACCTTTTCTAACATCAGGTGACGTAATGAAGATACGGAATGGCAGTCTGTCACACGCAACCATTCTGGAAAGAGTAGCCTGTAGTGAATTTTCTATATTTTTTACAAGAAATTTCAATATAGGCCCAACTGCAGCATCAGGGCTTTTTTTCTTTGTTCCAGTAGTCAGTGCAGAGTCTGACTCTGTTGCATGAGCGCTCAATGTAGCAACATTTGACCGTTTTTGTTGTATATAAATTTTGTGCATTGTCTTGAGGTGCACATGCAGGCCTTTGGTAGAGCCGCCACCACATTTCAGTACTTTTCCACAATCTTTGCACTGAGCTGCTTCACCTGTGGCTTTCTCACGTAAAAAATAATTCCACACTCCTTCAGACTTATAAACAACATACTCTACTACTGGTAGTTTTGAATTTGAGGCAGTCATTGAAAACGATGGTCAGGCTAATAGGTCGTCCAGGGTCCAGTCCAGTAGGAGGAGGAGGAGGTGGTGGTGGTAGTGGTGGACTGGTGAACCAAGGGGCCAGGGGACGGTGTCAGGTCAAGGTAGAGTCTGCTTCGTTCAATAAGCCGGGTGACGGGTCGTTATAGACCGGTACTTAGCAATCCACTGTCTAAAAACTATCCAAAGTTCCAAATCCTGATTCCTGAGTGACAAACCAAAAAAATGAGGTAAAATAAAACAAAGACTTGAAATAAAGTATTTTGGATTTGCATTAGTTAAACAACAAAAAAAAAACTCTACATAAACTTCTTGCGTTCGCGATGTACTGCATGTGCCACCGACTGCCGAGTCTCTTCCCTATCCAATCTTATCAATATTATTAGCATAAATAAACAATTTTCAAAAGCAGAAGAAAAAAAAATGTATATAAACACACACACACTACAGAGTACAAACACCGTGCAATAAATAAAAGTCTTTGACGTCCCCCGCCCCAGCCCAATCAAGACCATAAATAACACAACAACAGGAATAAAATAACATTTATCATGGCCCAGCAGCACAGGCCCACAGTCTGAAAAATAAAAAAAATATATTATTCCTATGGGCCTGTGCTGGGCCATGAATGATATTTTATTCCTTTGGTGTTATAGGGTTCAGCGGAGGCATGGCCCCCCAACACAGGTATAAAAATGAAATAAATAACATTCATGGCCCAGCACAGGCCTACAGGAAAAAGAGGAAACTATCATGAGTCGACCCACGGCTGGGCCCAACACTCCACCACAGCAAGCAATAAAATAACATTTATCATGGGTGGCCCAGCAGCACAGGCCCACAGTCTGAAAAAAAAAAAATATATATATATTTTTCCTATGGGCCTGTGCTGGGCCATGAATGTTATGTTATTCCTTTGGTGTTATAGGGTTCAGCTGAGGCATGACCCGGGCCCCAACACCACACTACAGCACAGGTATATAAAAAAAATATATCTCTTTCATGGCCCAGTACAGGCCTACAGGAAAAAAAAGGATATATACACACAACAACAACAACACATACATAATCATCTTCATGGCACAGCATCAATTCACCAGAAATTAATATTAGAAACATGCTGCCCCCTCCCCCAGGCCAGAATAAAATATCTGTCTGACTCTACTACTGAGTGACTACTAGTTATGCAGCTGCAAGAAGTCACCCAGGCTGTGACAGACAGGCACAGGCAGCTCTCATCCCCATTCCCCACTGCAGCTACTTACTGTGTGCTGTCACCACAGGAGTGGGATTGGTGGGTTTGTTGGGGCCCTCTGGGCAGGTGTCTCCTGGTCCTCTCCTCTCCTCTGGGCTCCACTTAAAATGGCCGCTGCTTTACTGGGGGATGGGGCCTGGGCCTGGCCTGGGCAGTGGACTGGACTCTGGAGGACTCTGGCAGCAGGACAGGGCTCCCTACTTCTCCCTTGACAGGGCTCCCTCCTTCTCCCTTCAGGCTACAAAAAAAAGTGAGTGTGAGACTGCTGTGAGTAAAGGCAGCCAGGGCGTTTCACCCACCACCACACACCAAGCTGCATCAGTGTCACTGACAGAAAGCAGCCAGCCGATCTCCTCCACCCCCGTCACCCAACTTCTACTTACTGTGTGCCGCGGCCGCCATACTAGTGTGTGGGGGTGAGGGTCCTGACTCCTGCCGCCTGCGGCTGTCTGAGGGGGTATGTGCGCCAGCAGCACCGTCCGCGCTGCAGGCAGCCCTCCTCGTCCCCTGCTCTCCCGCACTCCAGCCTCCGCTTAAAATGGCTGGCGGGCGCGGCTGAAGGGGCGGGTCGGCGGGGGTCTACGCTGCGTGACCTGTGACGTCACGCCGCATGCGGCGCCCTGCACACAGCCCAACACAGCGGGCTGAATGAAATGCGCATGCGCAGTATAATCCCGAAAATAACGGGATTGGAAGGCGCAATCCTGGGATTACAATCCCGGTGTTTTAGGGGCCAAATCCCGGGATCCCGCCGATCCCGATCCCGGGATTGGCCTCCCTACTCCCAACACAGTATCATTACATTTATATATTTTATATATATATATATATATATATATATATTAGAAAGTTATATTGCTTGTCAATTTTGGTATCTCACAAAGTAATTACTTTCTTTTATTTACTCCTCCATCACTTAATTTAGTTGTATAAGACAGGTTACACTGACAAACAACAAACTTGACACGCTTGAGAATTGTCTGTCTGCATCCTTGCTTGCACTATTGCCATTTGTCTGTCACCAGTTATGTCTTCTTCTGTCCGTGCAGGCAACAAACTTTACAGTTAACTCTAGACTGCTTCCCTCTACTTGGGTATTCTATGTCTGTACTATCTCTGCAGCCAAACTCACAGTATCAGTTCCAGAATTCCCACCAGTGCTTCAGCCTCCAACTTGCTTACTGAAGCCTCTCTGATGGATTAATTAATTGTTTTCAAGAGAAAAATCTAACGGGTGTGGTTTGTTATGTTGACAGCAATAAACGACATTCATAGTGTTGACCTCAGAATTTCAGCCTGGTCAAAATGTCAGCAGTGACCATGTCTGCATTCATCATTTCAACACAGATGACATGGTCCAGTGTTCACTCACCTGGTCCTGGCTGCAGTGGTGTCTTCCAGGTCCTGGCAGCCACATGATTATCAGTTCCAGCAGAGACATATGATGGGTAATAATTTATAAACATGCTTCCTTCGCAGACTCAGGTACAATACACTGTAGCCGCTTTTCCCTCTTGGCACCCCTGTTTATGCTTAGCTTATTTGTACCGTGCTCTATTGCTCCTCTGTAGCAGGTTGCCATGTTAAGAGTACCGAACCACTCCAAACCTATGTATTCAGAGTCTACCCAAGCCACGGCTTGGGTGTTCCTGCCATGCTCGTATTTCAGATTGAGGTCGAACGTCATCCTCACGGCATTGGGTTCTCGCAGGTTTTGGATTCCATATAAGGAGCTGCGGCTGGGACTCAGCGCCATTTTCCTCCAGTCACGCTGCTGTATGCTGTGCTCTGCATCCAAGTGGCGGTGCGGAATACAAATGCTGTCACTGTGTCCATAAGGGGCTGTGCTGCTCTTACCGTGTCCATCTAAGGGTCTGTGCTGCTGTCGCTGTGTCCATATAAGGGGCTGTGCTTCTGTCACTGTGTTCATCTAAGGGGCTGTGCTGTGTCCATCCACAAGCTGTGATTTCATCACAGTGGTGCTGGCCTGACTCCACAGGCTCCACCCACTGCGTTCACCCAGTGAGACTATATTTGTCAGCAAAAAAAGTTTTTAAAAAATGTTGTATTTGTTTGTACTGCGCACTGCACCCCAGTACGCTGTACCCCAATGCATGTGTGTAAAGCGGTCTGACTCCAGAGTGAGCTGACCTGCCAGTTAAAAAAAGACTAAAAAAATATATTGTATAATTTGTTTGTACTGTTCAGCGCACTATATACCAGTACACAGTACACCAGTGAGACAATGCTATCTTGCATTTTCATTTCTGCCTCTGCTGTGTGGCAGTGTTTCTTAGATGTACTATAAACCGTCGTGTGTTTGTGCCGCTGCTCTGTCACCTAGTAACCTTCCAGTTAGCTGTAGCCTTTGGCCTAAAGCGGATGAAAACTCTATTGTAAGCTGTGAGATGGTCAAAATTGACTGGAAATGAATGTTATTGAAGTTAATAATACTGTAGCAATAAAAGAAGGTCTAAATTATGTGATATTACCGGGGGGGGGGGGGGGGGGTTGGAAAAAAATTCCAAAACCAAAACTAGTGACGGCCGAAATCCGAAACTGAATCCAAAATCAAAACCAGATGACAAATTAGAACCAAAACCAGCGCAAAAATGGTATGGCGCACATCTCTAGTTAAAAGGGAATACAGTAGCTTCTCTATGCAAACTATGGACCAGAATAGACACAAGCTCCCCCTGGAGCTTTATGCAGTGTACAGCTGCATGCACTTTAGGGTATTACTGTAAGTAAAACATTTCTTAATTTTGCTTGCACCTCTATGGGACGAAAAAGAAAATAAATAATGTATCCTACATACAATATCCCACTAAGTATCATGAGAACTTTGCAGCTCAGTGAATAACAGCCTTGCAGATTTGCTGTGCAGTACTGTGCTATGTGGAAGTCAGTACCCCAACTGCTCGCAGAAACATCTTTAAAAACAAACAAACATGAGATGCCTGTATACCTGTATTAAAGATGGACAACTGAAGGTCCAGAGTATGAAGATAATACTTTACTTTTTTTTATTATAATTCTTTGATTTGAATGGTCACTCAAAATAGGAGTAAATACAAAAACAGAACAAGGGCAACATGAGCCCAATACAGACCAAGGGCAGGATGAAATGAAGTCCGAATTTGGTGGCCGTGCAGGATACCGGCCGAACTTGGATGTTTTTTTAAAGGGGCATCATGTACAAGGCATGGTTTATCCTTGTACATGATTGCCCCTTTAAAAACGTTGTCGTTTGGTCGCATCCCACACGGCCACCGAACTTGGGCTTTGGGCCTAATTCAGACCTGATCGCTAGGTTCCGTTTTCGTACAGCCTGCGATCAGGTCTGAACTGCTCATGCGTATGCACCGCAATCCGCAGGCGCGTCGGTCCGCAGCGACAAGGATCGCTGGGCAGCGACGGGATGGCGCAAGAAAATCGATCGCACAGGCGATCGCAAGGTGACTGACAGGAAGATGCCGTTTATGGGTGGCAACTGATCGTTTTAGAGGAGTGTCCGGAAAAACGCAGGAGGGACCAGGCGTTTGAAGGGAGGGTTTCTGACGCCAGCTACGGCCCCGATCATCGCACTGGAAGAGTAAGTCATGGTCTGTGCAGCGCCTACCTGATCGCAGGGATGCAAAAAACGCACCCTAGCGATCAGGTCTGAATTAAGCCCTTTATTACATCCCGGCACAAATTTTAAATGCAGTAAGAAGCATAAAAGAAAACAACAAAAAAGGTCGGAGATTGAGGAAAGGGGGGGGGGGGGGGGGGGTATGGGAGGTTAGGGGGGGGTAGGGGAGAAGTGGGGGCCACAAAACAAAATCATAAGGGTAGATACGCTCTGAGCATCCAAAAGTAAGAGAAAAAACAGTATAGTTTGTGAAAACAAAGAATTGACGAAGGAAACAACATTTATACTTTACTTTTTAAGAGAGTTTTACTTTTCTAAGAGGTATGGATGGGTATTGGGTCTGGGTCATCCTAGAGACTTTTTACCTTGTACATTATTCTTAATCTGGGTTACACACTGGAACAACGGGAATTCATTCTGACATCGTAACGAAAGCCCTTGAGCCCAGATTCTGTGCACACACTGGAACGAATTTTATGAAGGACAGAACGATCATGTTCCCTCAATCATAAGCATAAACAAGGTCGCTAGTGATATCGCTAGGTTTGATGTGCAGCACATCAAACCTAGGGTCCGAGGGAGTGCGCAATCACCCATACATACTAAGCGATGTAGACGATTTGTCATTACGAAAAGGCAAATCAACCCGACATTGGGCCTAATTCTGAGTTGATCCCAGCATCAAATTTGTTAGCAGTTGGAGAAAACCATGGCCCTCATTCCGAGTTGTTCGCTCGCAAGGCGAATGTAGCAGAGTTACACACGCTAAGCCGCCGCCTACTGGGAGTGAATCTTAGCTTCTTAAAATTGCGACCGACGTACGCGCAATATTGCGATTACAAACGAGTTAGCAGTTTCAGAGTAGCTCCAGACTTACTCTGCCTGTGCGATCATTTCAGTGCTTGTCGTTCCTGGTTGACGTCACAAACACACCCAGCGTTCGCCCAGGCACTCCCACCGTTTCTCCGGCCACTCCTGCGTTTTTTCCGGAAACGGTAGCGTTTTCAGCCACACGCCCCTGAAACGCCGTGTTTCCGCCCAGTAACACCCATTTCCTGTCAATCACATTACGATCGCCGGAGCGAAGAAAAAGCCGTGAGTAAAAATACTTTCATCATAGTAAAGTTACTTGGCGCAGTCGCAGTGCGAACATTGCGCATGCGTACTAAGCGGATTTTCACTGCGATGCGATGAAAAATACCGAGCGAACAACTCGGAATGAGGGCCTATGTGCACTGCAGGGGGGGCAGATATAACATGTGCAGAGAGAGTTAGATTTGGGTGGGGTGTATTCAAACTGAAATCTAATTTGCAGTGTAAAAATAAAGCAGACAGTATTTACCCTGCACAGAAACGAAGTAACCCACCCAAATCTAACTCTCTCTGCAAATGTTATATCTGCCCCCCCTGCAGTGCACATGGTTTTGTCCAATTGCTAACTAACTTGCTGCTGCAATCAACTCAGAATTACCCCCATTGCTCCAGTGTGCACCCAGCTTATTAGTATTAAATATCATACTATATTTCTCATACGTCCTAGAGGATGCTGGGGTCCACTTCAGTACCATGGGGTATAGACGGTTCCGCAGGAGCCATGGACACTTTAAGACTTTTCAAGGGTGTGAACTGGCTCCTCCCTCTATGCCCCTCCTCCGGACCTCAGTTTTAGAAATGTGCCCAGGTAGACTGGATGCACTCCAGAGGAGCTCTACTGAGTTTCTCTGAAAAGACTTATGTTAGGTTTTTTATTTTCAGGGAGAACTGCTGGCAACAGTCTCCCTGCTTCGTGGGACTGAGGGAGCAGAAGTAGGAACCAACTTCCTAAAGAGTTTCATGGCTCTGCTTCTGGCTGACAGGACACCATTAGCTCCTGAAGGGAACTGAACGCTAGCCGTGCCTAGATGCTCACTCCCACAGCACGCCGTCACCCCCCTCACAGAGCCAGAAGTCAGAAGACAGGTGAGTGCTAGAAGACAGATCTTCACTCAAGAAAGTGACGGCTAAAGGTACCGCGCAGCTGGCGGGAGCGCAGCGCGCCATGTTGCCCACACATAGACAGGCACTGCAGGGTGCAGGGCGCGGGGGAGGGGGGGGCGCCCTGGGCAGCATGAAACCTATGGAAACTGGCATAAGGGACATAAATTGCTGAGGCACAGTCCTACCCCCGCCAGTATAAAAAATGACCTCATAAAAGCTGAGGAGAAACACACCATTGAAGAGTGGAGCTTCCTCCTCAGTCAGCCAGCACACTGCTCAGCGCCATTTTCTCTCTCTCCTCTGGCTGCAGAGACAACGCTGGTCCTCCTCCACTACTGAACAAGTATCAGGGTGCAAAACAGGGGGGGGCCACAGTGAATTTGGTGCTATATAATTGTGTGATTAACATTATAAAAGCGCTGCATGTCAGTGGCCATTTTGTGTTCACAGACATTGTGTTACTGGCGTTGGGTTGTGAACTGGCAAATCCTATCTGTGTCCCTCTGACAGATTTTACTGTGGGTCTGTCCCCTATAAGTCCCGGAGTGTCTGTGGTGTGGTGTGGTTGTGCACGTGTGTGACATGTCTGTGGCAGGGAATTCTTCCTCTGTGGGAGACATGTTAGAGACACAGAGGTGTAATATGACACCAAGTGCCTGATTGGGTGAAAGGTTACATGATAGTGTGAATCATATCAGTAAGAGGTTGGACCGAATCTCATACAGAAAACTGAATATAATCTGTTGATGATGTGATTTTTAATAGTTCTGCCTTTCATTCACAGGGACCCCTCTGGGTCACATACAAATTTGCACAAGTAGTACAAACTGTTACCGACACGGACTCTGATTCCTGTGTCGACACTAGTGATTCCAGGGCAATATGTCCTAAGTTAGCAAAAAGCATTCAAAACATGTTTTAGCTATAAAGGAGGTGTTAGAAGTTACGAAGCCCCCTCTATTACCACATGGAGTTTACTTAAGTAAAGAAGTAATGTAATTTTCCCTCCACCTCAGGAGTTGAACAGTCTCTTGGAGGGAGTCTGATTTAACCTGAAAAGAGATTTCAGATTCCCAAAAGGAATTCAGGCAGCTTACCTTTTTCCAAAAGGTGGGAGTCACCCCGCATTTTAGACAGGGCCCTGTGATAAAAGAGAAATGGTGTTTCTCCCTGCGCCTGGAATGGCTTCACTTAAGGAGCCGACAGACCGCAAGTGAGTGAGGTGATCTATTGATGTGGTCAATGGGACACTACTCAGGCCTACCATTGTCTGTGCGTGGGTGAGTAGTGCTATTGAAAAGTGGTCAGAAAACTTGTCATTAGATATTGACACAATAGATGGAGACGAGATACTCCTAACGTTAGGTCATATCAAAGACGCTGCTGTGTACGTACTAGAAACCATGAAATATATTGGTCTCATGGGATCAAGAACTGCTACCATGGCAGTATCGGCTCGGAGGGTGTTGTGGATTCGCCAGTGGAATGCTGATGCAGATTCCAAAAGAAATATGGAGGCTCTCCCGTATAAGGGTGAGGCCTTGTTTGGTGATGGGCTGGATGTGTTAGTCTCAGCGGCTACCGCAGGTAAGTCGACATTCTTGCCTTATGCTCCTACACCGGCGAAAAAGACACATCACTCTCACATACAGTCCTTTTGGCCCAACAAATACAAAAAGGCCAAAGGTTCCCCCTTCTTTGCAGGTAGGGGAAGGGGAAAAGGAAAGAAATCCGCAGCGTCTCCCGGATCGCAGGAGCAGAAGTCCACCCCTGCTTCTGCCAAATCTGCAGCATAACGCTGGGGCTCCCTTGCGGGAGTCCGCTCGGGTGGGAGCACATCTGAAACTTTTCAGCCAAATCTGGATTCAATCTGGCCTGGACCAATGGGTCTTACAATTAGTGTCCCATGGGTACAAACTAGAGTTTCAAAACGTCCCCCCATGCCAATTTTTCAAATCGAGCTTGCCAGCTTCTCTTCCGGGAAGAGAGGCAGTAACAACGGCAATTTAAAAATTATGTCAGGATCAGGTCATTGTCCTGGTACCCTTGGCACATTAAGGAGAAGGTTTTTTATTCAGCCTCTTCATAGTTCCGAAGCCGGAAGGCTCGGTTAGACCGATTTTAAACCTGAAAAATCTGAATCTCTACCTGAAAAGGTTCAAGTTCAAGATGGAATCCCTGATGGTAGTGATTTCCAGTCTGGAAGAGGGGGGCTTCATGGTGTCAGTAGACATAAAAGATGCTTACTTGCATGTTCCCATTTATCCTCCTCACCAAGCTTATCTGAGATTCGCAGTACAGGATTGCCATTACCAGTTCCAGGCGTTGCCGTTCGGACTCTCCACGGCACCGAGGGTATTCACCAAGGTGATGGCGGAGATGATGGTCCTCCTTCGTTAAAAAGGAGTCAATATAATTCCTTATCTGGACAATCTCCTGATAAAAGCAAGATCCAGGGAACAGTTGATGCAGAACATTGCACTCTCCCTGTCAATACTCCAAAAACACGGTTGGATCATGAATTTTCCAAAGTCGCAGTTGGAACCGACGACAAGATTGTCCGTTTTAGGGATGATTCTGGACACAGAAGTACGGAGAGTATTTCTTCCAGTGGAAAAGGATCTGGAAATCCAGAAAATGGTCAAACAAATATTGAAACCAACAAGCGCGTCGATCCATCAATGCATTCGGTTGTTGGGGAAAATGGTAGCGGCCTACGAGGCCATACAGTTTGGCCGATTTCATGCCAGAGTATTCCAGTGGGACCTGTCGGACAAGTGGTCCGGATCCCACCTACACATGCACCGGAAAATAATCCTGTCCCCCAAAGCCAGGATTTCACTCCTGTGGTGGCTACACAGTTCTCACCAACTAGAGGGACGCAGGTTTGGGATTCACGATTGGGTCCTAATAACCACGGATGCAAGTCTCCCAGGCTGGGGAGTTGTCACACAGGGGGAAAGCTTCCAAGGAAATTGGTCAAGTCAGGAAGCCTGCCTTCACATAAACGTTCTGGAGTTGAGAGCCATTTACAACGGCCTTCTACAAACGGTACATCTTCTTCAAGATCCCGTGCAGATCTAGTCGGACAATGTAACAGCAGTCGCGTACATAAACAGGCAAGGCGGAACGAAAAGCAGAGCGGCAATGGCAGAGGTGACAAGGATTCTCCTCTGGGCAGAAAGACATGTTAGAGCTCTGTCAGCAATTTTTATTCCGGGAGTGGACAACTGGGAAGCAGACTTCCTCAGCAGACACAATCTCCATCCAGGAGAGTGGGGCCTCCACCAAGAAGTCTTCGCAGAGGTGACAAGTCTTTGGGGAGTTCCTCAAGTAGATATGATGGCATCTCGTCTAAACAAGAAGCTTCAGAGATATTGTTTCAGGTCGAGAGACCCTCAAGCAATAGCAGTGGATGCACTGGTGACCCAGTGGGTGTTTCGGTTGGTATATGTTTCCCCTCCACTTCCACTGATTCCAAAACTTCTTAAAATAATAAGAAGAACAAGAGTTTGAGCAATCTTCATTGCCCAGACTGGCCAAGGAGGGCTTGGTATGCAGATCTTCAGGAGTTGCTCATAGAAGATCCTCGGCCTCTTCCTCCTCGAGAGGACCTACTACAGCAGGGGCCGTGTGTGTATCAAGACTTACCGTGGCTACGTTTGACTGCATGGCTGTTGAGCGTCGGATCCTAGCCCGAAAGGGTATTCCCAAGGAAGTCATCCCTACTCTTATTCAGGCCAGGAAAGGAGTAACGTCCTAACATTACCACCGTATTTGGAGAAAATATGTGTCTTGGTGTGAATCCAAGAAGGCTCCTACAGAAGAGTTTCAGTTGGGACGTTTTTCTCCATTTTCTGCAGGCTGGTGTGGATGCGGGCCTTAGATTGGGGTCAATCAAGGTCCAGATTTCGGCCTTATCAGTTTTCTTTCAAAAACAATTGGCCTCCTTTCCAGAAGTTCAGATGTTCGTGAAAGGGGTTCTGCACATCCAGCCTCCGTTTGTGCCTCCAGTGGCACCATGGGACCTTAATGTGGTGTTGCAGTTCCTTCAATCAGATTGGTTTGAACCTCTGCAGGAGATAGAATTGAAGTTTCTCACTTAGAAAGTGCTGATGCTTTTGGCCTTGGCATCCGCTAGGCGGGTGTCTGAGTTGGGGTCCTTGTCTCACAAGAGCCCTTACCTGATCTTCCATGAAGATAGGGCAGAGTTAAGAACTCGTCAACAATTTCTTCCAAAGGTGGTTTCGTCCTTCCACATAAGCCAACCTATTGTGGTGCCAGTAGCTACTGACACTTTCACTGAGTCACAGTCTCTAGATGTGGTTAGAGCTTTGAAGATTTATGTTGCAAGAACAGCTCGATGACGGAAAACAGAGGCTCTGTTTGTCCTGTATGCTCCCAACAAGATTGGGTGTCCTGCTTCTAAGCAGACTATTGCGCGCTGGATCAGAGGGACAATTCAGCACGCTCATTCTACGGCAGGCTTGCCGGTACCGAAGTCGGTGAAGGCCCATTCTACTGGGAAAGTGGGCTCATCCTGGGCGGTTGCCCAGGGCGTCTCGGCTTTACAACTTTGCCGAGCAGCTACTTGGTCAGGGTCAAACACATTTGCTAAATTTTATGTTTGACCCCTTGGCCTATGAGGACCTCAAGTTCGGTCAGTCGGTACTGCAGGGTCATCCGCACTATCCCGCCCGTACTGGAGCTTTGGTATAACCCCATGGTACTGAAGTGGACCCCAGCATCCTCTAGGACGTATGAGAAAATAGGATTTTAATACCTACCGGTAAATTCTTTTCTCCTAGTCCGTAGAGGATGCTGGGCACCCGACCCAGTGCGTACTTTACCTGCAGTTTGTTCTTTATAGTTACACAAGTTGTGTTTCATTTGTTTTCAGCATGTTGCTGTAAATGGTTCATGCCTGTTGGTCATGTTGAATGCCAGGTTGTGTGGCATGGTTGAGGTGTGAGCTGGTATGAATCTCACCATTAGTATAAAAGTAAATCCTTTCCTCGAAATGACCGTCTCCCTGGGCACAGTTCCTATACTGAGGTCTGGAGGAGGGGCATAGAGGGAGGAGCCAGTTCACACCCTTGAAAAGTCTTAAAGTGCCCGTGGCTCCTGAAAAACCGTCTATACCCCATGGTACTGAAGTGGACCCCAACATCCTCTACGGACTAGGAGAAAAGGATTTACCGGTAGGTATTAAAATCCTATTTATTGTCTCTTGTGTGGCACAGCACTATTTTTAAATTTTGTCTAGTAGTACCCATCCCAATAAAAAAAAACATATTATTTCTATACAGGCATCAGAAGGCGTTTCCATGCGTTTTTTCCCAAACCTACAGGAGTTGATTGACTTTTACAGGAAAGAGAATGTGGGGCTGGTCACAAATCTACAGAACCCTGTACAGCAAGAGGAAGAGGGGCCTGAAGAGCCAGATGAGGAACAGGGTAAGACAGCTTATGTGTACATTGACCTACCATCATTATTATTATATTGCCATCCTCACACACTACACTAGTATCAAGTAAGGACATATCTAGACTGGAAACAAGCTGACATAGTTTCATCTTCATTAGCATACTGGAGCCACTGGCATTCGGCATAACATATGAGAAGGAAATAAGGAGTCAGAAGAAAAAATGGTTAATAAATATAAAATAAGTCTTTCTATCTTGCAAAGAGGAACCATTCAGTATCCCTGGTTGATCGAGGGGAATTTGTATGTAAATTGTAAAGTCTTGCATGCAGGTGCTCTCCCACTTTATGTTTCATTAAACTTCCTGTTTTATTGTTGTGTACTCAAATCATACTTACCGACTTTTTGGCTGCTCTCTCCGGGAGAGAGCAGCCAGGTCGGCTCGGCAGGGGGGCGGGCTGCGATGTGAGTGCAGAGGGGGGTGGGCCGGAGGCGTGGCACAGGTGGGCCGGGGGCGTGGCTGAGGCGGGCCGGGGGCGTGACTACGGGATCGTCCCGTGTAAGCCCCCCCCCCCCCCCCGCTGTGTAATGCTGCTATTACCGGCATTATACAGCAGGGGGCGTGGCTTTGATGACGCGATTCAACAAGAATCGCGTCATCGCCTGCCCGGACCGCCCACTTTACTCGCTAAGTGGGCGGCAGGGCAGGGGGGGACCCCTGTAATCGGGAGACTTGCCTGCTCTTCCGGGGGGCCGGGAGGGTCACCCGATTTTCGGGAGCCTCCTGGCCATTCCGGGAGAGTAGGCAAGTCTGACTCAAATGCATCTCCCTAATTGTACAGCCATACAGAATATATAAATAAATTAATACAATATAGACTCGACTCCATTAGGGATGGCCATCGGTGTAGTAACCATCAATGGCAAAATAACAAATGGCCATCAATGGTTACCAACTATGTTATGGATGAACATCGATGGTTTCACCAACTGATGGTCATCCCTTTACTTTCCCTGACTGGCCCGTGGACCAATAAGAACCTGGTGGCAGGGCTTCATGGGTGTTGGGGTGGGAGTGGAGCTATGCTCTAATGCTCTGTGTCCCGGCACCTTGTAAAAAAATAAAAACCAAAACATTTGGTTATACTGTGCCATCGATGGAGGGAAACCATCTAGTTCTCACCGATTGATGGCAAAAGTATTCAACATCAGCCATAAACCATCAATGATTATGAATAATCGATTCCAGTAAATTTGCTAAATATTTATGCATTTTATTATTGCATATAACAGAGGTTCTCAAACTCGGTCCTCGGGAGCCCACACAGTGCATGTTTTGTAGGTAACCCAGCAGGTGCACAGGTGTATTAATTACTCACTGACACGTTTTAAAAGGTCCACAGGTGGAGCTAATTATTTCACTTGCGATTCTGAGAGGAGACCTGCAAAACATGCACTGTGTGGGCCCCCGAGGACCGAGTTTGAGAACCTCTGGCATATAACATGTGCACCACTCTCTAGCTTATGTACAGTATGTGCATTACTTAGAAAAATCTGAATAACCGAAATAGACTCCCTACACTTCGATATTTGTTTATTTTTACCTAAGTTTTTCCAGTGAATTCTCATTCACACTTTTTTCCATAACACAGAAGATATTTTTTTCGATTCTATGGGTTTAGCGGACGCTGTACACTTCCTAAAATTCTTCTGTAAAACTTTGGGACGTTTACTAGAATTTTGTCTAATGTTTACTAGAATCCACAAGAAAATTGGAGTCAGTATGGATGATGTAATGGTTAGCATTACTGTCTGATAGCACTGAGGTCATGGGTTCGATTCCCACCATGGCTCTAACTATGCAGAGTTGATATATTCTCCCCGTACTTGTGTGGGTTCCCCCCACAATCCAAAAATATACTGGTAGGTTAATTGGCTCCCAACAAAATTAACACTACTGTGAATGTGTCTGTGTGTACATGTGATAGGGAATATAGCATACATGCTGACATCCTGGTTGCTCTACCCGGGAGACAGCAGCCAAGTCGGCGGGGCAGGGCTCTGATGTGCATAGGGGTTGGGGGTGGGGTTATCGAGGCACATCATTTAAGCCATGCCCCCTTCTCTGTAACGCCGCAATTACTGGCATTATACAGCAGGGTGTGTGGCTATGATGACGTGATTCAGCAAGAATCGCGTCATTGACCGCCCACTTTACTCACTACTCACTGGGACCTGAAAAATCAGGAGACTTGCCTGCTCTTCTGGGGGGCCGGGAGGGTCACCTGATTTTCGGTTGTAAGCAGTGGTGCAAGTATAAATATTTTCTTAGTGGTACTGAGTGCCGAAAAATGGGCATGGTCATGTGTTGTGAGGGGGCGTGGTCACATGCTGCTAGTGGGAGTGGCTACATGACAAGACAGCCCCTTTTGGGGGGAATCTGGAGGCAAGGCTAAAAATATATAGTAATGCCTCCAGTATAATAGAAATATATAGTGCTTCCGCCAGTATAATAAAAATATTTAGTGATACCTCCAGTATAATAGAAATATATAGTAATGTCCCCAATTTAATAACAATATATAGTCATGCCTCCATCATAACAGGAAAATACAGCCACTGCCACACTCCCAGTAACCCTGACAAAGTGGGAGGAGCAGTCATGCTGCCAATCACCATGGTCTTGTTGCTTTGTGGCACATTATAATTGTGGTAATGGAAAAGTGTGTGGCAGGTGGTACTGCGTACCCACTGCAAAATTCTTAAGGGTACTCCGTACCCGAGCGTACCCGCATACTTGCACCGCTGGTTGTAAGCAAGTATGGAATATAGATTGTAAGCTACACTGGGGTAGGGACTAGTGATGATCACAGGAAATTTTTCGGGTTTTGTGTTTTGGTTTTGGGTTCGGTTCCGCGGCCGTGTTTTGGGTTCGAACGCGTTTTGGCAAAACCTCACCGAATTTTTTTTGTCGGATTCGGGTGTGTTTTGGATTCGGGTGTTTTTTTTAAAAAAAACCTAAAAAACAGCTTAAATCATAGAATTTGGGGGTCATTTTGATCCCAAAGTATTATTAACCTCAATAACCATAATTTCCACTCATTTTCAGTCTATTCTGAACACCTCACACCTCACAATATTATTTTTAGTCCTAAAATTTGCACCGAGGTCGCTGGATGACTAAGCTCAGCGACCCAAGTGGCCGACACAAACACCTGGCCCATCTAGGAGTGGCACTGCAGTGTCACGCAGTATGGCCCTTCAAAAAACTACTCCCCAAACAGCACATGACGCAAAGAAAAAAAGAGGTGCAATGAGGTA
Organism: Pseudophryne corroboree; assembly: GCF_028390025.1. Classification (NCBI taxonomy): domain Eukaryota; kingdom Metazoa; phylum Chordata; class Amphibia; order Anura; family Myobatrachidae; genus Pseudophryne; species Pseudophryne corroboree. Next base: position 198,603,632 of record NC_086447.1, on the reverse strand, counting down.
GCTGTGTGGCTAAGCTAAGCGACCCAAGTGGCCGACACAAACACCTGGCCCATCCAGGAGTGGCACTGCAGTGTCACGCAGGATGGCCCTTCCAAAAAACACCCCCCAAACAGCACATGACGCAAAGAAAAAAAGAGGCGCAATGAGGTAGCTGTGTGACTAAGCTAAGCGACCCTAGTGGCCGACACAAACACCTGGCCCATCTAGGAGTGGCACTGCAGTGTCACGCAGGATGGCCCTTCAAAAAACTACTCCCCAAACAGCACATGACGCAAAGAAGAAAAAAAAGATGCGCAATGAGGTAGCTGTGTGACTAAGATAAGCGACCCAAGTGGCCGACACAAACACCTGGCCCATCTAGGAGTGGCACTGCAGTGTCACGCAGGATGGCCCTTCCAAAAAACACCCCCCAAACAGCACATGACGCAAAGAAAAAAAGAGGCGCAATGAGGTAGCTGTGTGACTAAGATAAGCGACCCAAGTGGCCGACACAAACACCTGGCCCATCTAGGAGTGGCACTGCAGTGTCACGCAGGATGGCCCTTCCAAAAAACACCCCCAAACAGCACATGACGCAAAGAAAAAAAGAGGCGCAATGAGGTAGCTGTGTGACTAAGATAAGCGACCCAAGTGGCCGACACAAACATCTGGCCCATCTAGGAGTGGCACTGCAGTGTCACGCAGGATGGCCCTTCCAAAAACTACTCCCCAAACAGCACATGACGCAAAGAAGAAAAAAAAGAGGCGCAATGAGGTAGCTGTGTGAGTAAGCTAAGCGACCCTAGTGGCCGACACAAACACCTGGCCCATCTAGGAGTGGCACTGCAGTGTCACGCAGGATGGCCCTTCCAAAAAACACCCCCCAAACAGCACATGACGCAAAGAAAAAAAGAGGTGCAATGAGGTAGCTGTGTGACTAAGATAAGCGACCCAAGTGGCCGACACAAACACCTGGCCCATCTAGGAGTGGCACTGCAGTGTCACGCAGGATGGCCCTTCCAAAAAACACCCCCCAAACAGCACATGACGCAAAGAAAAAAAGAGGCGCAATGAGGTAGCTGTGTGACTAAGCTAAGTGACCCTAGTGGCCGACACAAACACCTGGCCCATCTAGGAGTGGCACTGCAGAGTCACGCAGGATGGCCCTTCAAAAAACTACTCCCCAAACAGCACATGACGCAAAGAAGAAAAAAAAGATGCGCAATGAGGTAGCTGTGTGACTAAGATAAGCGACCCAAGTGGCCGACACAAACACCTGGCCCATCTAGGAGTGGCACTGCAGTGTCACGCAGGATGGCCCTTCCAAAAAACACCCCCCAAACAGCACATGACGCAAAGAAAAAAAGAGGCGCAATGAGGTAGCTGTGTGACTAAGATAAGCGACCCAAGTGGCCGACACAAACACCTGGCCCATCTAGGAGTGGCACTGCAGTGTCACGCAGGATGGCCCTTCCAAAAAACACCCCCAAACAGCACATGACGCAAAGAAAAAAAGAGGCGCAATGAGGTAGCTGTGTGACTAAGATAAGCGACCCAAGTGGCCGACACAAACATCTGGCCCATCTAGGAGTGGCACTGCAGTGTCACGCAGGATGGCCCTTCCAAAAACTACTCCCCAAACAGCACATGACGCAAAGAAGAAAAAAAAGATGCGCAATGAGGTAGCTGTGTGACTAAGATAAGCGACCCAAGTGGCCGACACAAACACCTGGCCCATCTAGGAGTGGCACTGCAGTGTCACGCAGGATGGCCCTTCCAAAAAACACCCCCCAAACAGCACATGACGCAAAGAAAAAAAGAGGCGCAATGAGGTAGCTGTGTGACTAAGATAAGCGACCCAAGTGGCCGACACAAACACCTGGCCCATCTAGGAGTGGCACTGCAGTGTCACGCAGGATGGCCCTTCCAAAAAACACCCCCAAACAGCACATGACGCAAAGAAAAAAAGAGGCGCAATGAGGTAGCTATGTGACTAAGATAAGCGACCCAAGTGGCCGACACAAACATCTGGCCCATCTAGGAGTGGCACTGCAGTGTCACGCAGGATGGCCCTTCCAAAAACTACTCCCCAAACAGCACATGACGCAAAGAAGAAAAAAAAGAGGCGCAATGAGGTAGCTGTGTGAGTAAGCTAAGCGACCCTAGTGGCCGACACAAACACCTGGCCCATCTAGGAGTGGCGCTGCAGTGTCACGCAGGATGGCCCTTCCAAAAAACACCCCCCAAACAGCACATGACGCAAAGAAAAAAAGAGGTGCAATGAGGTAGCTGTGTGACTAAGATAAGCGACCCAAGTGGCCGACACAAACACCTGGCCCATCTAGGAGTGGCACTGCAGTGTCACGCAGGATGGCCCTTCCAAAAAACACCCCCCAAACAGCACATGACGCAAAGAAAAAAAGAGGCGCAATGAGGTAGCTGTGTGACTAAGCTAAGCGACCCTAGTGGCCGACACAAACACCTGGCCCATCTAGGAGTGGCACTGCAGTGTCACGCAGGATGGCCCTTCAAAAAACTACTCCCCAAACAGCACATGACGCAAAGAAGAAAAAAAAGATGCGCAATGAGGTAGCTGTGTGACTAAGATAAGCGACCCTAGTGGCCGACACAAACACCTGGCCCATCTAGGAGTGGCACTGCAGTGTCACGCAGGAAGGCCCTTCCAAAAACTACTCCCCAAACAGCACATGACGCAAAGAAAAATGAAAGAAAAAAGAGGTGCAAGATGGAATTGTCCTTGGGCCCTCCCACCCACCCTTATGTTGTATAAACAGGACATGCACACTTTAACCAACCCATCATTTCAGTGACAGGGTCTGCCACACGACTGTGACTGAAATGACGGGTTGGTTTGGACCCCCACCAAAAAAGAAGCAATTAATCTCTCCTTGCACAAACTGGCTCTACAGAGGCAAGATGTCCACCTCATCATCATCCTCCGATATATCACCGTGTACATCCCCCTCCTCACAGATTATCAATTCGTCCCCACTGGAATCCACCATCTCAGCTCCCTGTGTACTTTGTGGAGGCAATTGCTGCTGGTGAATGTCTCCACGGAGGAATTGATTATAATTCATTTTAATGAACATCATCTTCTCCACATTTTCTGGATGTAACCTCGTACGCCGATTGCTGACAAGGTGAGCGGCGGCACTAAACACTCTTTCGGAGTACACACTTGTGGGAGGGCAACTTAGGTAGAATAAAGCCAGTTTGTGCAAGGGCCTCCAAATTGCCTCTTTTTCCTGCCAGTATAAGTACGGACTGTCTGACGTGCCTACTTGGATGCGGTCACTCATATAATCCTCCACCATTCTTTCAATGGGGAGAGAATCATATGCAGTGACAGTAGACGACATGTCCGTAATCGTTGTCAGGTCCTTCAGTCCGGACCAGATGTCAGCATCAGCAGTCGCTCCAGACTGCCCTGCATCACCGCCAGCGGGTGGGCTCGGAATTCTGAGCCTTTTCCTCGCACCCCCAGTTGCGGGAGAATGTGAAGGAGGAGATGTTGACAGGTCGTGTTCCGCTTGACTTGACAATTTTGTCACCAGCAGTTCTTTGAACCCCAGCAGACTTGTGTCTGCCGGAAAGAGAGATCCAAGGTAGGTTTTAAATCTAGGATCGAGCATGGTGGCCAAAATGTAGTGCTCTGATTTCAACAGATTGACCACCCGTGAATCCTTGTTAAGCGAATTAAGGGCTCCATCCACAAGTCCCACATGCCTAGCGGAATCGCTCTGTGTTAGCTCCTCCTTCAATGTCTCCAGCTTCTTCTGCAAAAGCCTGATGAGGGGAATGACCTGACTCAGGCTGGCAGTGTCTGAACTGACTTCACGTGTGGCAAGTTCAAAAGGTTGCAGAACCTTGCACAACGTTGAAATCATTCTCCACTGCGCTTGAGACAGGTGCATTCCACCTCCTATATCGTGCTCAGTTGTATAGGCTTGAATGGCCTTTTGCTGCTCCTCCAACCTCTGAAGCATATAGAGGGTTGAATTCCACCTCGTTACCACTTCTTGCTTCAGATGATGGCAGGGCAGGTTCAGGCGTTTTTGGTGGTGCTCCAGTCTTCTGTACGTGGTGCCTGTACGCCGAAAGTGTCCCGCAATTCTTCTGGCCACCGACAGCATCTCTTGCACGCCCCTCTCGTTTTTTAAATAATTCTGCACCACCAAATTCAAGGTATGTGCAAAACATGGGACGTGCTGGAATTTGCCCATATTTAATGCACACACAATATTGCTGGCGTTGTCCGATGCCACAAATCCACAGGAGAGTCCAATTGGGGTAAGCCATTCCGCGATGATCTTCCTCAGTTGCCGTAAGAGGTTTTCAGCTGTGTGCCTCTTCTGGAAAGCGGTGATACAAAGCGTAGCCTGCCTAGGAAAGAGTTGGCGTTTGCGAGATGCTGCTACTGGTGCCGCCGCTGCTGTTCTTGCGGCGGGAGTCCATACATCTACCCAGTGGGCTGTCACAGTCATATAGTCCTGAGCCTGCCCTGCTACACTTGTCCACATGTCCGTGGTTAAGTGGACATTGGGTACAACTGCATTTTTTAGGACACTGGTGAGTCTTTTTCTGAGGTCTGTGTACATTTTCGGTATCGCCTGCCTAGAGAAATGGAACCTAGATGGTATTTGGTACCGGGGACACAGTACCTCCAACAAGTCTCTAGTTGGCTCTGCAGTAATGATGGATACCGGAACCACGTTTCTCACCGCCCAGGATGCCAAGGCCTCAGTTATCCGCTTTGCAGCAGGATGACTGCTGTGATATTTCATCTTCCTCGCAAAGGACTGTTGGACAGTCAATTGCTTGGTGGAAGTAGTAAAAGTGGTCTTACGACTTCCCCTCTGGGATGACCATCGACTCCCAGCAGCAACAACAGCAGCGCCAGCAGCAGTAGGCGTTACACGCAAGGATGCATCGGAGGAATCCCAGGCAGGAGAGGACTCGTCAGAATTGCCAGTGACATGGCCTGCAGGACTATTGGCATTCCTGGGGAAGGAGGAAATTGACACTGAGGGAGTTGGTGGGGTGGTTTGCGTGAGCTTGGTTACAAGAGGAAGGGATTTACTGGTCAGTGGACTGCTTCCGCTGTCGCCCAAAGTTTTTGAACTTGTCACTGACTTATGATGAATGCGCTGCAGGTGACGTATAAGGGAGGATGTTCCGAGGTGGTTAACGTCCTTACCCCTACTTATTACAGCTTGACAAAGGCAACACACGGCTTGACAAATGTTGTCCGCATTTCTGTTGAAATACTTCCACACCGAAGAGCTGATTTTTTTGGTATTTTCACCAGGCATGTCAATGGCCCTATTCCTCCCACGGACAACAGGTGTCTCCCCGGGTGCCTGACTTAAACAAACCACCTCACCATCAGAATCCTCCTTGTCAATTTCCTCCCCAGCGCCAGCAACACCCATATCCTCCTCATCCTGGTGTACTTCAACACTGACATCTTCAATCTGACTATCCGGAACTGGACTGCGGGTGCTCCTTCCAGCACTTGCAGGGGGCGTGCAAATGGTGGAAGGCGCATGCTCTTCACGTCCAGTGTTGGGAAGGTCAGGCATCGCAAACGACACAATTGGACTCTCCTTGTGGATTTGTGATTTCGAAGAACGCACAGTTCTTTGCTGTGCTTTTGCCAGCTTGAGTCTTTTCATTTTTCTAGCGAGAGGCTGAGTGCTTCCATCCTCATGTGAAGCTGAACCACTAGCCATGAACATAGGCCAGGGCCTCAGCCGTTCCTTGCCACTCCGTGTGGTAAATGGCATATTGGCAAGTTTACGCTTCTCCTCCGACAATTTTATTTTAGATTTTTGAGTCCTTTTTTTACTGATATTTGGTGTTTTGGATTTTACATGCTCTGTACTATGACATTGGGCATCGGCCTTGGCAGACGACGTTGATGGCATTTCATCGTCTCGGCCATGACTAGTGGCAGCAGCTTCAGCACAAGGTGGAAGTCGATCTTGATCTCTCCCTATTTTTGGAACCTCAACATTTTTGTTCTCCATATTTTAATAGGCACAACTAAAAGGCACCTCAGGTAAACAATGGAGATGGATGGATACTAGTATACTTATGGATGGACGAGCGACTGCCGACACAGAGGTAGCTACAGCCGTGGACTACCGTACTGCGTCTGCTGCTAATATAGACTGGATGATAATGATATAAAAAATATATATATATCACTACTGCAGCCGGACAGGTATATATTATATAATGACGGACCTGCTGGACACTGTCAGCACTGCAGACTCCTAAAGTAAGCTACTAGTATCAAGAAGATAGAAAAAAAAAAAACACCACAGGTAGGTGGTATACAATTATGGATGGACGAGCGACTGCCGACACAGAGGTAGCTACAGCCGTGGACTACAGTACTGCGTCTGCTGCTAATATAGACTGGATGATAATGATATAAAAAATATATATATATATCACTACTGCAGCCGGACAGGTATATATTATATAATGACGGACCTGCTGGACACTGTCAGCACTGCAGACTCCTAAAGTAAGCTACTAGTATCAAGAAGATAGAAGAAAAAAAAACACAACAGGTAGGTGGTATACAATTATGGATGGACGAGCGACTGCCGACACAGAGGTAGCTACAGCCGTGGACTACCGTACTGCGTCTGCTGCTAATATAGACTGGATGATAATGATATAAAAAATATATATATATCACTATTGCAGCCGGACAGGTATATATTATATAATGACGGACCTGCTGGACACTGTCAGCACTGCAGACTCCTAAAGTAAGCTACTAGTATCAAGAAGATAGAGAGAAAAAAAACACCACAGGTAGGTGGTATACAATTATGGATGGACGAGCAACTGCCGACACAGAGGTAGCTACAGCCGTGGACTACCGTACTGCGTCTGCTGCTAATATAGACTGGATGATAATGATATAAAAAATATATATATATCACTACTGCAGCCGGACAGGTATATATTATATAATGACGGACCTGCTGGACACTGTCAGCAGAATGCGTTTATAGAATAAAAACACCACACAACGAGTGTTTAACTTTTTCAGGCAGACAATCACAATATACTGGTGGTCAGTGGTCACTGGTCAGTCACACTGGCAGTGGCACTCTGGCAGCAAAAGTGTGCACTGTTAATGTACTCCTGCTATAACTGCTCCCCAGTCTCCCCCACAATTAAGCTGTGTGAGCAGTGAGCACTCAGCACAGTCAGATATACATAGATGATGCAGCACACTGAGGCTGAGCACAGATATGGTATACTGTGTCACGGTGTATCGTTTTTTTTCAGGCAGAGAACGGATTATATTAAATAATAATAAAACTGCACTGGTGGTCACTGGTCAGTCACTAGTAAACTCTGCACTCTCTGAGTACTCCTAAGCTCCAGTAAATCAAGTGTCTCACTCTCACTCTCTATCTATTTCTATTCTAAACGGAGAGGACGCCAGCCACGTCCTCTCCCTATCAATCTCAATGCACGTGTGAAAATGGCGGCGACGCGCGGCTCCTTATATAGAATCCGAGTCTCGCGATAGAATCCGAGCCTCGCGAGAATCTGTCAGCGGGATGATGACGTTCGGGCGCGCTCGGGTTAACCGAGCAAGGCGGGAAGATCCGAGTCTGCCTCGGACCCGTGTAAAAAGGCTGAAGTTCGGGGGGGTTCGGATTCCGAGGAACCGAACCCGCTCATCACTAGTAGGGACTGATGTGAATGGCCAAAATATTCTCTGTGAAGCGCTGCGGAATATGTGTGCGCTATATAAATAACTGGTAATAAATAAATAAAACTGGTTGTTATGGCAACATTATTTCCTTTCTGTTCTCTGCGAGATGTTATATATTAGGAGGCATATTTATTAAACTAGATTGATGGCTGTTATATTTTATTTTCTAAGTAGTATGGCGAATTATTATGGGGGTACTGCTACAGTTATCATTCACAAAAGCAATCCCCGTAGCTTAGCGGTCTATGGGCTACTTTGATGCAAGCCCATAATTGCTCACGCACAGCCCGACCACCTCGCAGCTGCATTAGCTTCGCCAGGTCCGTACCTGGATATAAGTGATAGCACAAACTATTGGGCCCTACACACTAGGCGATAATACTCAAAGATATGAATGATCTCGTTCATTAATGAACGAGATACCGTTCATATCTTTCAGTGTGGAGGCACCAGCGATGAACGATGCGCGGCCCCGCACTCGTTCATCGCTGGTGCCCCGTCGCTTGTGCATGCAGGCCAATATGGACGATCTCGTCCATATTTGCCTGCACTGCTATGGAGCCGGGTCGCCCGTATCCGCCGCCGGGTCGCCCATCGCCTGTATCCGCCGTCGGGCAGTTCGTCAGCGGATCGACAAATGTGTAGGGCCCATATCACTTTATTACCAACGCTTCATCAAGATAGGCTCTAATTGGCAAGAGTGTCCTGGCAAGAGGCATTTCTATTTTTTATTTTCATAAATGTTTTATTCAGAAGATGAGTTACAATACAGAAACATTGCAAATTTAGACCAGAACAGAGGTCTATGAACATTGTCAGACAATTAAAGAACTAAATATTGTAGAATGATGTCTGTTGCGAAAAAATTTCTGAGAATATTTACAAATATAAAACAATTAAACATTCTCAGCTTGTTTTTCTTTTAATATGAGAAACAGCGTACACGATAGGGAGAAGAAAGAGGAAAGAACAGGAAACAGAGAAAGAAAGGTTGAGAAAAGGGAGGAATGAATATATGAGAGAAGCAGTAGGCACCTCGACTGGTCAAGACCATAGCTATTTAACTAGATAGTTTAGGATTGGGGTTATTACATTTAATGTATAATGGGTATTAAAAAAAAAAATGCACAGGTAAATGTAAGGGGAGTATGAAAAAAGGAAATCCATGGTTCTCACACTTTAATAATTTTTGGAAGATCCCTTCAGTATACTAGTGATATATTCCATAGAGTGGGTGTGCTAAAATTTGGCTATGATTTCCCCCATGGTAGGTACTTCCGAAGTTTTCCAAGCCGAGGCAGTGACACATCTAGCCACTAAGACTATATGGGTGAATAGTTTATTCTGACATTGCGTAGCTTCAGAGACACACACAGTGAGGAGAAAGTATTTGGGGCAGAGGGGAATTTAAATGTCTAGGATGTAGTTGGCCAAAGACCCCAGTTCTTTCCATAAAGGGATTCATTTTAAACAACCTCACCAAATACGTAAAAATGTTTCGTCTGTAATGTTACACCTCCAACATAAGGGAGATATTCCTGGGTGCATGGCAAGAGGCATTTTTTAAATATCATATTAATATAATTTCTTGTTGCTGTGATATGTGGAAATAAGAAATTATATTTAATGGGGAAAAGTACCCAAATTGTTAATTATGCCCATTAGATTCCTCCCAAAGACGCCATGAAATCTGTCGGGCTCAAGTACTATGGGAGCTTAGCCAAGACTGAGGGCATGTCCACATCTTGCTGTGAATACTGGGGCCCTTGGCATCAGCTGCGAGTTATTAAGGGGTGTGACCACATCATTTTGGGGGTGTAGTTATGCTTCCCGGCATAACTACACCCCTCCAGGGACTCTGGTTTCCTCCCACAAGCCAAAAATATACTGGTAGGTTAACTGGCTCCCAAAAAAAAATGAACCTTAGTGTGTAAGTGTGTGCGTGTACATGGGCAGACTAGATGGGCCAAGTGGTTCTTATCTGCCGTCAAATTTTCTGTTTCTTACTTGATAGGTAACAAGTCATTCATGTACAGTATGTTACACAGTGAAGCACCAGCCAATTGGCTTTCTCGTAATACTGTATTGCATAGACTTACATTATACAGAAAACTAAGAGCAGGTTCTGTTGTCATCTACAGATGTACTGGGCATTGAGCCACTTGATACCTACACCCTTGTCTCTATCGTTCCTCAAGTTGATGATGCAGATGCTGTTATAATTGATGCTTTGTATATTTTTCACCACAGATCCAGCTCCTCCTAATGTTCCGCCAAGGAACTTTGCCTCGACCTTGGTATCTGCAGAAATAAAGGAGTGTTCACTGAGTACGGAAAAAGCTTATATAGGGAATAACTCACTGCTTCTGTCGGAGACATTGCTGCAGAAACTACAGGACACTGACACTCGAAGGTAGATGGCTTCAGCATTTGTCTGTTGCACATTGAGAGATGTCATGTTACACACCCACTGATCTTATATATATATCTCAACATTCTGTTCTGTACAACACAACCCCCTTGTGTCTGTTATGATGATAGAGAAAGGCATTACAAGATTTTTTTCTTTAGATGTTATTGAAAAATTATTTTTAATCACAATTAAATGAAAAATAAAATATTGACACTCATTTTACGTGCATTTAAATACAAATATATCGCAAAGCAAAGATTCATTTTAGTAAGTAAATATTTCATTGAATAGATGACTGTGGTCAGGGACGAACTGGGGCCTTAATTCGGCCCTGGCAATCGTGGAGGCGCGCGCGCACGAGTCACAGGGGGGCGCACGTGCGTCACAGGGGGCGTGTCGCACGACATATGGGGGCGTGCCGCGAGTCATGGGGCATGGACTCGTGGCACGCCCCCATTACCATGGCGACAGTTGCTGGGGGCGGGGACTCACGGCACGCCCCATTTCCATGGAGACGATGGAACCAGAGAGCCGGATGCTGCGCTGTGCGCGGCCTTCCCGGCTCTCTAAGTGACCGATTCGGCCCACCTGCCCATCGCCCCTTCTGGCATGTGCCAGAAGTGCCAGATGGCCAGTCCGGCCATGACCGTGGTATAGCCTGACACCATAAAGTTGCATTTCTTTTGCTCAAGAAAACGCATTATACATACTGTAAGAACTGAAAGGCTTTGGTGCAGATATTCCCCGTCCAGCTGATCATTTTTCACGACAGTACATTGTCCATTACGGATCCTCATAACCCTGGTCGCTGTATTGTTCTCTGTATGCCAAGTAATTATTCTGCATATTGAATTTTTTGTCTTTATAAATTTAATTTAGCAAAATGTACCCTTTTGGATAGACAACAGATTAAACTGTAAAGGAAATAAACCAAATATGTATACTTAGGGCCTAATTCAGCATGAAGCCCTTCTGGAGTGTGATCATGCGCTGAAGCCACACTGCGCGTACGTACACATGCATACCTCCCAACTTTTGTCCTCAGTGACCCGGGACCTCCAGAAAAGGTGCGTGGCCTCAGCCGAGTGGGCGTGACCTTGCTGCACGGACCCATTTTCGGCATTTTGGGGACGTGCCCGGTGCTCCTGGAGCAGCTGGGCAGCCCCCAGCTCATTTCCTCTCACTGAATAGATGCTGTGCGCGTGCGCACGGCATCTATTCAGAGATCACTCGCTGCTTTGCTTGGAAGAGCAGTGGGTGATCAAAGTCTCCCCCAATTGCCCCCCCGCCCACAGGCCTAATTCAGACCTGATCGCAACAGAAAACTTTTTCTCTAATGGGGAAGCCATGTGCAGTGCACAGGGTCGGACTGGCCCACAGGAGAACAGGGGAAACCACCGGTGGGCCCCACTGCCTGTGGGCCCTCCTCCTCCTCTGGGGATCAAGTTCCAAACTTTATCCAGGTGCACTTGAGTTATGCATTATACATATGTTACTTCACAAGAATATGGTTTATTATATATTTATCAAGGGGCACAGAACATGTACTCTGTAATGGTTAGCCAAACCTCTGTGTTGGCTGGCCACACCCCCACTGGAGCTTGGCCACACCCTTAAGCATGGGCCCCTACAACAGCATTCCCCCGGTGGGCCCTTCATGCCCCAGTCCGACACTGGCAGTGCAGGTAGGGCAGAGAGAGTTAGATTTGGGTGGGGTGTGTTCAAACTGAAATCTAAATTGCAGTGTAAAAATAAAGCAGCCGGTATTTACCTTGCACAGAAACAAAAACACCCACCAAAGTCTAACTCTCTCTTGCCATGTCATATCATATAAAAAGCCCATTAGAGAAAGATTTTGCTTTTGCGATGAGGACTGAATTAGGCCTACAGTGAGATGCGATGGCATCTCACATATGCCAACGCCTCTGCCTGATTGACAGTCAGAGGCGTTCTTGGGGCGGGAGGGGGTGTCGATGCAATGTTTTGGGGGCGGCGGCACGCTCTGGCCAACGCAGGAGTGTCTGGACTGTTTGCGGGGCGGGCCGCGGCTAGGCAGCAGCTAGGCTACGCAGGCAGAGGGATACTTTAGTATGCGATCGTTTCGCTCCTGAGCGATGTGTTAGTGGGGGGAAGGGCCAGGTATGCAGGCAGACTTGTCCTGTGCTGGGCGACCCCTCGCATGCTAGTGTAAAGGGTTGTCACTTGTCATTGTGCGATTATTTTGCACAATTACAACCCATGTTGAATTAGGCTGGTACTTTATCTCTCCTCACTTTATCTTTCTCCAATCATTGACACATCTCCCCCCAGTCCTCTACAGCCCGTCTCTCTTATGTGAATGGTAAATAAAGCTGGCCATACATTAGACCAACTTTTATTCAACAATCAAACTAGTTGGTTGGTTGGAATGAAAATCAGGCAGTGTATGTGAGCAATACACTATGACAATATAGTATATATAAATACAATGACAATCACCCATTTGCTCCCAAACACCAGAAAATGGACAAAAACTATAATTCAGAACAAAAAGACTTAATCAACTTGATGACAGTTTTCGGGTGTTTGGGAGGAAGTTGCTGGTTGCCATTTGCTCCCATACATTACCAGATTTTCGGAGTAAAGTTGATCTGGTGTATAGTTTAAGAGTTATGCCATATTACAGTATATAAATTATATATATGCAAATGCCCAAAAAAAACAACATAGATGACCACACGTAAATATTACAGTTCTATCACTTGTGCAGTCCATTGTGTCAGGACTTAAAGGGAAATATCCGCTTGTCTGCATATTGGGTTTACTACGTTATGCCGGCTGTCGGGATCCCGGCACCCAGCATACCGGCGCCGGGATCCTGACCGCCGGCATTCCGGCAGCGGGGCGAGTGTAAAAGAGCCCCTTGTGGGCTCGCAGAGCTTGCCACGCTGTGTGCGCGTCACGCTATTAATTCTCCCTCCAGGGGTGTCGTGGACCCCCCATGAGGGAGAATAGTTGTTGGTATGGTGGCTGTCGGTATCCCTGCGCCAGTATGCTGAGCGCCAGGATCCCGACAGCCAGCATATCAAATACCTCCCTGCATATTAATTCCAACACTGTGCATATCACATTTCCCATAAGTCTGCTCTCCTTTTGGGGCCTATTAATTATCACTAATGGGCATGCAGAAATGCAAATTTTTGCTTGTCTTATGTAACGGGCCAATTCATTATTTATTAGGGACCCAATAGGGCTGCCCAGTATTCAGCTAACTCCAAAAACTGAAAGTTTTCAAAGTTTGCCTTCAGGAACCATGTAATTTTCAGATGCCATGGATTCCCAGAACCCGGCTTCTTCCTACAGGAAGGAGGACCGGGGTTGTGCAGAGGGATCTGAGTGGATCCACTCAGCAGTGACTGTCCTGCTGCCATGCATGGGTGTATATACTCAAGTCACACATGTACACAATGCCACATGGCAGTAGTAAGTAACCGAACTGCTACCCTTAACCGAACTGCTACTTCGGTTACTGAATTCAGAGGCAGCTGCTTTTCAGAGCAGCTGTCCTTCACCGGAGCCATACTGAATTGCTCCAGTTACTAAATATTTGCCAATGCAACTCACGGCGAGTTGGATACTTAAACATCAAGGGCCATCCAGCCCTCAATGATGAGTGGCTTATTTACGGTCTGGCAGTGGTCACCCTCAACATGGTAAAAATGTAATTTGTACATCATAGGGTATGTAGTCATTCAGAATGTCAACAATATTAGATTTTGGGTTAGGCTGTGGTTAAGGTTTGGTGTAGGTTTAGGCTGTGGTTAGAATTCGATTTAGGCTTAGGTTGGGGTTAGGGTTTGGTGTAGGGTTAGGCTTTGGTGTAGGGTTAGGTTGGGTTTAGGGTTCGGTATAGGGTTAGGCTGTCGTTAGGGTTCGCATGTGGTTAGGGTTTGGTGTAGGGTTCGGCTGTGGGTAGGGTTCAGTTTAGGGTTAGGCTGTGGTTAGGGTTCAGTGTAGGGTTAGGCTGTGGTTAGGGTTTGGTGAAGGGTTAGACTGTGTTTAGGGTTTGGTGCATTAGATATGGCACCTAGGAGCCCGGAGGTAAAGGTGGCCGTCTCTGCTCTTCTGAGCATGCTCTTGGGCCAGAGCATAGACACTGAAGCCTTACCAGCCCCTGTGCATGCTCTGAAGTGCAGTGTGGGGTCCTCTGGTGGGGTGGACCAGAACTGTCAGGCCCTCGCCCACATTTGGATCAAGCCAAGTCTTTCCCACCTATAAAGCTGAGATGGTAGAATTCTTTAAAGCTGTACCATGAGCGACAGTCCATTTCTAGATACACCTCATCCCACATACAGAGAATGTAATTTTACTTGTTGGTCCACCATTCTATTCTTAGCAAGATAGACTCCCAGGCCACCAATTCTTTGCATGGTATGGTACAAGTTTTTGTACCCCAGTAGAAGCCTCAATCTGTGCCCTCAAATCAATGTGCTTTCCTGTAAATCTAAGTGCACTTGTGTCAAAATCATTTCACAAAAGAGCATTTAATTTTCTGATTTGCATTTTTGTAAATGAGCATTTCTTGTTATTTAGCAGCAGTGTAATTGCCAGAGTAAAATCTCTGGGGCTAAAGCTGAGTTGGGTATTTGCCTGTTTTCTTAGTGTATAATACACATATTCATACATGCATGAATGCCCACAAAAAAAGACGTATGCCTTGCCTATGTCTTCCATATGCAGATCTGACACTTGTGCCTCTTTGGAGAGGTAGACCGGGGAGGGGGGGGGGGGATAAGGGCGTGTTCTAATTGTGCCTCAAGCATGGAGACGCAGATGCACCTGTCACTTGCAGGTACTCGAGAGCTGGTATAAATGCACACTGATGAAGCACTAGCTATGCATGTATGATAAGCTGATATTACTTCTTCATTGACCTTGCTTGTATTATTTGACTTTGCGGCATATTTAATTTTGACTATTGAGGTGCAGGGGTGGGGGGCATGGTGCAGCCAGATGGGTGGTACAGGTGATTGGTGCCACAAACGCATCATTGTGGTCCCACCCCCACTATATTATAAAGTGTGTGTGTGGGGGGGGGGGGGGGGCAGTATGATGTGAGACTCACATCATCGAGCTGCCTGCCCACTTCATTTGGGAAGAGGGTGGTAGCAAGGCACCTGTGGCAGACTTTTCTGGGTGTTAGGAAGAGCCACCCAAGCTTCGGGAATCTCCCAGACATTTTGGGAGAGTAAGTAAGTATGAAGTGGATGCATCCTGAGATACACTGCGCTGAACTCAGCATATGGCATTTAATATACTCTACTTTGATTGATGTGTCCAACTGAGTATCAGCCCCCCCCCCCCCCTCAGTCTTACATCTTTGTTGTGATGGGAATCATCCTTTTTTTCCTCAGTAAGACGTTTCACAGCGTGTATATATTGTACAAATGTCATTTTCATTTCCTGTTGCCATAATGATTGTTTCTGAAAGCATGAAGGCTTATATAGTGTAAAATCAGAAACTTTAGGTGATTGATACAGTAAAATGTATGGAAAAATTGTTAGTAACTATAACAAATGATCCTTATATACTTCTGATGCAGTGTTTCGGAAGAACATTTACAGGCGATTCGTCAGTACCTGTGCCTGCATATCACCAGTGACTGCGATATGGTGCGCAATGGATCTCAAAATCTCCCACAGTTCAAGAAGCTTCTAATGACCCTTTGCACTGGGCTGTACAGGTAATAAGAACGGTAATAAGCCTATAGATTGAGAGCAGGGGACAGATTTGCCTGTATATTACTGTAATTACCAGGTTTTCTCTGACGTCCTAAGTGGATGCTGGGACTCCGTAAGGACCATGGGGAATAGCGGCTCCGCAGGAGACTGGGCACAACTATAAAGAAAGCTTTAGGTCTAACTGGTGTGCACTGGCTCCTCCCACTATGACCCTCCTCCAGACTTCAGTTAGAATCTTGTGCCCGGCTGAGCTGGATGCACACTAGGGGCTCTCCTGAGCTCCTAGAAAGAAAGTATATTTTAGTTTTTTTATTTTACAGTGAGATTTGCTGGCAACAGACTCACTGCAGCGAGGGACTAAGGGGAGAAGAAGCGAACCTACCTAACTGGTGGTAGCTTGGGCTTCTTAGGCTACTGGACACCATTAGCTCCAGAGGGATCGACCGCAGGACCCGACCTTGATGTTCGGTCCCGGAGCCGCGCCGCCGCCCCCCTTACAGAGCCAGAAGCAAGAAGTGTTCCGGAAAATCGGCGGCAGAAGACTTCTGTCTTCAACAAGGTAGCGCACAGCACTGCAGCTGTGCGCCATTGCTCCTCATGCACACCTCACACTCCGGTCACTGATGGGTGCAGGGCGCTGGGGGGGGGGGGGGGGGGGGGGCGCCCTGAGGGCAATATAATACACCTTGGCTGGCAAATCTACACCATATATAGTCAGGAAGGCTATATAGGTGTAAAAATACCCCTGCCAGAATTCCAGGAAAAGCGGGAGAAGTCCGCCAGAAAAGGGGCGGGGCTATCTCCCTCAGCACACTGGCGCCATTTTTCCCTCACAGCTCCGCTGGAAGGACGCTCCCTGGCTCTCCCCTGCAGTGTCAAGCTACATAAGGGTAAAAAAGAGAGGGGGGGCACTAAATTTAGGCGCAGTATATATAATATAAGCAGCTATAAGGGAAAAAACACTCATTTATAGTGGGATCCCTGTGTTATATAGCGCTCTGGTGTGTGCTGGCATACTCTCTCTCTGTCTCCCCAAAGGACTTTGTGGGGTCCTGTCCTCTGTCAGAGCATTCCCTGTGTGTATGCGGTGTGTCGGTACGGCTGTGTCGACATGTTTGATGAGGAGGCTTATGTGGAAGCGGAGCAAATGCCGATAAATGTGATGTCACCCCCTGCGGGGTCGACACCTGAGTGGATGGTTCTGTGGAAGGAATTACGCGACAGTGTCGACTCCTTGCATAAAAGGTTTGACGACATACCAAATATGGGACAGCCGGCTTCTCAGCCTGTGCCTGCCCAGGCGTCTCAAAAGCCATCAGGGGCTTTAAAACGCCCGCTACCTCAGATGGCAGACACAGATGTCGACACGGATACTGACTCCAGTGTCGACGACGATGAGACTAATGTATCTTCCAATAGGGCCACACGTTATATGATTGAGGCAATGAAAAATGTGTTGCATATTTCTGATGTTACCCCGGGTACCACAAAAAAGGGTATTATGTTTGGAGAGAAAAAACTACCAGTTGTTTTTCCTCCATCTGAGGAATTAAATGAAGTGTGTGAAGAAGCATGGGCTTCCCCTGATAAGAAACTGGTAATTTCTAAGAGGTTACTAATGGCGTACCCTTTCCCGCCAGAGGATAGGTCACGTTGGGAAACATCCCCTAGGGTGGATAAAGCGCTCACACGCTTGTCAAAGAAGGTGGCACTACCGTCTCCGGATACGGCCGCCCTGAAGGAATCTGCTGATAGAAAGCAGGAGGCTATCCTGAAGTCTATATATACACACACAGGTGTTATACTGAGACCAGCTATTGCTTCAGCAAGGATGTGCAGTGCTGCAGCTGCGTGGTCAGATTCCCTGTCGGAAAATATTGATACCCTAGACAGGGACACTATATTGCTAACCGTAGAGCATATTAAAGACGCACTCTTATACATGAGGGATGCACAGAGGGATATTTGCCGGCTGGCATCTAAAATAAGTGCAATGTCCATTTCTGCCAGGAGAGGGTTATGGACTCGGCAGTGGACAGGAGATGCAGATTCTAAAAGGCACATGGAAGTTTTGCCTTATAACGGTGAGGAGTTGTTCGGGGATGGTCTCTCGGACCTCGTTTCCACAGCAACAGCTGGGAAGTCTACATTTTTACCCCATGTTCCCTCACAGCCAAAGAAAGCACCGTATTATCAGGTACAGTCCTTTCGGCCCAATAAGGGCAAGCGGGTTAAAGGCGCGTCCTTTCTGCCCAGAGGTAGAGGGAAAAAGCTGCAGCATACAGCCAGTTCCCAGGAGCAAAAGTCCTCCCCCGCTTCCTCTAAGTCCACAGCATGACGCTGGGGCTCCACAGGCGGAGCCAGGTACGGTGGGGGCCCGTCTCAAAAATTTCAGCGATCAGTGGGCTCGCTCACGGGTGGATCCCTGGAACTTTCAAGTAGTATCTCAGGGGTACAAGCTGGAATTCGAGACGTCTCCCCCCCCGCCGTTTCCTCAAGTCTGCCTTGCCAACAAATCCCTCAGGCAGGGAGGCAGTGTTAGAGGCAATTCACAAGCTGTATTCCCAGCAGGTGATAGTAAGGGTGCCCCTACTTCAACAAGGACGGGGTTACTATTCCACAATGTTTGTGGTACCGAAACCGGACGGTTCGGTGAGACCCATTTTAAATTTGAAATCCTTGAACACATATATAAAAAAAAATTCAAGTTCAAGATGGAATCGCTCAGGGCGGTTATTGCAAGCCTGGACGAGGGGGATTACATGGTATCACTGGACATCAAGGATGCTTACCTGCATGTCCCCATTTACCATCCTCACCAGGAGTACCTCAGATTTGTGGTACAGGATTGTCATTACCAATTCCAGACGTTGCCGTTTGGTCTATCCACGGCTCCGAGGGTATTTACCAAGGTAATGGCCGAAATGATGATACTCCTTCGAAAAAAAGGGGGTTATAATTATCCCGTACTTGGACGATCTCCTGATAAAGGCGAGGTCCAGGGAGCAGTTGTTGGTCGGGGTAGCACTATCTCGGGAGGTGCTACAACAGCACGGCTGGATTATAAATATTCCAAAGTCACAGCTGGTCCCTACGACACGTCTACTGTTCCTGGGGATGGTTCTGGACACAGAACAGAAAAAAGTGTTTCTCCCGGAGGAGAAGGCCAAGGAGCTGTCATCTCTAGTCAGAGGCCTCCTAAAACCAAAACAGGTGTCGGTGCATCACTGCACGCGGATCCTGGGAAAGATGGTAGCTTCCTACGAAGCAATTCCATTCGGCAGGTTCCATGCAAGAACTTTTCAGTGGGACCTGTTGGACAAGTGGTCCGGATCGCATCTTCAGATGCATCGGCTGATAACCCTGTCTCCGAGGACCAGGGTGTCTCTGCTGTGGTGGCTGCAAAGTGCTCATCTTCAAGAGGGCCGCAGATTCGGCATACAGGACTGGGTCCTGGTGACCACGGATGCCAGCCTTCGGGGCTGGGGGGCAGTCACACAGGGAAGAAACTTCCAAGGACTATGGTCAAGTCAGGAGACTTCCCTACACATAAATATTCTGGAACTGAGGGCCATTTACAATGCCCTAAGTCAGGCAAAACCCCTGCTTCAAAACCAGCCGGTACTGATCCAGTCAGACAACATCACGGCAGTCGCCCATGTAAACCGACAGGGCGGCACAAGAAGCAGGACGGCGATGGCAGAAGCCACAAGGATTCTCCGATGGGCGGAAAATCACGTGTTAGCACTGTCAGCAGTGTTCATTCCGGGAGTGGACAACTGGGAAGCAGACTTCCTCAGCAGACACGACCTCCACCCGGGAGAGTGGGGACTTCATCCGGAAGTCTTCCAACTGATTGTAAACCGTTGGGAAAGGCCACAGGTGGACATGATGGCGTCCCGCCTAAACAAAAAGCTAGAAAGATATTGCGCCAGGTCGAGAGACCCTCAGGCGATAGCTGTGGACGCTCTAGTGACACCGTGGGTGTACCGGTCGGTTTATGTGTTCCCTCCTCTTCCTCTCATACCAAAGGTACTGAGGATAATAAGGAGAAGAGGAGTAAGAACTATACTCATTGTTCCGGATTGGCCAAGAAGAGCTTGGTACCCGGAACTTCAAGAAATGAGCTCAGAGGGCCCATGGCCTCTGCCGCTCAGACAGGACCTGCTGCAGCAGGGGCCCTGTCTGTTCCAAGACTTACCGCGGCTGCGTTTGACGGCATGGCGGTTGAACACCGGATCCTGAAGGAAAAGGGCATTCCGAAGGAAGTCATTCCTACGCTGATTAAGGCTAGGAAAGAAGTTACCGCAAACCATTATCACCGCATTTGGCGAAAATATGTTGCCTGGTGTGAGGCCAGGAAGGCCCCAACAGAGGAATTTCAGCTGGGCCGTTTTCTGCACTTCCTACAGTCAGGGGTGACTATGGGCCTAAAATTGGGTTCCATTAAGGTCCAGATTTCGGCTCTATCGATTTTCTTCCAGAGAGAACTGGCTTCACTACCTGAAGTTCAGACTTTTGTTAAGGAAGTGCTGCATATTCAGCCCCCTTTTGTGCCTCCAGTGGCACCTTGGGATCTCAACGTGGTGTTGGATTTCCTAAAGTCACATTGGTTTGAGCCACTAAAAACCGTGGAATTGAAATATCTCACGTGGAAAGTGGTCATGTTGTTGGCCTTGGCTTCGGCCAGGCATGTATCAGAATTGGCGGCTTTGTCATGTAAAAGCCCTTATCTGATTTTCCATATGGATAGGGCAGAATTGAGGACTCGTCCCCAGTTTCTCCCTAAAGTGGTATCAGCTTTTCATCTGAACCAACCTATCGTGGTGCCTGCGGCTACTAAAGACTTGGAGGCTTCCAAGTTGTTGGACGTAGTTAGGGCCCTGAAAATCTATGTTTCCAGGACAGCTGGAGTCAGAAAGACTGACTCGCTATTTATCCTGTATGCGTCCAACAAGTTGGGTGCACCTGCTTCAAAGCAGACTATTGCTCGCTGGATCTGTAGTACGATTCAGCTTGCACATTCTGCGGCTGGACTGCCGCATCCTAAATCAGTGAAAGCCCATTCCACAAGGAAGGTGGGCTCTTCTTGGGCGGCTGCCCGAGGGGTCTTGGCCTTACAACTTTGCCGAGCAGCTACTTGGTCGGGGTCGAACACATTTGCTAAATTCTACAAGTTTGACACCCTGGCTGAGGAGGACCTAGAGTTTGCCCATTCGGTGCTGCAGAGTCATCCGCACTCTCCCGCCTGTTTGGGAGCTTTGGTATAATCCCCATGGTCCTTACGGAGTCCCAGCATCCACTTAGGACGTCAGAGAAAATAAGATTTTACTCACCGGTAAATCTATTTCTCGTAGTCCGTAGTGGATGCTGGGCGCCCATCCCAAGTGCGGATTGTCTGCAATACTTGTATATAGTTATTGCCTAACTAAAGGGTTATTGTTGAGCCATCTGTTGAGAGGCTCAGTTGTTGTCATACTGTTAACCGGGTATAGTATCACGAGTTATACGGTGTGATTGGTGTGGCTGGTATGAGTCTTACCCGGGATTCAAAATCCTTCCTTATTGTGTCAGCTCTTCCGGGCACAGTATCCTAACTGAGGTCTGGAGGAGGGTCATAGTGGGAGGAGCCAGTGCACACCAGTTAGACCTAAAGCTTTCTTTATAGTTGTGCCCAGTCTCCTGCGGAGCCGCTATTCCCCATGGTCCTTACGGAGTCCCAGCATCCACTACGGACTACGAGAAATAGATTTACCGGTGAGTAAAATCTTATTTTTTGTTGAGATGAGCGGGTTCGGTTCCCTGAGAACCGAACCCTACCGAACTACCCTACCCGAGTCTGGATCCAAGTCAGGCTTGGGTTTTCCCACCTGACTCGGAAACCAGAACGAGGCAAAACTTCATCATCCCGCTGTCGGATTCTCGCAGGGTTTTGATTCCGTATAAGGAGCCGCACGTCGCCGCCATTTGCACTCCAGCATTGGAGAGTGTAGAGAGAGGACGTGTGTCCGCCCTCAGTGTCCTGCATCAGTCCAGTGGTGGTGTCTTGTGCTGCATCAGTCCAGTCACAGTGGTGGTGTCCTCTGCTGCCATATGTCCAGTGCTGCTATATAAGTCCAGTCCAGTCCAGTGGTGCTGTATTGTGCTGCATCTGTTCAGTGGTGGTGTATTGTGCTGCATCAGTCCAGTCACAGTGGTGGTGTCCTCTGCTGCCATACGTCCATTGCTGCTGTATAAGTCCAGTCCATTGCAGTGTTGCTGTGTTGTCCTGCATCAGTCCAGTGGTAGTGTCTTGTACTGCATCAGTCCAGTCACAGTAGTGGTGTCCCCTGCTCCCATATGTCCAGTGCTGCTGTATAGGTCCAGTCCATTGCAGTGGTGCTGTGTTATCCTGCATCAGTCCAGTGGTGGTGTCCCTGTGCTGCTGTATATGTCCAGTGGTACTGCCGTATATGTCCAGTGATACTGCCGTATATGTCCAGCGGTACTGCCATAAAAATCCATTGATACTGCCGTATAATTCCAGTGGTACTGGCGTATAATTCCAGCTGTACTGGTGTATAAACCCAGTCCAGTGATACTGCCATATATGTCCAGTGATACTGCATATATGTCCAGCAGTGCTGCCGTATAAATCCAGTGGTACTGCTGTATAATTCCATTGGTACTGGCGTATAATTCCAGCAGTACTGGCGTATAAATCCAGTCCAGTGATAGTTCCGTATATGTCCAGTGGTACTGCCGTATAATTCCAGTGGTAGTGCCGTATAATTCCAGTGGTACTGCCGTATAATTCCAGTGGTACTGCCGTATAATTCCAGTGATACTGCCGTATAATTCTAGTGGTACTGGCGTATAATTCCAGCAGTACTGGCGTATAAATCCAATCCAGTGATACTGCCGTATGTGTCCAGTGGTACTGCCGTATAATTCCAGTAATACTGACGTATAATTCCAGTGATCCTGCCGTATAATTCCAGTGGTACTGGCGTATAAATCAGTGATACTGCAGTATAATTCCAGTGGTACTGCTGTATAATTCCAGTGGTACTGGTGTATAAATCCAGTCCAGTGATACTGCCGTATATATGTCCAGTGGTACTGCCGTATAATTCCCGTGGTACTGCCATATAATTCCAGTGATACTGCTGTATAATTCCAGTGGTACTGGCGTATAATTCCAGCGGTACTGGTGTATAAATCCAGTCCAGTGATACTGCCATATATGTCCAGTGGTACTGCCGTATAAATCCAGTGGTACTGCTGTATAATTCCAGTGATACTACCGTATAATTCCAGTGATCCTGCCGTATAATTCCAGTGGTACTGGCGTATAAATCCAGTGATACTGCCATATAATTCCAGTGGTACTGCCGTATAATTCCAGTGATACTGCCGTATAATTCCAGTGGTACTGGAGTATAATACCAGCGGTACTGGCGTATAAATCCAGTCCAGTGATACTGCCGTATATATGTCCAGTGGTACTGCCGTATAAATCCAGTGGTACTGCCGTATAATTCCAGTGATACTGCCGTATAATTCCAGTAATCCTGCCATATAATTCCAGTGGTACTGGCGTATAAGTCCAGTCCAGTGGTGCTGCAATATAAGTTCAGTGGTGCTGTCCTGTGCTGTATATTATTTACTCCAAATAAAGGGGTTATTAATATTTAATCCAAATAATTTTCACAGGGTTTGCCCTGTGTGGTGTAGAGGTACGCTCTCCTGTACCGCATATTGGGGGTAATTCTGAGTTGATCGCAGCAGCTAGTTTGTTAGCAATTGGGCAAAACCATGTGCACTGCAGGTGTGGCAGATATAACATTTGCAGAGAGAGTTAGATTTGGGTGGGTTATTTTGTTTCTGTGCATGGTAAATACTGGCTGGTTTATTTTTACACTGCAAGTTAGATTTTAGTTTGAATACACCCCACCCACATTTAACTCTCTCTGCAAATGTTATATCTGCCTCCCCTGCAGTGCACATGGTTTTGCCCAACTGCTAAAAAATTTCCTGCTGCGATCAACTTGGAATTACCCCCATTGTTATATAACTCCATAAAAATAATGGAGAACAAAAATTTGGAGGATAAAATAGGAAAAGATCAAGAACCACTTCCATGAAATGCCATCAATATCGTTTGCCAAGGCCGATGCCCAATGTCATAGTAGAGGGAATGTCAAATCCAAAAAGCAAAAGTTCAGTAAAATGACCCAAGAAAATAAATTTAAATGGTCTGAGGAGAAACGTAAACTTGCCAATATGCCATTTACGACACGGAGTGGCAAGGAGTGGCTAAGGCCCTGGCCTATGTTCATGACTAGTGGTTCAACTTCACATGACGATGGAAGCCCTCATACTCCCACTAGAAAAATTAAAAGGGTTAAGATTGCAAAAGCACAGCAAAGAACTGTGCGTTCTAAGATGGTATCACAAATCCCCAAGGAGAGTCCAAGTGTGTCAGTGGTTGCGATGCCTGACCTTCCCAACACTGGACGGAAAGAGGTGGTTCCTTCCACCATTTGCACGCCATATGCAAGTGCTGAAAGGAGCACCCACAGTCCAGTTTCTGGTATTCAAATTGAAGATGTCACTGTTGAAGTACACCAGGATGAGGATATGGGTGTTGCTGGCGCTGAGGAGGAAGTTGATGAGGAGGATTCTGATGGTGATGTGGTTTGTTTAAATCAGGCACCGAGGGAGACACCTGTTGTCCGTGGGATGAATAAGCCCATTGTGATGCCTGGGCAAAATACCAAAAAAGCCACCTCCTAGGTGTGGAATTATTTCTCCACAAATCCAGACAACAGGTGTCAAGCCATGTGTTGCCTCTGTCAATCTGTAATAAGTAGGAGTAAGGATGTTAACCACCTAGGAATAACCTCCCTTATATGTCACCTGCAGCACATTCATCAGAAGTCAGTGTAAAGTTGTGAAATTTTGGATTAGAGCGTAAGCAGTCCACTGACACCTAAATCACTTCTTCCTCTTGTACCCAAGCTCCTGCAAGCCACACCACCAACTCCCTCAATGTGAACTTCCTCCTCAGTCAGGAACATCAGTAGTCCTGCAGGCCATGTCACTGGCAAGACTGATTAGTCCTCTCCTAACGGGGATTCCACCGGAGGATCCTTTAGTGGTACGCCTACTGCTGCTGTTGCTTCCGCTGCTGTTGTTGCTGCTGCTGGGAGTCGATCGTCATCCCATAGGGGAAGTCGGAACACCACTTGTACTACTTCAACTAAGCAACTGACTGTCCAACAGTCCTTTGTGAGGAAGATGAAATATGACAGCAGTCATCCTGTTGCAAAGCGGATTACTGAGGCCTTGACAGCTATGTTGGTGTTAGACGTGCGTCCGGAATCCGTCATTAGTTCAGTGGGACTTAGAGAATTGTTTGAGATAGTGTGTCCGCAGTACCAAATCCTATCTAGGTTCCACTTCAATAGGCAGGCGATACCGAGAATGTACAGAGATGTCAGAAAAAGTGTCCTCCGTGTCCAAAAAACTGAAGTTGTACCCACTGTCCACTTAACCATGGACATGTGGACAAGTGAACAGGGCAGACTAAGGACTATATGACTGTAACAGCCCACTGGGTAGATGTATTGCCTCCCTTAGCAACAACAGCAGCGGCACCAGTAGCAGCATCTCGCAAACGCCAACCCGTTCCTAGGCAGGCTATGCTATGTATCACCGCTTTCCGTAAGAGGCACACCGCTGACAACCTCTTACGGAAACTGAGGAACATCATCGCACAGTGGCTTACCCCAATTAGCCTCTCTTGGGGATTTGTGATATTGGACAACACCACCAATATTGTGTGTGCATTACATCTGGGCAAATTCCAGCGCGTCCCATGTTTTGCACATACAATTAATTTGGTGGTGGAGAATTTTTTTTAAAATGACATGTGTGTGCAGGAGATGCTGTCGGTGGCCGGAAAAATTGCGGGCCACTTTTGACATTCAGCCACCGCGTGCCGAAGACTGGAGCGCCAGCAAACACTCCTGTACCTGCCCTGCCATTACCTGAAGCAAGAGGTGATAACGAGGTGGAATTCAACACTCTATATGCTTTAGAGGATGGAGGAGCAGCAAAAGGCCATTCAAGTCTATACATCCACCTACGATATAGGCAAAGGAGGGGGAATGCACCTGACTCAAGCGCAGTGGAGAATGATTTCTGTCTTGTGCAAGGTTCTCCAACCCTTCGAACTTGCCACACGTGAAGTCAGTTCAGACACTGCCAGCTTGAGTCAGGTCATTCCCCTCATCAGGCTTTTGCAGAAGCAGCTGGAGAAATGAAGGAGGAGCTAAGACGGAGCTATTCCGCAAAGTATGTGGGACTTGTGGATGGAGCCCTTCATTCGCTTTGCCAGGATTCAAGGGTGGTCAATCTGTTGAAATCGGAGCACTACATTTTGGCCACCGTGCTCGATCACAGGTTTAAAGCCTATGTTGTATCTCTCTTTCCGGCAGACACAAGTCTGCAGAGGTTCAAAGACCTGCTGGTGAGAAAATTGTCAACTCAAGCAAAACGTGACCTGTCAACAGCTCCTCCTTCACTTTCTCACGCAACTGGGGCTGCGAGGAAAAGGATAAGATGTCTTAGCCCACCCGCTGGCGGTGATGCAGAGCGAGTGCTGACATCTGGTCCAGAAAGAAGGACCTGCCAACGATTACTGACATGTCTACTGTCACTGCATATGATTCTGTCACCATTGAAAGAATGGTGAAGGATTATATGAGTGACAGCATCCAAGTAGGCATGTCAGACAGTCCGTACGTATACTGGAAGGAAAAAGAGGCAATTTGGATGCCCTTGCACAAACTGGCTTTATTTTATTTAAGTTGTCCACCCTCCAGTGTGTACTCCAAAAGAGTGTTTAGTGCAGCCCGTAACCTTGTCAGCGATCGGCGTAGGAGGTTACTTCCACAAAATGTGGAGAAAATGATGTTCATCAAAATGAATGATAAATTCCTCCGGGAAGACCTTTACCAGCAATTGCCTCCATAAAGTACACAGGGAGCTGTGATGGTGGATTCCAGTGGGGATGAATTAATACTCTGTGAGGAGGAGGATGTACACGCTGAAAGGGGTGAGGAATCGGAGGATGAGGTGGACATCTTGCCTCTGTAGAGCCAGTTTGTGCAAGGAGAGATTGATTGCTTCTTTTTTGGTGGGGGCCAAAACAAACCAGTCATTTCAGCCACAGTCATGTGGCAGACCCTGTCGCTGAAATGATTGGTTTGTTAAAGTGTGCATGTCCTGTATATACAACATAAGGGTGGGTGGGAGGGCCCAAGGACAATTCCATCTGGCACCTCTTTTTCTTCTTTGCATCATGTGCTGATTGCCAGTGGCGTCACAAGGGGGGGGTGTCACCGCAGAGGGGTGACACCAAAATGCCAGCTCCTGCACAGTGACAGGAGCCGAGTGCTGCACTGTTATATTATGTGCAGCACTCGGCTCCTGTCACTGTGCAGGAGCCAGCACTGCAGGGACAGCTTTCCCCGGGAGTCAGCCCTCCCCTCCCACATCCCGCAAGTGACAAAAAAACGGGTGTCGGGGCGCAAAGCCCCGCCCATTTTCGCAAAGCCTCACCCCCATTTTGGTCCTTCAATGGACTAAAAACGTGTGCCACTTGTGAAGCCCCACCTCTCTAATTAGGCCCAGCCCATTCCCACAAATCCCCGCACCCGTTTTCCTGCCGCCGCACCGGGTGTTAAGGAGGCGAGTGACGCTGTTTGGGGACTAGTTTTTTAAAGTGCCATCCTGTCTGACACTGCCATACAACTCCAGGGGCATCCGTCCAGTGGTGGTGTGTTGTGCTGCCATAAGTCCAGTGGTGGTGTCCTGTGCTGTATATTATTTACTCCAAATAAAAGGGTTACATACATTACTTATATTATTATCCAAATAAGTTTTACAGGGTTTGCCCTGTGTGGTGTAGGGGTACGCTCGCCTATGCTGCATATGATTATAATAGCTCAAAATAAAAGGGTTATTATTATCCAAATAAATTTTACAGGCTTTGCCATGTGTGTGTGTGTGGTTTAGGGGTACGCTCTCCTGTGCCACCAATATTGTGCGTGTATTACATCTGGGCAAATTTCAGCACGTCCCATGTTGTTTGTGCCGCACACTTGTGTCGCTTAGCTTAGTCATACAGCTACCTAATTGCACCTCTTTTTCTTCTTTGCATGATGTGCTGTTTGGGGCCTATTTTTAAAATCTGCCATCCTGTCTGCCACTGCAGTGCCACTCCTAGATGGGCCAGGTGTTTGTCCCGCACGCTTGTGTCGCTTAGCTTAGTCATACAGCCACCTCGGTGCAACCTTTTGGCCTAAAAACAATATTGTGAGGTGTTCAGAATAGACTGGAAATGAGTGGAAATGAATGTTATTGAGGTTAATAATACCGTAGGATCAAAATTACCCCCAAATTCTGTGATTTTAGCTGTTTTTATGTTTTTTTCAAAAAATCATCCAGATCCAAAACCAAAACATGAAAGGGTGGTTTTGGCAAAACCAACCCAGATCCAAAACACGCGCATGGAACCAGAACCAAAACCAAAACACAAAAAGTGCCTGCCGCACATCTCTAGTTTTTTGTTATTACTGTTTCTGTTCCCACTTTGTGTTTGAGCAGTTTTATGGCCTAAACGTAGGAGATAACATAGAGTTGCAAAACTCTCATCTTACATAAGTACACTTTGAAACATTATGCCCCCGCCTCGGCCCTAAAATAAGTAACTAGCATTAACTCTGCACTGGTTTCCAATAAAGCAGAGGGATGATGAGGTTGGAGTTCCCCTGCAAAGGCGACCAGCAGTACCAGATTGTGCTGGTCACACTGTAACATTGAGACCTGCAGAGTGTATAATAGTGTGGTATACAGTATGCCGGCTGTTGGGATCCCGGCGCTCAGTATACCGGCACTGGAATCCCGACACGGCATAACATACTACACCCGTATAATAATGTAAAACCAGCCCCAACCCTGTTAGCATGGGTGGAATTCTTTAGGAAAATCAGACCAACAAAAAAATAATAATGTGCAAACAGCACTAAGGGGGTAATTCCAAGTTGATCGCAGCAGGATTTTTGTTAGCAATTTGGCAAAACCATGTGCACTGCAGGGGAGGCAGATATAACATGTGCAGAGAGAGTTAGATTTGGGTGTGGTGTGTTCAATCTGCAATCTAATTTGCAATGTAAAAATAAAGCAGCCAGTATTTATCCCGCACAGAAATAAAATAACCCACCCAAATCTAACTCTTTCTGCACATGTTATATCTGCCTCCCCTGCAATGCACATGTTTTGCCCAATTGCTATAAAAAATCCTGCTGCGATCAACTTGGAATTACCCCCCATGTGCACTGCAGGGGAGGCAGATATAACATGTGCAGAGAGAGTTAGATTTGGGTGGGTTATTTTGTTTCTGTGCAGGGTAAATACTGGCTGCTTTATTTTTACACTGCAAATTAGATTGCAGATTGAACACACCACACCCAAATCTATCTCTCTCTGCACATGTTAAATCTGTCTCCCCTGCAGTGCACATGGTTTTGCCCAATTGCTAAAAAATTTCCTGCTGCGATCAACTTGGAATTACCCCCTAAGAGGGCTAAAATACCAGCCAACCTCTCCTGTCATTTTTCATACACAGCCTATAACATGGCAGTTAGGAGCTGAGTGGCTGGTACATTATCTCTCTCCACTGTATCACTCTATAAACCCTTATGGCTCTACCTGCACCCCTTAGGTAGTGAGTGCCACCACAGTAATTAATTAAGTACTGTTGCATACCTCCCAACGTTTGAATTACTCCATGCGGGATCGTGTGGCCGTGGACTGAAGAGGTAGGCGGTACTTCAAAATAAGGGGCGGGGCATCACCGCATGACCCCTGTTTTCGTTATTTTGGGGGCATGCCCATCGCTCCCTGAGCAGATGGTCAGCCCCCGCCTCACTCCCTGCACTGCTAGCGCACGGCATCTAATTCAGTGATCACCGGCTGCTTTGCAGAGCAGCGGTGATCACAGGATCTCCCAACTGCCCCCCTCCCTCCCCCCCATGCCCGCGGAACAATGCGACCCACGGGTGGGACAGCGGGACAGTGTCCGAATAGCGGGACTGTCCCGCTGTAATCGGGACAGTTGGGAGGTATGCTGTTGTAGAATTAGACTGACATCCATTGACTATTTGGGCATGCTGGCACTTGTAGAACCACAGTACAAGCACTATCATGTCCAAGACTGCTAGGAACTTGTGGAACTACAAGCACTAGTATGCCTTGGCATCCAGGGCTCACTGGAAAATACAGTTCCTGGAAAGCAGTAAACAAAAATCCATGCACACAGAATGTTTTAGTATTTTAATGAAAGAATTCCCAAAATTCCTCATTTACCATGTACCTGCTATTAGGGGGACATTTACTAAGCAGTGATAATAGTGGAGAAGTGAGCCAGTGGAGAAGTTGCCCCATCAACCAATCAGCTGCTCTGTATATTTTTATAGTATGCAAATTATAAATGTTACGTCAATGCTGATTGGTTGCCATGGGCAACTTCTTCACTGGCTCACTTCTCCACTTTTCTCTTACGTCCTAGAGCAGTGGTTTCCAAACTTTTTTTAATCACGGCGCCCTAGAATATCAGAATTTTTTTCACGGCACCCCTAGGCCAAAAATTTCTTATTGAGAAATTTAGAAAGAAATATTACATTAAGTAGATCGCGTTTATATGTCATCCTTAGGGTCAGTTGTGTGGTGAGGGACAAGATTTGCTTCTGTTTGGCCACATATTTTATGACTGGCAGCCACCAGCACTGGTTTTGCCTATTATATTGACCACGAATAATTTGAATTGGTCCTGGACCACCAACCCAGGGCACCCCTGCAAGTGTCCCGAGGCACCCCAGGGAGCCACGGCACACAGTTTGGGAACCACTGTCCTAGAGGATATAGGGGTCCACATTAGTACCATGGGGTATAGACGGGTCCACTAGGAGCCTTGGGCACTTTAAGAAATCAATAGTGTGCATTGGCTCCTCCCTCTTTGCCCCTCCTACCAGACTCAGTTTAGAAAATGTGCCCGGAGGAGCCGGTCACGCTTAGGAGAGCTCCTGAAGAGTTTTCAACATTTATTTTTTCTGTTTGTTATTTTCAGACAGTGCTGTTTGGCAGCAGCCTGTCTGCTTCGTGGGACTTAGGGGAAAGAACGGCCCAACTTCCTGAAGAGTTAATGGTCCCCTTTCTCCGCTGACAGGACACTGAGCTCCTGAGGGAGTAATTCGCAAGCCCCACCACAGCGAGCGTACCCTCCCGCAGCATGCCGCCTCCCCTAACAGTGCCAGAAGATAGAAGAGTGGTGAGTACAGCGTCGGCATCCCGGTTAGCGGGTCGCCGGCGGAAATGGCAGCACAAGAGTGGGAGCACAGCTCTGACTGCAGGCTGCGTTCCAGGGGGCTCGGAGACATACACAGCTGAGTGTGTCCCGCTATGAGGGTCGCGCTGAGCCACCAATGTACACCCCCACTAGCTGACATGTCTACCAACGGTTTTAACCCTATGTGGGATAAAAAAATTACCTCAGGCCAGTATAAAGAGCGGGGAAGCTGAGCGCCATTAAGGGGGCGGGGCTTCACTATGGGTGGACCCAGCGGTTCAGCAGCGCCATTTTCCCTCTGCAGATTACACTGACAGGAATCACAGGGAAGTGCAGCTCCTCCACAAAGACTCCACATCTCCTCAGCGGTACCAGGGGGTCTTAGAAGGGGGAGTGTGTGTATATACTAAGCCCTATTAGGGGACTTAGTGTGGCGACCCAGCTATATTAATCTAGCTATAAGGGTGCTGTGTGTGGCTGGCTCCAATCTCTGCATCTCTCTGAGGGCTCTGTGTAGGTTTAACTGTGTTTTCACATTCTTGTGTGGGTGTCTGTGTGCCCCTTTACATTACCATGTCCAGGGACTGTATTTCCTGCACAGCAGAGTGTCTTTCTTCCCCCGGAGATTAACTACTCTGTACCCAGGATAGTGCTCATTCTCAGGCTAGTGGGGCTGAACCTCCATGGTAAGCTTCCATTAAAGGAATAATATCTAATATTTGAACTAAATTATCCCATAATGAGAAAGAGACACAATGTTTAAGACAGTCTATCGATGACCTGATAAATAGAGATTCAGTTCCCATACCAGTGTCTCAGACCCCTGCCATATGCCCACAAAAGTGTACTCTGGCCCAGCTCATGCAGGATGACACTGATGATGATACATCAGATCCAGAGGAAGGTGAGGTGGATGCTGTCCTATCACTGGACAAACAGGCCCTGATAGAAGCTATTAGAAATGTCCTGCACATTCCTGACAAGATGGCAGAGGTAGAGGAGGAATCTTTTTTTAATGTAAAAAAGAAATCCTCTGCTACTTTTCCTGCATCAAAGGAATTGAATGCCCTGTTTGAAGAAACGTGGGCTAACCCTGACAAGAAATTTCAGATCCCTAAAAGATTTATTACTTTCCCTTTCCTCTAGATCAGGCATGTCCAAACTGCGGCCCTCCAGCTGTTGAGAAACTACACATCCCAGCATGCCCTGACACAGCTTTAGCATTCTCTGACAGCAAAACTGTGTCAGGGCATGCTGGGATATGTAATTTCACAACAGCTGGAGGGCCACAGTTTGGACATGCCTGCTCTAGATGATAGAAAGAATGGGAAAACCTGCCGATTGTTGACGCATCGGTCTCTAGGTTGTCATGTAAGATTGTCTTACCTGTGCCTGGAGCTGCATCCTTAAAGGACATAGCTGACCGCAAAATTGAGAACACTCTCAAATCGCTATACATGTCTGCGGGGGTGGCCCAGAGACCCACTATTGCTTGCGCATGGATCACTCGCCCAGGGGGGGAGTTTTACTCCTGCAGCATATCCAATATTCTGCTAACTTTATGGTAGAGGCTTTAAAGGAAATTGGTTTGCTCAATGCACGCACCACTGTCATGGCAGTGTCAGCACGTAGGGGTTTGTGGCTACACCAGTGGAATGCGGATGCGGACTCCAGGAACGGAGTGGAAAATCTACCTTTCACGGGTCAGGTCCTATATGGGGATGAACTGGATAAGTTGATATCCAAGGCTACGGCGGGTAAGTCTACATACCTTCCTTCCGCAACACCCCCAGCTAAGAAAACCTACTCTGCTCCAACTCTGCAGTCCTTTCGGACAACGAAATTCAAAGGCAGATCCAAGGGTGCTTCTACAACCTTCAAAGATAATAGAGGTAAAACCAGGAAACCAGCAGCTGCAGGTTCTCAGGAACAGACCTCCGGTTCTGCTTCCTCAAAGCTTTCAGCATAACTGTGGTCCGCACTGCCTGGAAATCAGGCAGGTGGGAGCTCGGTTACGTTATTTTAGTCACGTTTGGGCGACATCTTGCCAGGATCCCTGGGTCACAGACCTTATCATCCAGGGATACAGACTGGAGTTTCAGGAACTCCCACCTCACAGATTCTTCAAATCAGACATACCAGCTTCTCCAGAAACAAGTTTGACTTTACAGGCAGCAATTCAAAAACTGGTACTGACTCGGGTCATTTTACCAGTTCCACGTCAGCTACAAAACAAGAGTTATTACTCCAACCTGTTTGTGGTACCGAAACCGGACGGTTTGGTAAGGCCCATTCTAAACCTCAAATCACTGAACCCGTATTTAAGAGTGTTCAAATTCAAGATGGAGTCTCTGAGAGCGGTGATCTCAGGTCTCGAGGAGGAGGAATTCCTGGTGTCTCTGGACATCAAGGATGCGTACCTTCATATTTTCCGATTTGGCCGCCTCATCAGGCTTAGCTAAGGTTTGCACTACAGGAATGTCACTACCAGTTTCAGGCCCTGCCATTTGGCCTCTCCACGGCACCGAGGGTATTCACCAAGGTGATGGCAGAGATTATGTTTTTCCTCCGCAGGCAGGTAGTGAACATAATACTGTACCTGGATGACCTGCTGATAAAAGCACCTTCCAGGGAGAGGTTGTTGGACAGCATTGCCCTATCAACCAAACAACTTCAGGATCATGGATTGATTCTGAACCTACAAAAATCCCACCTGGAACCAACACGGAGGCTTTCGTTTCTGGGGATGATACTGGATACGGAGGAACAGAAGGTATTCCTTCCATTGGAAAAGGTATTAGTAATCCAGTCAATGGTGTGGGATGTCCTGAAACCAGCCCGGATATCGGTGCATCTATTCATTCGCCTTCTGGGGAAGATGGTCGCCTCTTACGAAGCTCTGCAGTACGGAAGGTTTCATGCAAGGCCTTTTCAACTGGATCTGCTGGACAATGGATCTCATCTTCACATGCACCAGAGGATACGTCTGTCACCAAAAGCCAGGATTTCTCTTCTGTGGTGGCTTCAGACTTCTCACCTGACCGAGGGTCGAAGGTTCGGGATTCAAAATTGGGTTCTGCTGACCACAGACGCAAGCCTCAGAGGTTGGGGAGCAGTCACCAAGGGGGTGCCGTTCCAAGGAAAATGGTCAAGTCGAGAAAGCATTCTTCTGATCAACATTCTGGAACTAAGGGCCATATACAACGCCCTTCTACTAGCATTGCATCTTCTTCAAAATCACGCCATTCAGGATCAGTCGGACAATATAACGGCAGTAACGTACATAAACCGACAGGGTGGAATGAAGAGCAGAGCAGCAATGTCAGAGGTAACAAGAATTCTCCTCTGGGCAGAAAGACATGCGGTGGCGCTGTCGGCAATTTTAATTCCGGGAGTGGACAACTGGGAAGTAGACTTCCTCAGCAGACACGACCTCCATCCTGGGGAATGGGGCCTCCATCCACAGGTGTTCGAGTCCTTGACACGTCGGTGGGGATTTCCACAAATAAACATGATAGCCTCTCGTCTTAACAAGAAGCTCAAGCGGTATTGTTCCAGGTCGAGGGACCCACAAGCAGTGGCGGTGGACGCTCTGGTGACTCCATGGGTCTACCAAATGATTTACGTGTTTCCACCTCTTCCACTGATCCCAAGAATTCTGAAAAGAATAAAAAGGGAAAAGGTTCAAGCAATTCTCCTTGCTCCGGATTGGCCAAGAAGGTCCTGGTACGCGGATCTACTGGAGATGCTCCTAGAGGACCCGTGGCCTCTACCTCTTCGAGAGGATCTTCTACAACAGGGGCCGTTCGTCTATCAAGACTTACCACGGCTACATTTGCCGGCATGGAGGTTGAGCGTCATATTTTAGCCCAGAAAGGCATTCCGAACAAGGTCATTCCAACCCTGATCCAAGCCAGGGAAGGGGTAATGTCTAAACATTACCACCGTATTTGGAAAAAATATGTTTCATGGTGTGAAAACACAAAATTTCCTGCTGTGGAATTTCAACTGGGACGTTTTCTCCTTTTTCTGCAGTTGGGTGTGGATGTGGGCCTACGTTTGGGCTCCATAAAGGTCCAGATTTCGGCCTTAACCATTTTCTTCCAGAAACAATTGGCTTCCCTCTCTGAGGTTCAGACGTTCTTGAAGGGGGTTCTGCACATCCAACTGCCTTTTGTGCCTCCAACGGCACCCTGGGATCTGAACGTGGTGTTGCAGTTCCTACAATCGGAATGGTTTGAGCCTTTACAGGAGGTTGGCGTAAAGTTTCTTACGTGGAAGTGTCTCACAAGAGCCCCTATTTGATTTTTCATGAAGATAGAGCTGAACTCAGAACTCGTCAGCAATTTCTTCCTAAGTTGGTGTCTGCGTTTCACATCAACCAACCTATTGTGGTTCCGGTCTTTTCTGACACCTCTGCTACCTCAAAGTCCTTGGATGTTGTGAGGGCTTTGAAGATCTTCGTGAAGCGGACAGCTCGTCACAGGAAATCTGACTCGCTGTTTGTCCTCTATGATCCCAAGAAAATTGGGTGTCCTGCTTCAAAGCAGTCTATTGCTCACTGGATCAGACTTACTATCCAGCATGCTTATTCATCGGCAGGATTGCCGATACCTAAAGTATAGGCCCACTCTACTAGGTCGGTGGGTTCTTCCTGGGCGGCTGCCCGGGGTGTCTCGGCTTTGCAACTCTGCCGACCAGCTACTTGGTCGGGTTCGAACACATTTTTTCTAAGTTCTACAAGTTCGATACTTTGGCCTCTGAGGACCTTCAGTTTGGTCAATCAGTTCCGCAGGAACCTCAGCACTCTCCCACCCGGTTTGGGAGCTTTGGTACATCCCCATGGTACTAATGTGGACCCCAGTATCTTCTAGGACGTAAGAGAAAATAGGATTTTAATTACCTACCGGTAAATCCTTTTCTCGTAGTCCGTAGAGGACACTGGGCGCCCGCCCAGTGCTTCGTGTTTCCTGCACTGTTACTTAGTTAAGTAATGTTGTTGGTTTAGCTGTTGCTGTTCCTGTTCAAGTTTGGTTAGCATGGCTTTCCTCTTGTTTGTGTGTGCTGGTTCAAATCTCACTACTGTTCTGTTACATCCTTCCTCAGGATATGCCTGTCTCCTCGGTCACAGTTTCTAAACTGAGTCTCGTAGGAGGGGAATAGAGGGAGGAGCCAGTGCACACTATTGATTTCGTAAAATGCCCAAGGCTCCTAGTGGACCCGTCTATACCTCGTGGGACTAATGTGGACCCCAGTATCCTCTACGGACTACGAGAAAAGGATTTACTGGTAGGTAATTAAAATCCTATTTTATCACTGCTTAGTAAATGTCCCCCTTAGTCTCCTATCATCCTTATGCAGTACAACTGGAATAAAAAAAACACACCAGGGAACCTGACATGGTCCTGCTTGTAGCAGAGCTACAACACCAATGAATGAACTTCATTGACCTCCAGTGGGAGAATATGCAAACAGCTAGTCTGGTTGGCTCATCATGTATTGACCCCTTCATTCATTCATGGTAAAAAGTGCATATACTGTAGTAGCCTTCATTGTGAGCCATTTGTTAAAGTAACACAGGAGATCAATATGTAACTAACCTTAGTGTGTTGGAACAAAGATGTACTGTAGGGAAGCGGTAATATACCATTAGTCCCGTCAGTCACAATACTGACGTCGGAATCCTGAATAGCTGTATATTTAGTTATTTTGTGTTTGGCTATTCCTTTGTGGTCCCACGGCTACTTGTATATCCACTGCGGAGTTGGTCTGGCTTACATGAGATATGCACTATACTAAATATTTCATGGCAGACCACTCCCTCCACTGATCTAGCACAATGGTGGAGGGTCTGACCCGTGTGATCTTAGCCGGTCTGCAGATTCTCACTCTGTGCTGCAACAGATCATTCACTTACTGTAAAGGTGATGCTGTTCTGATCATTTACATGGAAGTATTTAGTATTTGTAAACAGCTCAAATAACCTCTAATATACAAAATAAAATAACAATACAGGTCATCGCGGGCCATTAAGCTTCATATCTGATTTCTTGTGAAGTGATGCAAGAAAATCTCTGCTGCTCATATGCATATTGTTGCTACTATAGTGCGGGCAATTAATAATTCTATGCTTTCTATAAAGGATCATGTGCCGTAATTAGGTGGTAAATGGGTTGAAAAGTAGCTAATGGACCAGGCAGGGAAAGGAACATTTCCTATATTAGTCCAGCAGAAGTGAGCCAAAGTGCATGCCCAGTCCAGTGCTGTTATTCTTTATGTGTTGCCCCTTTGTAGTGGGCATGTTAGGTTCTGAATGTACACACCAATATTTAGGAATAGAAGGACTGTGAACGTATGCTCATATTCTTTATGTAGTAAAGGTAGTAGTGATGAGTGTAAAAAGAGGAGTGTTGCAGCCCCCTCCCCTTGCTGTCTGTGCACATCTGGGACAGACTCGCCCTTCTGTGGCTGCTGTCACTGTAGAGCAGCTACAAGACAATGCATTCTTGGACCGCTGTTTGCTCCGGGATTACTGTATAGAACCATGGAATAAAGATTTCTCTCCGTGCATTTAAGGATGTCTTCCTTGCAAATTAAATCTTCCTTCTACTTCAGCCTCTGCTGCTTCCCTGCTGTCCCCTCCCTCTGACTGTACTGTGTGCAGAAGGAAGACAGCCAAGCATCACAGCACAAAGGAAAGGTATGGAGAGGAGGGGGCAGCGGGCAGACGAGTTCGGTGGCAGCTGTCTGAGGTAAGGGGAAGTGCTGCATCTCTTCTCCTTCTTCAATCTCTTTTGTGCCATTCACTTCACTATGTTGCCGTATGATACTGTGACCTGTCTCATGGACAATGCTCTTATCACCTCTTCCTAAACCTTTATGCTTTCTACTCAAAGATGAGCCCTAGCTGTAATTTTTTTTTTTTTTTTATAAGTCATCAGTTTCCAGTCTGACTGTGGAATATGATGTCATTAATATAGGCCCTGGGAACTAACAAGCAGCAGCTTTAGTACATAGCCACCAACTGTTTGTGTTGCTGGGCATATATAAGGCCCTGTTAGCGAGCAGAAGTACTGCACCTGTACAGAGATGGGCAAATAACTGTGATGCAAATCTTGTTTTTATTATTACACATATCCTAACAACATTTTCTGTGTGTTCTAATGAAAGTATTGTTCCCTTAGTGAGGTGACCCGCACTCTGCCAGCGCTGGAGTCCCTGCAGACTGCATTTGAACCCCAGTTCTCCCCTGGATTCAGACAGCGCTCTCCTGTAAGTGTTACCTGGCAGCATGCAGCGCGTAGCGGCCAGCACACATCACCACACCCCAGCATTAATATACTAATACCAACACAAAAAACATTGCTAATTGCAACTACATTAACAACAAAATCACTATATATATATATGTAACTGTGTCCTCATACATTATTGTTGCATTTGCGCCAAACAGTCCCTCTCGGCGCGCTAAGTACCGTGTGACCCTGCTAGTGCTGGGCGTCTTTTTTGCAGAAAATGCATTTTAGTCGCAACGTGATGCAACTATGAAGCAGCAGGGGACTGTGCTGATAATTTTGATATGTGACTCCTATATCTGATTGCGACT
The DNA here is from genome assembly GCF_028390025.1 of Pseudophryne corroboree. Taxonomy (NCBI): domain Eukaryota; kingdom Metazoa; phylum Chordata; class Amphibia; order Anura; family Myobatrachidae; genus Pseudophryne; species Pseudophryne corroboree. Next base: position 198,564,742 of record NC_086447.1, on the reverse strand, counting down.
GATACTCTGATTCTGTATATGAAGTGCTGCGATGCAGCGGATGCAGCTTTTTTCCATGCCAAGTTCTGTTGTGCTTTTATTTTTAAATAATTTTCAGCCAAAAAAGACGCCAGACGTTAGCATGTTGCACAGGACCTGGCGGCTCACTTGCACCAGGTATCCCGTGATGCATGGCATATTGAGGCTAGATGTATGGGGACACATCTGTATTAGACAACTCCTGTTCTGTAAATTAGTAACTTACTTATGAGTGAGTACCTGTGCGCTGTTTGCGTCACACCTTGGCCAATTATTATTAATATCCTTTATTTATATGCGTCCACAAGGGGTCTGCAGTGCCTTACAGCGTACACAAACAGGAATACAGTAATATGAACACACACACACACACACAAACACACACTGATTTACAGTACAAAATAATGCAGAATAAGGTCAAGGCTTCTAAACAGTGCTGTATCAGCAACAGGACGGCCAAGCCCAAAGGTTTGGTGCCATATTTGGCATTTATGGAGATGATGATATAGGTGAGGGAAAGAAAAGACAGGAGGGAAGAGGGTCCTGCTCTTAAGACCCTACAATCTATGAAAATGAGAAAGACGTTTCTCCAGCGTGGAGTAGATGTAACAAGCCCTGGCTGGCAATAGTTATTGCCAAAGCTCTATGGCGAAGGCCACCCCTTGTAAAACGTAAAATATGGGAAAGTTCTGCCTTAATATTTAAGGTCAATATTTATTTTATAGCATAGACATAGTGGACAGTATAAAAATAACAAAAAAAACCCATAATTACAATCTAAATCTATTAGCAGCAGAAGAAAAGGATATATATATATATATATATATATAAGTAGAGAGTACCGGCTCTCCCATCAGCAGACTCCAATGGTGCGCCGGGTGCCCGTGCAATAAATGTAAAACACAAGTAAAAAGAGGTACAGCACTCCAAGGCGACTTTAAAACATGACACAAACGGCAGTTTGTGTCATGTTTTAAAGTCGCCTTGGAGTGCTGTGCCTCTTTTTACTTGTGTATATATATATATATCTATATATATATATATATATCCAATGGGTACAGTTGGCACTCAAATAAATTTGTAATGACCGGGGTGCCAGGGCCGCAACTAGGGGGGGGGCTAAGGGGGCATGCGCCCCGGGTGCAGGATTTAAGGGGGCGCCGAGGAGTTACAGAGGAACAGGTTTTTTTGTGTGTTTTTTTACTAGCAGTGCTGTGCTGCTCCAGTGAGACAGCAGACAGCTCCCGGGGCAGTTTCTCTGATCCACCTGTCTGCCTGCAGCTGGCTCCAACACTGTGCGGGTGAGCTCCAGTACCTGGGATCTCTCCTATGCTGGCTACTGTCTTAAACTCTCTTCTTTGCCATGCTGCGACTAGCGTGCGGTGCACCGTACAAGCTATAGAAGCGAGTTATTGCTGTGTTTTTAAGCAGGCTATGATCCTGGCTGCCTGCCCAGCACCAACCTATAACAAGCTGAGGATACGCTGTTGTGTAGTGATGTAGTATAGTGATGTAGTGCAGTGGATATGAGAATGTAGTGCAGTGATATAGTGCAATGTATGGGGACACACAGGGTGGCATGTAGTGGAACACACTGCTGGGTGGCGGTCGTGTGATGCTTAGGGCATTTCGGGCACATAAGGGAATATTGTCTAACAGTATCCCCTTTTTTCCCTACATTTTCTATAATATGATTATTTTAGTCTGACAGGGTTTGTTTGATTCCAGGGTTTTTTTTTTGGGGGGGGGGGGCGGTGGTATATTAGACTATCGCCTTGCCCTTAAAGGAATACACAATGTGTGTGAAACACTGTCCACTGTCCCCATTACCACAGAAGCATGCGGCACTCCTGATTTTTGTATAACAAGTGAAACTTTATGTGACAGACAGCATAAGAGTCCAACGTTTCAACACCGCGGCGGGTGTTTTTGTCAAGGACTTCACCATGTGTCCTTGACAAAAACACCCGCCGCGGTGTTGAAACGTTAGACTCTCATGCTGTCTGTCACATAAAGTTTCACTTGTTATACAAAAATCCGCGGAGTGCCGCCTGCTTCTGTGGTAATGGGGACAGTGGACAGTGTTTTCCGACACTACAGACACCCACATTGTATATATATATATATAATGATTAAACCCTGTGGCCACAAGTCAGTCCCATATAGTTGCTATATACAGATGGGGCCACGCTAATCATGTCCCCGTCTGTGCCTGGGAGCACCCATCGGCGCGTCACTGAGACGCGCACGCACCCCATTCACTTTAATGGGAGCGTCTCTGTGCACTCCTGTAGCAGGGCTAGGCGCCGGATCACCTAGCCCCGCTGGGGGTGCACGTCTGCGATGGGGCGGCTCCATCTGTATCTGGATTATTGATTAGGACAAGATTATGCAATTAGTAGAATTGTGTTAGTAAATAGTTACCTATTTCACGTGAAATGTGGCAGCACAAAGTTGGAAAGAAATTGAGGCTGCAGGTGGAGCCAGCTGTCTTATTGTTGTCAGTGGATTACGCACAGCACAAAGCCCCAACACACTGGGCCTGCGTCTGACCTGGATGCAGATGCGGCCACAGTCATTTTTTGTCAATGCTGCAGTCATCTTATGTTAATGCTGCAGCCAATTTTCACTAACTTTCCATCTTTAGATGCCACCATTGGTCGCACCATTGAAACTTACACCAGTCCTATAGCAGGTGCAGTTTCCCCATCTGAGTATTACCTCCTGTGTGAGCGCCTGTGAGTTTTGAAAGCAGTCACTTTCAGCAACACGCCCTCCTTGTGGCTTAGCCAGTCTCCTGGTACCGCCCAGAAATGCTTACAAAAATTCACAGTCTGATTCTGTTCTACGCCTCTGAGCACTGACAATCGGGACACATACGCTGTGCGAGTAGACACATGCTCAGATTTTATCACATCAGTCAACTGTGTGCGTAATTTACACTGTCCAACACCTGATTCTGCAACCAACGCTCTACACTAATATCGCTACACTCAGTTATATCAGAGCTAAGACAATATCCCTGAACAACAACTTAATTCCTCCTAGGTGAGAGTGAGAATCAGTGAATAAGAGGAGCAATAAATGATGCAAAAGTAATTACAGTGTCCTATATCCTTTACATTATAGTACAAACTGTTATGTAGCCCATACACTTGTGCGATAGGGCATACAATCCTTCGATTTCGACAGCATCTGTGAGAGAAATTGAAGGATTGTATGCACATTTAAGGTACCATGCGACGCGATGCGCGGGCACACCGCTCGAATATCGTGTCTCATGATAGTATGTGCTGCCCTTAATATTTATTGCATCGCAGTGCGATCGCACTCGGCGGTGACGTACCTATCACGTGATTACCATGCAATCTATCGCATGATCACATGGTAATCAATTTGGCAGTACAGGTGCTATTTCATCACACCGGAACTGCCGGTGCGATGCCCCGCGATGTCGCTTCGCGGGGCATTGCACAATGTCCATAGCATGTGCTTACATATTTCCTATGCTGTACTGACCTTTATGTGCAGAGCTGTGGGCAATAGAGGCATTTAGGAATAGTAATAATTGATTGACGGAACGGCTATACCGCTTTAAGAGCTTGTTATACATTTTATAGATCTAGGAGACTTTGTTTAGGACTGTTGTTGATGATTTAGGTTTATACAGTAAGTGTTCCAGATGTGCTATAATAATAATAATAATAATAATAATAATAATAATAATAATAATTCTCCAATAGGACTCAAGGCGCTTAACAGATAGCATAATATAGTACAGAAAATAATGAAGTACAGGACAGCTTTTCATAAAATACAGAAGCATGGAGATACTAAAGGGACAATTATGGGAATACTTGAGTAAAAAGGAAAGTCTTGAGTCTACTTTTGAAGGGTTCTATAGTTGGGGCCTCTCGCACTGTTCGGGAAGTGAGTTCCATAAAGTCGGAGCCACATGACTAAAAGCTCGACCCCCAGATGAATTACGGGAGATTCTAGGTACTGCTAGAAGTCCTTGATCTACAGATCGCAGTAATCGCGGGGCAGTATGCGGTCAGTAGCTGCTTCAGGTACCTTGGGCCCTGGTCATGTAGTGCTTTGAAACTCAGTAAGCCAATCTTGAAGATGATTCGCCATCTTACAGGCAGCCAGTGAAGGAAGTAGAGTATGGGTGTTATGTGGCTAGAACGGGGCTGGTTGGTTAACAGGCTGGCAGCTGTGTTTTGCACCAGCTGTAATCGGTACAATTCTTTTGCTGGGAGACCAAGGTAGAGGGCATTACAGTAGTCTAATCGAGATGATACAAATGCATGGATGACTTTTGGCAGATCATCTGAGGGAATTAAGTGCTTGATTCTGACTATATTTCTCATGTCATAAAATGAGGATTTGATTGTGGCTGATATCTAATGTTTAAGTGTCAAGCCACCATCCAGGGCAACGCCAAGATTCTGCACACGATCAGTGGTCTGTAATTCTGAATCCCCAAGTGTAAGTTCAGTTGGTTGGCTATGCTGCAGTCTTGTCCTTTGATGTTGCGGTCCTATCATAAAGACCTCTGTTTTATCCGGGTTCAGTCGCAGCCAACTAGCACTCATCCACTCCTGGAGTTCAGCTAGACAGCCATTTAGGGTTGCTATTGGGTTATCAGTGCCCGGAGCAAAGGACAAGTACAGTTGTGTATCATCTGCATAGCTATCTTGTTCTAAGCAGTAGAAGTTGCCCCAATGGGAGCGTTTGGGGACGCTTAAAGCAAGATATACATACATACACTTTATACCTGAGCATTTGGAAATAGTAATGTTGTAACGTCAACAACAAAAAAGTAGCAAAAGACGGCCAAGGATCCTGCTACTCAAACAGAGCACCAGGAGGCATTCTCTTGCTTATTTGTTCATATACAAGGACAGTGGGGCTGATTCTGAGATTGACGCAGCCGCATGACCTTACACATTGCCGCTGCATCCCGGAAGGATGCACACGCAGTGTGATTGAGCGCGGCGGGTGTTCCTGGGGCGTTGACGCGGCTTTTGTGGGGGCGGGCTGGGACTGTTTTTGGGGCAGTTGCGTGATGTCACACGCAGCCGCTCTCATTAAAAAAATGGTGGGCAACCACCTGACAGCGCAGCCGTCAGGGGTCAACCTTAGTTTTGATGCGTCCACAATCTAATTACGGATGCATTGGGAGGCGGCCTCACACATGCTGGGCGGCCTTGCCCTGTGCTGGGCGGCCCCCAGCATGTGAGGAGATGGACACAGATCTGGCTGCGTATGCAGCGTTCTGCGTCCTTCTCTGAATAAGGCCCAGTGTGTTTATTTTGGGACCTCATAGCGGTTATTTTGGGCCAGTTTAACTATAATGTCAGCAATGTTACTGAGTGTGGCCTTTTAGATTATATCCAGATTTGCAGATTTGTAGCCACCACAACATTCTACAGAAATGAGCAATTGATACCTAGGAACTAAGTGGCACCTTACAGCCACAAACCATTTCTTCTTCTACTAATGTCTGCCACCGAGGTCGGTATGACTGATACGCACAACACATATGACATAAATAAGCCCATGTAAATGTACTAACACCTATAACACCTGATCTCTTGCAGTTGTCCAGTGACCCCAGCACCAGTAACATGATGAGTAAACTCACCCAGCTCACATCCATGGTCTCCAGCCTAGAAGAGAAGGTGAGACAAAAACAGTAGAATTGTAGAAAATAATATGACATTTGAGTATCAGACCAATGGTTTATTACAGATACTCTTGTATGTTTGTGTATTTCTAAAGACAATCCAAAAGTACCATATACCAGAACATGTTTAGGGGGTGTGCTCTTATCAAAATATGTTTCTAAGTGTGACGCCTAATTCTCTTTATATTTTGAATGGAAGGGATGTCCATGGAAAACATTGACATATCAGTATCTCTATTTTCATGTCTAAAATATTGGACTAGAACCTCTATATGAGCAGACAAAACTACCAATGATGACTGATTTAGCCAATACGTCGTCTGCTAAGCATTTCCAGCATGTAGGCAAGGTTTTATTGAGTTTAGCCACAGTCTGGTACTGACGTGTTAAACATTAATACAGTAGTTACGCTTCTGTGTTTTAGAGCTGATGCTAAAATTGTATGTCTTTTTCAATATCCATTGTTTTGGTGGAACGATAATTCCCTAACTCTGTCTTCCTTTCATTCAGAAAGTATGGACATGATCCTTGACCTTTCAAGAATACAGCAAATTAATGAAAATGTCTGCCAGTTTGGTGATGTGGATTGGCGTAATGGGCCTTATTTGGATGTAGTTAGAGCAGCTATCACTTCTGCTTACATAGAAGCAGCGGTGATAGCACTAATATGGTAATGCAGCAGGGGGCATCATGCCTAATGCTGCATTACTGATCCAAACTGCACTTATCCCTGACACCATCAGCCGGCTGTGTGACCCATGGTGCTTCCAACAGGCCAGAAAATCTCCATCCCCTGGCGGAGATCCTGGCCTCGTCCCTCCACTCCGTTGTCTCTGCTTCCTCCCGGCCATCCCAATCGGCAGCAGATTGTCAATCACTGATGCTTTACTGCTGTCCTGCCTCCAGTGTCGCAGGACCCATTCGTGCACACGCAGAGCAAGTCCTGTGAATGTGCGACGTACCAAAAATCGGTACTTTGCGGCACAGGACGCCACTCCAACCACATCTGAGTAACCCCCAATGTCACATGTGTCTTTTGAATTCATGACCTCAGTGCTGTGATGCGGCAATGCTAACCACAACGCCAACCTTGAATTGTTTATTAAATTTAACATAGTAACATAGTTATTGAGGTTGAAAAATGGCAAAATGCCCATAGAGTTCAACCTGTATTCTGTAGTAAGCTGAGTTTTTTTTAGATTTTCCCTGTTGAAATAATGTTTTATGTCTAGTTAACCACTGTAAATCATGTTCCTTCCAGATTATCAATTTCCATATTTTAAATGCTATAACCTTGGATATCTTTTTCAGTCAGAAATTTATCCAATACGTTTTTTTAAATGCATATACAGAGTCCACCATTACCACCTTCTCTGGCAGGGAATTCCAAATCTTTATTGCCCTAACAGTGAAGAACCCTTTCCTACGTTGTGTATGGAATTTTCTCTCCTCTAACCTCAGCGAGTGACCTTGTGTCCTATAGAGAGCTCTTTTAACAAACAATTCCTCTGATAATTCTTTGTAATGTCCCTTTACATATTTCAAGATATTATTAATGTCTCCTCTTAGACGCCTCTTTTCCAGTGTATACATATTCAACCTAGTAAGCCTTTCCTCATACTCCAGTCTCTCTAGCCCTTTAATCAATTTAGTAGCTCGCCTTTGAACCCTTTCGAGTTGACAGATATCTTTTTTATAACGTGGTGCCCAAAATTGAACACAATATTCCAGGTGCGGACGTACCAATGATTTGTACAGCAGCAGGATTACACTCTCGTTCCTTGTCTCAATTCCCCGTTTTACCTTTGCAAGAACAGCTATGCTTAAAAAAAATTTTTTTTTAAACATTTGTTCTTTAAATTAAGCTTTAGGAAATTGCATTTTGGGGCAATAAATATATTTTTTATGTGATAATTGTCTGTATGCAATGGCGTTAATATCTGCAGACAGCGTAGACTGTGGGATTACTACCCTGAAAGCTCTTTGTCAAGGTTTATGCAACTGGACATGGAATTGCACCACTTACATGAATGTTACCACAGTTTGTTCTTATTTCAGGTAAAAACAGTGCTAATGGAAGGTGCCGCTGTGAAACATCGCAGATCGCTCATACCCCCCATAATATTTGAGGTAATTTTAGATGTGTTTAGTAAATCATTGAGTTTTTACTCTCTAGGGCAGGCTTTTTCAACCAGTGTGCCGTGGCACACTAGTGTGCCACGACCAGCTGCAAGGTGTGCCGCGGAGCCAGAGCAGCTTCCTGCACCTTCAGAGTGAACTGTTGGTCCAGGCTCTTCTTAGAGGATCAGTCGTGCTCCGGCCGTGACCTGTATGCCTTGAAGACGCGGCGGTGTGATATCATAGGTCACGGCCGCCGCATCTCACCACCCAGCCAGCCCACCCGCCTGCATACACATCTTCCAGTTCCTGCCTGCATACACAGCTTTCCTTGCCGACCCACATCCACACCTGCCCGACCTCCCGCTGCTCAGTATTCGCAGCACTCCACTATGAACAACCCCCGCCACTGAGGGACAGGGAGGAGGACAGCTGACCCGTAGGGGCTAATATTTGTTATTTTATTTCTCCTGTGGGGAACAATAGGATTTATGTGGGGAGAATAAGGATTTATGGGGGGGAACAATGTGAATAATTCATGTGGGGAGCAATAGGATTTATGTGGGGAGAAATGTGATTGATTTATGTGTGAGCAACATGATTTATGTGGGGAGTAATGTGATTGTTTTTTCTGTGTAGGCCAATGTATATGTGGATTTTTTTTTTTTTACTGTGGGTATCTTATGGTGTGCCTTGGCAATTTTAAAATATTGTTTGGTGTGCCGCGAGTAAAAAAAGGTTGAAAATCACTGCTCTAGGGGCTAAATTTACTAAGATGGGAGTTCTATTTAAGATGGGATGTTACCCATAGCAACCAATCAGCTTCTACTTCTCATTTATTTAGCACCTTCTAGAAGATAATACGTGGAATCTGATTGGTTGCTATGGGCAACATCCCATCTTAAATAGAACTCCCATCTTAGTAAATTTACCCCTAGGTGGATTACACGGCAGAATATCCACTTATGAAGCCTGTAACTATGGGTGTGTGCTAGTGGTGTCATCGCACAGGGGGCCTTATTCAGAGATGGATGCAGTTCGCTGCATACGCAGCCAGATCTGCGTCCATCTCCTCACAAGGCCGCCCAGCGTGTGTAATTAAATTGCAGATGCATCGGAAACTAAGGTTGACCCCTGTCAGCGCAGCCTTGCTGTGCTGTCAGGCGGTCGCCCACCATTTTTTTTATTGTAACGGATGCGCGTGATGCCACGCAGCCGCCCCAAAGACAGTCCCGCCCGGCCCCCATTCGCCCCGCCCTGTCCCCCCAATGCCGCCCCGCAAACGCCCACCGCTGTCAATCACATTGCGGTCACATCCATTGGGGATGCGACCACAAATTGTGCATGCGCAGTTTGCTGCAATCGGCAAACTGCGCTGCAGGCCGCTGATGCGAGCAGGTCTGAATGACCCCCAGGGTAAAGGCCCTAGCGACTGCACCATCACTGCCCTGAATGTGACTTGAAGGATGCCTGGATTGGCCCCCTGCACCCAGCTTGGATGCTTTGGACCATACTTGCCTACTCTCCCGGATCCTGCAGGGGGACTCACGATTTTTGGGGTAGTCCCCTGCACCCCCGGAAGAGTAGGCATACCTCCCACATGGAGAGAACAGTAACAGGAATACGCGGTCCGTGCGGAGGGGGCATGGCCTAATACCACGATTCTGTGTTAAGCGCATCATTTAGGCCCCCAGCCCGTGTTCAAATATGTGCGATTCACGTCACTTTGCCACGAGGAGGCAAGGCCTAATGACGCATTAGCTCCACCCCATCACAGCCCACCTGCTTGTGCTCCCCAAGCTTCTCCTCAGGACAATTTAAAAGTAGGTAAATGTGCTTTGGACATGCACCCCACAGCCTGTGGAGCAGCCCAGAGTTTCCTTATGGCAAGGTTGATTGCAAAAGCAAAATCGTCTTCTAAAGGGCAAAACCATGGGGGTCATTCAGAGTTGATCGCTCGCTAGCTATTTTTTGCAGCGCTGCGATCAGATAGTCGCCGCCTATGGGGGAAAGTATTTTCGCTTTGCAAGTGTGCGAACGCTTGTGCAGCTGAGCGGTACAAAAAAGTTTTGCACAGTTTCTGAGTAGCTCAGAACTTACTCAGCCGCTGCGATCACTTCAGCCTGTTCTGGCCCGGAATTTACGTCAGACACCCGCCCTCTAAATGCTTGGACACGCCTGCGTTTTTCCAACCACTCCCTGAAAACGGTCAGTTGACACCCAGAAACGCCTTCTTCCTGTGAATCTTCTTGCGATCGGCTGTGAGAATGGATTCTTCGTTAAATCCATCGCCCAGCACCGATCCACTTTGTACCCGTACGACGGGCCTGCACATTGCATTTTGACCTGATCGCAGGGCTGCAAAAAATAGCTAGCGTGTGATCAGGTCGGAATGACCCCCCATGTGCACTGCAGGTGGGGCAGTTGTAACATGTGCAGAGAGAGTTAGATTTGGGTGGGTTATATCGTTTAGAGTCAGTAGCCCCGCCCCCTAGGCGGTCATCATGACTTCACAGGGTTAGAGTGCGGCGCCCACACATGGCACACTGCTGCCCTGTTACGGCGCTGCCCATTCCATAGATAAACAAGTGGTGGAAAGTCTGCAAAATAACTGTAATCTCCAGAGTTAAAGTGAGATAAGGGGTGGACACCCAGGAGTGGGAAAAGTCCCTGTTGGTCGGCATGCCGACCGTCGGGATTGTGAGGGGGCGGATGTAGGGGAAGGTTTTGTGACCGTCGGTCACTTGACTACATCCCGTATAAATAAGCTTTATTTGAAATATGGGGCCAAATGTAGTAGAGTGAGAGTTTCAAAAAGTGAGAGATTTCTTAAGGGTTTTTTTTAAAGTGGCAATCATTTACACTGTAAGATCAACCTGGTTTTGCAGTGTAAGTGATTGCCACTTTAAAAAAACCTGAAAAACCTTACCAAATCTCTCACTTTCTGAAACTCTTGTTCTATTACATTTGGCCCCATGGACTTTGGTGGTCATTCCGAGTTGATCGCTAGCTGCATTTGTTCGCAGCGCAGCGATCAGGCTAAAAAAAAACGGCAGTTCTGCGCATGCGTATGCGGCGCAATGCACACGTGCGACGTACGGGCACAACGAATGATGCAGTTTTGCACAGGGTCTATGATGCATTTAAGTCGCACTGGTTGCCACAGAGTGATTGACATGAAGTGGGCGTTTCTGGGTGGCAACTGACTGTTTTCAGGGAGTGTTCAGAAAAACGCAGGCGTGCCAGGGAAAACGCAGGCGTGGCTGGGCGAACGCTGGGCGGGTGTGTGTCGTCAAATCCGGAACTGAATAGACTGAAGTGATCGCAAGTGCTGAGTAGGTTTTGAGCTACTCTGAAACTACACAAAAAATGTTTGTAGGCGCTCTGCGATAAAAACGTTCGCACTTCTGCTAAGCTAAAATACACTCCCAGTGGGCGGCGGCATAGCGTTTGCACGGCTGCTAAAAACTGCTAGCGAGCGATCAACTCGGAATGACCCCCTTTGTATCATATTTAGCATTTATCAATCTTTTCTGATTCATTAACATAAAAATTAAATAAACATCTGTATATCATGATTTATTTTACTTATTCAAATGCTTGTTTTTTAAATTGTTTCTAATTTTAATGGCTGTCACATGTAATGCTAACATGGCTCTAAAATGCCGGTCTCGGAGCGCGCATTGTTTTTTATATATATATATATATATATATATATATATATATATAAACACACACACACACACACACACACACACACACACACACACACACACTAGTCCAGTGCAGTTTTATTGTCTCAATAAAATAAGTATCTGCATTGTCACTGTGACTGTGTGTGCCTAAATCTGTTGTGTGGATTTACCTTTCAGTGTAATAGCTATTACTGTAAAGGACTAGGTGCGTCAGGGTCTCATATATAGTGCTGCACAGTATTTACCGTTAAGTGTATTCTACTGTGTAGTCACATCATTCCGGATTTATTCGCTGGTGTTGTGTACTGTGTACGCAGTCACATAGTACCGGATTTAGACGCTGGTGTTGTGTACTGTGTACGCTGTCACATACTAGGGGATTTATTGGCACGCATTGTGCTCTGTCTGGCTGTATCGTACTGATACTCTCTGCGGTTACATTCACTAAAATGTCTAACACAAGGGGCGGGAAATCCACGGACGCTCCTGTATCATGCAGCGCATGTGCCAGGGATTTGCCTGGGTGGGGAAGCTTTAAATGATGGTCTGTGTAATATGTGCCATACATCTCCCAGTCAGTCCGCAGATCCTGTAACCAATCAGGAGCCACCTTGGGCGGCGTTCTCAACTATGCTCAATACACTTGTGACACGCCTTGCACCCCCTATCAGACCTCCTGTGCCATTACAGCCACATATTGTCCCTACGGTAAATCCGCCTTGGGTGGATAATTTTTCTACCCAGTTGCAGCAACTGAATCAATCTTTGGTTAGACAAAAACCTACCCCACGTCCCTCTGGGGTCAAGGGGTCATCTAAGCGGGCCACTTCCGCCTCACAATCCACTAATGTATCGGATTATACTTCTGATGAAGATGGGGAGTATACTGATCCGTCAGACACTGATACAGATGCTTCTGATGAGGAACCTACAACTCAGGTTGATGTCCCTGACCTAGTGGAGGCTATTAACCTGATTCTACAAATCGATGATGATGTAGATACCACTACTGCGTCTAACAAACCTGATACGTTTAAATGTCAGAAGGTAGCTAAAGTAGTCTAACCATTTAGTAGACATACGTCAGGAACCCTGGTCTTCTCCAGGAAAGAAATTCTCCCTGTCTAAAAAGATGCTAGCTCGTTTATCCTCTCCCTGCTGAGTTGTGTAACAAGTGGGAAAATTCACCGCCAGTGGATTCCTATGTCACCTGTCTTGTGGTGTCATCTACTCTGCCTGTCACCACAGTCACCTCACTGAAGAAACCGACAGCTAAGCGTGTGGAGGGATGCCTGAAGTCTATTTACTCCCTTACAGGTGCTGTACATATACCCACTATAGCGGCCTCCTGGGCCACAAAAGGAATTGAAGCATGGGTTCAGGCAATAGAGGATGAGCTGCCTCAGGATATATCTGACACTGCCAGACAATATCTGTCTCATATTACCACTGCCTCCCAATATATTCAGAAGGTGTCCTCTGAGGCAGGTGTAATAGCGGCCAAGGTGTCGACTACGTCCTCTGTGGTTCAGTTCATGGAAGGTGGACCTGGACTCCAAAAAGACCTTGGAGGTACTTCCTTTTAAGGGAGACATCCTATTTGGGGAAGATCTGAATAAGATTGTGACTGACTTAGCGGCTGCTAAGACTGCATATCTCCCAAATACTGATCCTTCTGCACAGAAGGCAAAGAGTACCACTTTTCGTTCCTTTCGACCTCAAGGGAAAGCGAAGGGTCAGACATACCAGAGACAAGCTCGTGCTCTCAAAACCACTAAACCCAAAACAAAACATCGTGGGCCGCCCGTTAGCCTGCTTCCAAACAAGACAAGCCTGCTGTATGATGGGGCAGGCCTCCCCCTGGGGGATCCCAGGCTGGGAGCCCGACTTCTGCAGTTCACCCAGGTTTGGTTAGAGACCACTTCAGATGCATGGGTGCGAGAAGTTGTCTCTCACGGGTATGCAGTCTCTTTCAAGAGACGTCCCCCTCACCAGTTCTGCACGACGGTTATTCCTTCGGACCCGTTGAAGGCACAAGCATTACACCTGGATGTGCGTTCACTCCTGAATACAGGAGTGGTAGTGCGGTACCCCTGTCCCAGAGAGGCGGAGGATACTACTCGACCCTGTTTCTAGTCCGGAAACCCAATGGGTCTTTCTGACCTATAATCAACCTGAAATCACTGAACAAATTTGTGAGAGTGTCCACCAAGTTCCATATGGAAACGCTGTGCTCAGTTGTACTGGCCATGGAACCCGGAGATTATATGGTATCCCTGGATATACAAGATGCTTATCTGCATATACCTATTGCCATATCGAATCAGCAGTATCTGCGGTTTGCTATTGACAACCTTCACTATCAGTTCCAGGCTCTGCTGCTTGGACTGGCCACAGCTCCTCGGATCTACACCAAGGTTATGGCCATCAGTGTTCAATGCTTTGACTCTTGCCCTGCCTCTGATACAGAACAGGCCTGTTCAAGTACAATCAGACAATGCCACCACGGTGGCATACATAAACCATCAAGGCGGCACTCGAAGCCGCATGGCTATGATGGAAGTGTCAAAAATCCTTAATTGGGCGGAACGCTATCTGCCAGCAATATCGGCAGTGTTCATTCCGGGAGTCCTCAACTGGGAAGCGGATTTCCTCAGTCATCAGGACGTATATGCTGGAAAGTAGAGTCTTCAACTGGAAGTCTTTCAACTCCTAGTGGACAAGTGGGGTCTACCAGATGTAGACCTGATGGCGTCCTGACACAATCACAAAGTTCCGGTCTTCGGATCAAGAACAAGGGATCCTCAAGCAGCGTTCATGGATGCACTGGTAATTCCATGGAACTTTCGGCTGCCCTACGTGTTCCCTCCAGTGTCACTTCTGCCCAGGGTACTACGGAAGTTCAAGCAAGAAGGAGGAATACTACTTCTAGTTGCTCCAGCGTGGCCCAGAGGGCATTGGTCCTCAGACCTGCAGGGTCTATTGATAGAGTGTCCTCTTCTACTTCCTCAATGCCCAGACCTCCTCGTTCAGGGCCCTTGTGTCTACCCGGACCTGGCCAGACTGGCTTTGACGACGTGGCCCTTGAAGCTTAACTCCTGAGGGCCAAAGGATTCTCCGAGGTGGTTATTCAAACTATGCTGAAGGCCCGCACACCGGCTTCTGCATGGATTTATTATAGGGTCTGGAACTCTTACTTCACCTGGTATGCTGCTAAGAATTACGATGCTTCCAAGTTTAGTACTTCCAGACTTCTGGCTTTTTTTTGCAACAAGGCCTGGATTTAGGACTTCGTCTGGCCTCCCTCACGGTTCACATATCTGCCTTGTCTGTGTGGTTTCAGAAAAAAATTACGTCTATACCTGACGTTCATACATTCACTCAGGGTGTACTACGGATTTAGCCTCCCTTTGTCCCTCCTGTGGCTCCATGGGATTTGTCTGTTTTCCTGAATGCCCTGCAAGAGTCTCCATTTGAACCTCTTGAGTCAGTGGATCTTAAATGGCTCACAGCCAAGGTCCTGTTTCTGCTGGCTATTGCCTCTGCTAGAAGGGTGTCAGACTTAGGCGCGTTGTCCTGTCGTCCACCCTTTTTGATATTTCATCGTGACTGAGCATTTCTTAGAACTCGGCCTGGTTATTTACCTAAGGTGGTGTCATCTTTTCACCTTGTAGTTCCAGCCTTTATCTCTTCTGAATTGTTCTGCAAAGAACGGTCTTTGGATGTGGTACGGGCTCTCCATATATACGTGGAGAGGACTGCCTCTATCAGGAGGTCAGATACCCTCTTTGTACTGTTTGGTTTCCACAAACGTGGCTGGCCTGCAAATAAGCAAACCTTGGCCAGATGGATTAGAATGGTGATTGCACAGGCTTATGCGCAGGCTGGACTCCCAGCTCCTGCTGCTATTAAAGTCCATTCTACTCGGTCTGTTGGACTCTCTTGGTCCCCAGAACACTTGTGCAAGGTGGCTACGTGGTCCCCAGTGAACACGTTTATTAGGTTCTATGCCTTTGATACTTCCGCCTCCCAAAATGCTTCCTTTGGATGCTGGGTTCTCATACCCGCTAAGGTTCGTCCCCTCCCTTGAGGAACTGCTTTAGGACATCCCCAATGTATTCCCTGTGGAACACAATGTACCCTGCTGCAGAAAAGGAGATTAATGGTAGACTTACCATGGTTAAATCTCTTTCTGCGCTGTACACTGGGTTCCAGAGGGCGCCCGCCCTGACGCACTTAGCTTCTTTGGGTTTGTATGGCATTAGCCGCTAGTCCCTGCTCCTGTCGTGAGAATGTGGTTCTATGTGACTAACATCTGCCTTCTCTTTTACCTGCTTCTTCATTGGACTGGTTAACAAAACTGAGTTCACAGTGCCTGGAGGCGGGGTTATAGAGGAGGCCCCACAGTGCATTCTGGAACAGTCTAAAGCTTTAGCCTGTTGGTGCCTCTGGATCAAGATCCATCTCTACACCCCGATGTATTCCCTGTGGAATCCAGTGTACCTCGCAGAAAGAGATTTAACCATGGTAAGTCTACCATAAATCTCCTTTTTGCAACCTGAAAATATAAAGGTGGTAATTCAGACTTGATCACTGGGCTGCTAATTTTGCTCTCCTGCGTTCAGAAAGTTGCTGCCTCCAGGGGGAGTGTAAATTTGCCGTGCAAGTGTGCGATCCTATGTGTACGCTGAGCTGCTAAAATCCACTTTGTGCAGTCTGTGCGCAGCCCAGGACTTACTCCTACATTGCGATGAGAAGAGGCTGATAGGGTCCGGAGCTGACGTCACACACCCTCCCTGAAAACATTTGGGCATGCCTGCGATTTTCCGGACACTCCCAATAAACGGTCAGATACTACCCACAGATGGCCTCCTCCTGTCAATCACCTTTTGAACGCCCGTGCGAACTGATTTTTCGCACCATCCCATCGCTGACCGGCGATGCCCTTTGTTGTTGATGGCCGACGCGCGTGCGCATTACGGTGCATGCGCAATTAGTACCTGATCGCTCGCTGTGCAAAGCAGTGATCAGATCTGAATGACCCCCAAAGTTTCACTGGAATTTAGCAATCTCTTGCCTAGAGACAGGCTGTAATAAGAGCTTGACCGGGCAATGGGCTGGAACTAGAGTAATAGCATCTACTTTCTGGTTTGGATGCAGAGAATGTACAACGCATGTGCCAATGGTGCTGATGGAGATGAATGCTTCACATTCTGGAGCTTGGTAAATCCAACTGCATAGCAGCCTCATTAAAGCAGCCCCCATAGAATCTGTCCTCATTAAATGCTGTGGATACTTAATATTTGTAAAGTGAAAAGTGCAAGTTACTTTTACCCTGCAAATAAGAAAACATCCATGTTTCACACTTATCAGAGTTATGACAATAATCACAGTTAAAAATGAAAAATGTACAATATTCCCTAGTAAAAGGTATTTCAGCATCACTGTATAGCATTGCAAAGTCACTTTAAAAGTTTTCTAGTGGTAATTAAAATGTGCGAGCATGAGGAATTATGCTGGGTACACACTGAGCATCTGCACATGTGTATATACGACGTTGCTCACAGATATATCGCGTTGACTGTGCTGCACGGCAGATGGGACTGTGCATTAAATGACGTCATGCTGCTAAATGCAGCGTAGAATGGTACTGTACATCGCACTGTCATCCACTGCATTGTGCAGTGTGTACGGCCGACGTGATGTATCGCGCTGTAGCATTGTGCCGTCGTTAGGTGCACACATCGTTTAGTGTGTAGTGTACCCAGCATTAGGCACACTTTGCCCCCTGCTTTATTATTTGCAACATTTTGTAGTATTCCAGCCTTTTTTATTGAATTCCAATTTTATAAACACCAGACACACAAACCCTCTGCAGCTCCATCTAAACTGAATATACTTTTGTATTGATTGTTCTTGAAGGTTAAAGTGGATTCTTTAGGCATATCTCAAAAGACTCACCTGAAAGTTGATGTTGAAATGGGAAAACTTATCATCAAGAAAGCAAAAGATGGACCAGATGATAAATTCTATAACAGCAAGAAAAGTATGTTTGTTTTATCTGCTATAGCAATTACTTAGCCCTGCGAACATAGATGTTAGATGGAATAGAAAATGTTCTGCCATAGGGTTTCAAAGTCAAACACAAAACAAAGTTTATCTGGTTGATAGATCTACAGTAAAAAGATAGACAGTCAACAGGTATACCCCAAATGGTCAACATGAAAAGGTCGACAGGTAAAAGACTGTACTTAAGTCGACAGGTTCAAAAGGTCAACATGGCAATGCTCGACACAAGTTTTTTTTTTTTTTTAAAGCATTTTTTTCAACTACGATTGTGAATAGTAAATTGTGCCGGGCGCAGCAGCAGCAGAATGAGGCAACACATATTGTATGCAATACATCTCACCACTTACTGCATGGAAAGCAGTGTTTATTAATGCCGAATGCATAAATAATTGTGACTGTTCCGCAAAGGACAGCTCTTCCGATAAGAGCTGCCGTTTGTGTTGTGAGGACTTATGGGTTTATGACCCAGGAGCCCTATTGAACATGCGTGGTTATCGGCCTGCACATCTGCACGTAGTGTGGGGGATAGAGAGGGATCTTTAAGATCCATCTCTGGCAGTTTTAGCAAAAAGGAGCCGATAGGCTTTATATAGGCATATGGAGAATTCCCCTTTAGGCACAAAAAAAGTTTGAGATTGGGGAAACTTTAAAAAAAGGTTTTCTGGTAATTTTATATAACCTAAAACTTTCAGCAACATATGCAAGGTATATAATTTGCTTGTCTTCAGTTCTGCAGTTGGTCAAATCGCAGAAGTTGCCAAATAAACTAATAATTGTTCTGGAGACCGAAAAGGAAAAGACCCAAAGGAAAGAGTATATTTTTGCTGATTCCAAGGTACGTACATATTTCAACACTATCTGCGCAATGGGATGTAGTTACATAGCCAGTAGTCGGGATCCCGGCGGTCAGGATACCGACGGCGGAACCCTGACCACTGACAATGTCACCAGCAGCCGGAATCCCGTCTGACAGGGGCTTTGCCCACTCATGGGTGTCAACGACACCCATAGAGTGGGAATAGAACCTGTGGTGAGCACAGCAAGCCACCGAGCACGCAAAGGGTTTAGTTGCGCTCGCCCCTTTGCTAGCATTCTAGCGGCTGTGAACCCGGCATCGGTATGCTGACCGCCGGGATCCCAGCCGTCGGCATCCCATACCCAATTTATGCTATCTTTTGTAATGATGGTACAGAATCTGTCTCCACTATCAGTAGATAATGCCCGGTCACTTACACAGGATATGTAAAGTTTATTAAGACATATCTTTGTTTTGGCTTTAAACCATGTAAATCTTTTGTAAAGGAAATTGCATGGATGTTTTAGCCTCAGGTACCACCTTAAACACACCACAGCCGCTGTAAGAGGACTGGAGTTGTGAAACACTGGTTTATGGAGTGGTAAAGCTGTAATTGTTACACCAAATCAATCTTTATGCATGTATACAGTATTTATCATTCCCCATCTCCCCAAGTATTCAGTGTATGAACAGTTTTAATATTACTAAACATACTTCTGCATCATAAACACATCTGTAGCTCTGAAATTATCCAGAGTGCCACCAGACCTCTCATCTTGGGTGGGATGTACTATGCATCGCATCCGCAATGCAATACATCCTGCCACTTTTGCCGGTATGTACTTAGAAATGTGATTAAAATGACAAAGGACAGCTCTCCCCGATAAAAGCTGAGCTTTGCGATAGAAGGACTTCTGGGTTTAGGATCTGGGAGTTCTTCTCCGCAGAGTTAAATGCGCCACCGCTTGGGGTGCTGGAAGATCCCTTTTAGGGAAAAATGCAAACAGAAGCCCATAGGATTCTATAGGGTGATGCCACATGAAGATGGCATTTCCCACCAGGTACAAGCTCCAGAACCGCATTCCAGAGCTTGGTACATATGGAAATGAGTTTTGCCCACATTTTCGGCTTTAGTACACCCACACCTTGCTTTCCCCAATAACACACCCAGCATAATTTGTATCCACTAGAAGTCAGACTCATAAAGAACTATCGTCTCTTGAGAAGACTTGATACAGTCTACATTTGGGATACAGTTGCAAATTGCTCATTGCATTTGAAAACTCATATTGAGACCCAATATTGAGAATATCCTAAGGCAGTTACAGCGATTTGAGTCTACACATGGGCATTCTATGCTATGTTGGCCCTATAGAATATAGAAAATGGCAAAGAAAAATCTGATGAAAATAGTTATCAGAGACCATTTGTTTTATGACAGGCTCTTTGTTTACAAGTTGACTTTATTATGATCTATAAAGTAGAACCGTGGTTATGAAACTTTCTAGAACCATGGCGCCTTATAGTATCAGCTTTATTTTCACGCCACTCCTAGGCCAAAAGTTTTGTACTGAGAAATTCATTAAAAAATTATTCAGTTTAGTAATCTGTGCTTACAAGTCATCCATAGGGTTAGGTATGTGGTGGGGGACAGGGTTGTGCTTCTGGATGTCCACACATTTTATGATTGGCAGTCACTGTCACTGGGTTTGCCTTTAATGGCACCCAGTTTGGCAACCGCCTTTAATGGCACCCAGTTTGGCAACCGCTGAAGTAGTAGATACTGTACATGTTTATCAGAGATACTTTGGCAGCCATAATCAGCATACACAGTTGACCTTTCTCTGAACAGGTCACAACTGCTAGTAAGTCATAGCTGCCGACTTTATGTGTGCTCCCTCCAGGAGGAGGCAGCCAGGTTGGCACAGCGGTAGGCAATACAGAGAGGGTGGCTTG
The DNA here is from genome assembly GCF_028390025.1 of Pseudophryne corroboree. Taxonomy (NCBI): domain Eukaryota; kingdom Metazoa; phylum Chordata; class Amphibia; order Anura; family Myobatrachidae; genus Pseudophryne; species Pseudophryne corroboree. Next base: position 198,544,398 of record NC_086447.1, on the reverse strand, counting down.
TCATAGGGGGCAGGGAGGGGGTGTGACATGGCAGGAAAGGCAGTGGGTGGGGGCAATGCCAATATTACCGGAATTACACAGTAGGGACCGCCCATTTTCACAGACAGCTGCAGGGGCATGTGGGTAAGCGGGGAATGCGGGTGATGGAGGCCAGCTCCGAGAGACTTTCCTGGGAGGTCGGGAGCACAACGCTATTTTCAGAAGCCCTCCCAGTCGTTCTGAGAGAGTAGGCAAGTATGTAGTAAGTAAATCCAGTCAGTAACTCTCTCACCTCTCTTTTCTGTTTTACAGAAACGAGAAGGGTTTTGTCAAGTTCTCCAGCAGATGAAAAACAAACATTCAGATCAGTTAGAACCTGACTTGCTGACGATTTTCACTGGTACATGGAATATGGGTCAGTCCTGCTGTTATCTTTTACCTTGGTACAAAACTGTCTCAACCAGCTGTAAACAGTGTGATAACTAGTTGTCCTGGCTTTATTGTAACAGGATGTGCTCCCCCACCAAAGAAGATCACGTCCTGGTTTCTGTGCAAAGGGCAAGGCAAGACGCGTGATGAGACGGCAGATTACATAGAGCATGACATATATGTGATTGGCACACAGGAGGATCCACTGAATGAAAAGGAATGGGTGGAAATCTTACTTCGTTCTCTAAATGAGATTACCACTGCAGAGTACAAACTGGTAATACGGACATTTCAAAATATTTAAAAGTAAAAACCCAGAAAATATAGCGACGTCCCTAAGTAAGAAATTGTGATTATTGTTTTACATTAGATTACAATCCAAACACTCTGGAACATACGAATTGTGATCCTAGCAAAACAAGAACATGCTCACCGAATTAGCCACATTTGCACCAACAGTGTGAAGACCGGAATCGCCAACACTCTCGGTGAGGAACGGATGGAATTTTTACATTCATTATTTTATTTTTCTAATTCATTCTTATTTTTTCCAGGTTTAGTCAGTGGCCGTATGTTTGTTACAGGCAGCATGGGGCCTAATTCAGAGACGTACAGAAACCTGATGTTTGCGTGCATCTCCAGTGTTTATAGATCTGCCCATGCCCAGAATGGTGGCTGTGATGATTGATATGCTGCTGGTGTTTGGGGGCAGCGTTCCAGAAAATGGGTGCACGTCGGCCCCGTTTTCTAGGCTTACTGAACCAGTTGTTGCATCCAGAGCCGGCCCTAACCAATATGATGCCCTAGGCAAGTTTTTGGCTGGTGCCCCCTAGCACCACCGCTAGTTCCGCCTCTGACCCTACACCCCTTTCCCAGTACCATCACCCCCACCCGTAGTAGTCCTTTTTTTGTTTTCCTATCCCCTGTAATTTAAATAAGAACAGTGTGCACATTTGGCGCACAGCACATAAAGGTATGTGTTTTTGCTGGCAAGGGGCATGGCCACACAATAGTTCCCCAATTCAAATTACACCACACAGTAGTGCAACTTTATTCACAATTTATCATGCGATAGTGTCCCTTATTCACATTACATCACACAGTAGTACCACTTTACCTTATATACGTTACTCCTCACTGTAGTGCCCCTCATTCACATAACATAATACTAAACTGCTCCTTATTCACATTACACCACACCATGTTGCTCTTTATTCTCATTACACCACACCATATTGCTCTTTATTCACATTACACCACACCATATTGCTATTATTATTCACATTAGACCACACAGTAGTGCCCTTTCTATACGTTACGCCACAGTAGATCACCTTATACACATAATGCCACAAATTGGTAATGCATTTATACACAATACCACACAGTAATGCCCCTTACACATGACACCCATTATTAATGTCCTTATAAACATAATGCACCTTACACATTATGCTAACCTTTATTAATGCCCTTATACACATAATTTCCCTTACACATATGCTGCACATTGTTAATGCCCTTATACACATAATGACACACATAATGTCCCTTACACATATGCCGCACATCATTAGTGCCCTTCTACAAATAATGGCACATATATTTCCTGGCGTGAGTCAACTGGAAGCTCTGCTAATGTCGGGTGCCTATTATACTGTGTTCGACTGTGGCTGTATCTGCATACGAAATGCTACACACAGAATATAGGCATGCTGCATATCATTTTAATCAGCAGAAGCTGCTTGTGCCCCTAGGCATACCAGATGCCCTAGGCAATTGCCTAGTTTGCCTATACCTAGGGCCGGCTCTGGTTGCATCCTTGAAAAGGCTTTACTGTCTCCTTCAGCATGATTTAACCGGACATCCTGAATAACCTGAGGGTTACTCAGATTTGCGGTGTTCACACTGATGATCTGATGCTGTGTCCTCGGATGCAGCAGCGGATCACAGAAGCCGGGAGTCTTTTCGCTCAAGACGTTTCCTGTGTCTTTTTCATATTTTAGCACACCTCTGAATCAGACCCATTGTCAGTCATAATGGCCTTTCTGATACCCAATTCTAGTAATTCATGCACTCCTATATATGACCTCAATGAACTGTTCCATTTGCACACTGGGTAAATCATACTGTGTCCTGTTCACCATTCATCACATATACTCCTATGGAAACAGGAAAACCATTGACATTGCTGTGTGTGCACAATTTAAGATGAACAGCCTTTAATGTAGAAAATATGTTTGTAAATAGGTAACAAAGGAGCGGTTGGTGCCTCTTTTATGTTTAATGGGACCTCATTCGGCTTTATTAACAGTCACCTTACTTCAGGGAGTGAGAAGAAACTCAGGTACTGTGTCACTTCTATGCATGCTTATATGTCTGTATATGTACACTAGCTGTATGACTTTATACATAACTATATACACCGTCTATGTGCTTCTATATAGTATCTGCCTGTATAAGTCTATATACTGTATACACACAGGGGCTCATTCTGAATCATATGCATCTCTCTTCGCGGACGATGGTGGCAAGGTTTTGCATACAGCGCTTGCACAGAAGTGACTGTGCATATAGGTATGTGTCTATCCTATTCAGAGTTGGATGCCACCTGGCTGGATCTGTCTTTCCATGGAATAGGGTGTTTCAGGGTGTGAACTGGTCAGTGGCAAAGTGACTGCACATAACCACCCTGACTTGTGAGTGTCATGTGAATGTCATGGGTGTGTATCAATAGCTCCATGTGAGTTGTGTATACAGGGAAGGGAAGTCTGTTTCTGAGGATCTCTTGCACCTAGCATGGGACTGTATGTGCAGAATGGCTCCTGCATGATTGCACATAGTGCCACCTAAGCCTCCTTTTGGGGGCAGACACGTAGAGCATTCCTGAAATTGGGGGCATGTCTTCTCGTTTTCTGGGAGTGCTGAGTCCAGGGTCTGCGACGTCCGATGCAGATTTCCTGGTCCTGGGTGAGCAGTAGCGGCGGCCGTTCTGAGTAAGCTTTGTGAGCTGATGATGCATCTTTGGACACAGCCCATGGATGGCAGATGATGGCAAGAGGCTTCTTTTACCTACAGACCCCGTCTGCAGCATTAGCATTTTTACAAGAATGCAGCAGCGATGTGTTCTGCGTCCATCTCTGAATCCGGCCCACTGTCAGTGAAGATGATACAGTCTAGCAATCCTAGTGACTGATTCCAGTGGCAAGAACTAGTATTTAGTTTATGAAAATAGATTGTAGGGAAATGTTATAGAAATACATTACACGGATCATGTACAATATCCTGTGTGACATAATTTAGCATTAAACTTTCAGGTCCCTTTAAACAATCACATTTATACAATAGATAGTGATAGTGGTCAATGATTTCATCACTGCTAAGTCTACAGGCCATTATTCACTTTTTATTCTCCAGGATTTCTCTGCTGCATTTGACACTGATGACCAGTCATACAAACGCTACCAGTGCTAGGGTCCTGCTTCTGAGTCGTATGCACTGCTGATGTCTGCTGCAGCGAAGCGATCTTTGCTTTCTGAGCATGCTTCTGTATCACACTGCGCATGCATCCAGATATCGTTGGAGTGGCAATTTTGGCTCATGGTATATGCACTGTCTCTGAAATGTGATTAAAATGACCCAGGTGGTCCTGGGCAGTGACAGGGGGGTGCCCTGGATGAATGGAAATGGTCTGTCTTATGAGCATTTTATGGGATTGTCAAGGGTGCGTCACTGAAAGTGGTAGAGTGCAGAGACACTCAACTGCTCACATAGGAGGCCATACTCGAACGGAGAAACTAAAGAATCACAATTGGTATTTCAGCATCTACAGACACTGACTGTGGGTGCCTCAGTCCATTGCACATTCGGACGCAAGGGTGTACACCCAATGTGGGTAAAATGTCCTATGCATAGGCGAAGGGGTGTAGTCTCACAGGAAGGGACATGGCCTCGTGGGAAGGGAGAGTGACTTCGCTGCCCAATCCCCATTTTTGTCACTCTGGGGGACCTAGAAATGCTGGTCTGCCCCCAAAGACTGTCTTTCTGCAGTGCCGGCTCCTACCTGTGGCCGGAGTCGAGTGCTGCATGTAATGTTATCCTGCAGCACCCAGCTCCTATCATTGAGCGGGAGCCGGAATTGTGGTGGCACCCCTCGGCAGGTGACACCCGGGTGCGACCTGTACCCCCATAGTGACGCCACTGGTCCTAGGTACTTTCTCAATCTACACCATGTCTCCGCAAATGAATTAGCTCTTCCGGATTTCAGTATCCTCTGTATGCGGATGGTACTCAGATCTACCTATCCTCCCTAGATTTCTTACCTGTTTTGGTGCGCATTGCTTATTCTTTTTCTGGCATTTTGTTTTATAGGTCATCTCGTCTCAAACTAATCTTTCAATAACAGAATAATATTTCCACCAGCCAATAGTAGTTACCTACCTGACATCTCTATTTCTGTTGATAACAAACAAGCTCGCTGTTTCAAAATCCTATTACATACATTTAAAGAAAAACACATACAGAATACACTCATATTTCACTGCAAAAACTTACAGTATCTCTCTGTCTGTTATTACCCAGTCTTGTTTTATTACTGTTCTATTACTGTTTAGTACTCCCTAATGTACTCTGTCCTATTGTTTTTGCTCTCATTAGGAGGAAGCAGAATTACTTTAACATACTGCGTTTCCTGGTCCTGGGTGACAAGAAGCTAAGCCCTTTCAATCTCTCACATCGATTTACCCATCTTTTTTGGCTTGGGGATCTCAACTACCGTGTCCAGCTGCCTAATACTGTAAGTATTTATTATGGGAAGAGTCATATTTGGGTCACCTTTATATACAGGAACCTGGTGCTCTGGGCATATCTGTAATGGGTGCAGGGAGTGCAGTGCCCTGCACACCCTGCACCCAGTACAGACCTTACTAGTGCCGTACAGTGAGTCCCCCTCCCTATGGGGTGTGCTACAGAAGGGAGACATCATAAAGATAGACAGTAATTAGATCTACACCATAGGGTCGACGATCAAAAGGTTGACAGTTTAAAAAGGTCGACCGGATCAAAATGTTGACAGGGTCATGAGATTGGCCCAATTTTTTTTTGTGTTATTTTGTGTTTTTAAATATTTTTTTTATACCCAACTTTGTTGAAATGCGTCGCTATGCTTCTTGCTTGGTGGCTCACTTCGCTCGCCACAAGGTTACTATAGATAATAGTTTGTGACATGAATAGTAAATGAGGCAAAATCTGTAAAAGCATTAAAAAAAACAACTAAAAAACATGTGTCTACCCTGTCAACCCTTTGATCCTGTCGGCCTTTTGACTGTTAACCCTATGGTGTCAACCTATTGCCTGTCTATCTATAAACCACCTCCCATCCCTAAATACTGTGCTGGCAGCACCATCTTCCAGCCTTTGGGTGATATTTTTGTGGTCACTGCTGGGTGATGGTAAGGGGTGTGGTTCGTTTTATCGACAGTGTCTAGGTCGACAATGTTTAGGTCGACCACTATAGGTCGACAGTCACTAGGTCGACATGGATGGAAGGTCGACAGGGTTTCTAGGTCGACATGTGCTAGGTCGACAGGTCTAAAGGTCGACATGATGATTTATTTATTTTTTGTGTCGTTTTCTTCGTAGAGTGACCGGGATCCCAAATTAGTGCACCGCGTCCCCTCGCATGGCTCGCTTCGCTCGCCATGCTTCGGGCATGGTGCCTTCGCTCCGCTACCGCTTCGCTCGGTACACTTTACCGTTCCAATCGTAGTCCACGTGGATCGTTAAGTATGAAAAAATCCAAAAAAATAAAAAAATGTGAAAAACTCATGTCGACCTTTAGACCTGTCGACCTTGCACATGTCGACCTAGAAACCCTGTCGACCTTCCATCCATGTCGACCTAGTGACTGTCGACCTATAGTGGTCGACCTAAACATTGTCGACCTAGACACTGTCGATCTTCAGACCGGATCCCGATGGTAAGGCGAGCCTCGCTGCGCAAGGGTCCCCCGGCATTATACACCTCTGTGTGTGCTTTGTTTCTGGTATAAATATAATGAAACTAGCTGTATATTACAGGACTACTGTCACTTTCCTTGCAGTATGTTGGATGTACAGTAACTAGTGATTAATATAGTCATTTACAGAATATCTTTTTCCAGTATAAAAACTTATTTGACACCAAAGGAGAATTAATTTATGTTACTATGTATTGATGCATATTGGGTTTTGCTGAAATTACATTGTATTTAAATATGTACATTTAACAGGAGGCAGAGAACATTGTTCAGAAGATTAAACTTCAGCAATACCAGGAGCTGCTGGCCTATGACCAGCTAAACACGGAGCGTAAGGAGAGCCAAATCTTCCTCCACTTCAGTAAGTTACATTGCTGATTACCATACTGGCAATTTCTGGACCACATGGAAAAAATGTAAAGCAGTCCCACCAATGTAGATTACTGTAGTTATACCCAACCAAGGAGGTCTGTCTATGGACCTTATTCAGAGATGGACACAGATCATTTCATCTGCAGCAAGATCTGCGTCCATCTCCTGACATGCTGGGGATGCGGACGCATCGATTTGTGGTTGCCCTCTGTCTGCGCTGGCAGCAGGTCCGGCGCCATTGTTTTTCAGAGCGGCTGCGTGTGACGTCACTCAGCCAACCCTGAAAACGCTGCAGACAAAGGGTATGCACAGACCAGATAGGCGCGGCCGCTGAAACGCCCTCAATGTATCTAGCACTATAAGACATATCCCCCTATACATATAAGTAATAGCCTGTGAGATGCATGCGTCAATGAGATTCTGGCGAGTCTGCCTGATGTTTTAAAGTAGCAATCATTTAAAAGACAAAACCAACCTGGTTTGCCTATATGATTTTTACGTGAAAACATTGGGCAGACTCACTGGCATCTCACCGATGCATGCATCTCACAGGCTATTACATTTCCTTCATAGTCAACAATCTAATACAGGTCTCTGAACTCTATATGTATTATATATCGTCATAGCCAGGTGTTTTTCTCTGACTGTCTAGCCAGATGAGCAGAGCTGTCATTTTATATTTACTGCCATCTGATGTATTGGGAATAGCAGTTTTGTTTTACACCTAATTGTACTATAGAATTAGCAGTGCAGTCCTGTCCCAGCTTCTACATACCCTTTCACTCTACTGCAGTAGCCAGCATTTAGTCATCTTAGCTGGACTGTTAGACAAGTACATACAGCGTACTCATATAAAGGACTCTCTCTGTCTGGATCTATTACTACAGCTGAAGAAGAGATCACTTTTCCCCCAACATATCGCTATGAAAGAGGAACAAGAGAACGATACTGCTACACCAAGCAAAAAGCAACAGGGGTGAGTAATTCTTAAAATAGGCTTCTCATAGTAAAGGAGGAGGAAGGGGTGTGGGGTGCTCTCGTTAGCTTACCAAAAGTCTGGTACAGCAGCAGACACATCTCCAACTGTGGGGTCTGTTTTGCAGTGTACAATTTTTACACTGCAATTTGTTCTGAACAGTTTTGCAGTCCATAGCCAACCTGGCTTTCCGCACTGTATCAGAAGGTGCATACACATTAGACAATGTCGCTCTGTGAGAGATGTCGTCTAGTGTTTCCCCTCCCGGGCCGGCCGCTCATATCTCTCAGTGAAGTTACGCCTCTGCCGGCCGTGCATGCAGCTCCTGGACGACAGTCCAGATAGAGCATGCATGCACTGCCGACAGCGGTGATCGTTGCCGACCCGCGGGGCCGCGCGTTGGTCGTCGCTGTTGGCTTACACACTTGCCGATAAAATGAGCAACGTCGCTCAGGAAGTGCCTGTTTTACAGTATTACTTGTCATTGTGCACTGCAGATGTCCTGTTTATTTCTCCTCATAGTTCCTATTAGGTCCGATTGGGGGGAGTACATCCAGGTTTGGGACTGGATTGGGTTTTCGTAAATATATTTACCTGCCCTAGATGCCATATTTAGGTCCTGGCAAGCACAGCAACAAATTTTGCTGTTGTGGGCTAAAACCGAAATGGTTGAACCTGACGTGGTTCATGAGGAGATTTTGTAGCTTTCATTCCTCAGTGGCAAAGCGAGATCAATCCCCTTCTCTGTCCCGCTGTGAGAGCAGTTAGGTCAGGAGTCATAAACTCACAGATCATTTATCTGCTCCTCGAGGAGTCAGACCCCAGAGGAAAGTTTGCAACTTGTCATGAAGATCAGTGGGAAATAGACTTGGGCAGCTAGCATCCAGCTTCCAAGCCTTCAGAGATGCAGTTGGCTTTATGGACAGGCCGTACATCTGAGATTTCCCATGGAAGGTATCCTGTTTGCTTCTTTTTGGGATTAGGAGGTTTGTTTTCACCACAGACAACTAGGTGGGAGAAACTGTAAATCAGGAATACTTCCAAGGTCTGCAGTCTTCGCCTAGACATTTTCTCTGGTATTATTAAGGACAGTTTTCATTTATTTATAATTTTATTGCATAGTTCTCATTCAACCTGAGGAAACCATCTTTAATACCTTGCCAGCTTTGAGACCATTCATCCTTTCTGTTTTATATATCTAAGAACTTTCTCTGAACTGTTATAGTTACCTATGGATTGCTCCATCCTCAAATATGAATTAGCAGTTGTTACAATGAAGACTCTTCCTAAGCCTCAAACCTTTTCTTCCGATTATCAAGTTCTTTTCTTTCTAGAATATTATTCTTGTTATATATATAATGCTGCAATTGTAATTACATTCCCATCTACAATAAGATGTACTGGGCTGGGGAACCTACATCATATGAACATCCAAATATATCCTCACTGACATCTTTATATTCAGTCCAATAAACTATAAAATGTCAGTTTTAATTCCACTGCATAAACTAATAATGGTTCATTTATACTGTACGTTTCAATTCAGATGACAGATCCCAAAAGAACTTTCATATTTCATTTTTTCTATATGATAACCTCTCATTCTGTAAAGAGGGGAACTCAGAAAATTACTGTACCTCTGTTGTCCAATAGATAATCAAATAGCTCTCCTCCAAATGTTCTTCATCTTAGAACCAAGTGTCTACTAGTCTAGTTAATTCATGAATTTATCATAGGCACAGTCTGCTTCCAGAAAAGGGGTCCTTGTTCCACTTAGCAAGAAACTCAGCCAGCGCCTTAAATATCCCCTCTAACACGTCTCAATGGGCCTAATTCATATCTGATCGCTGGGCTGCATTTTTTGCTGCCCTGCGATCAGATAGTCGCCGCCTACAGGGGGAGGGGAAAGCGCTGTGCAAGGGTGCGACCCCTTCGTTAGCAGAGCTGCACAAAAATCAGTTTGTGCAGTCTCTGTGCAGCCCAGGACTTACTCAGCTGCTGCAAATGAATCCTCCTGATTAGGGCCAGAGCTGACGTCAGACACCCTCCCTCAAAATGCCTGAGCCCGCCTGCATTTTTCCGGACACTCCTGGAAAACGCTCAGTTGCCACCCACAAACGGCCTCTTCCTGTCAATCTTCTTGCGAATGCCCGTGCGTTCAAATTTTTTGCACCATCCTGTCACTGTTATGCGGCGCATCAGCGTTCAGATCTGATCGCCCGTTGTTCGAAAAAGCACAGCAGCGATCAGATCTGAAATACCCCCAATATCAGCAACCTGCCCGCCTCTCCATGCATCTGTGTCTTATTTTATGTTGTCCCTCAATGAGCAGTTGACGGGTCAAGGCAAGGAAAAGTTATCTTTATTCTGTGTAAACCTATTACAGGTTGAGTATCCCATATCCAAATATTCCGAAATACGGAATATTCCGAAATACGGACTTTTTTGAGTGAGAGTGAGATAGTGAAACCTTTGTTTTTTGATGGCTCAATGTACACAAACTTTGTTTAATACACACAGTTATTAAAAATATTGTATTAAATGTCCTTCAGGCTGTGTGTATAAGGTGTATATGAAACATAAATGAATTGTGTGAATGTAGACACACTTTGTTTAATGCACAAAGTTATAAAAAATATTGGCTAAAATTACCTTCAGGCTGTGTGTATAAGGTGTATATGTAACATAAATGCATTCTGTGCTTAGATTTAGGTCCCATCACCATGATATCTCATTATGGTAGGCAATTATTCCAAAATACGGAAAAATCCCATATCCAAAATACCTCTGGTCCCAAGCATTTTGGATAAGGGAGACTCAACCTGTATTTCATTGACTTGTGATCAGTAGGTAAGCGTCTCACACAATATACTGTTACTTTCTACCCTATCATGTCCCAATTGTATTATTATTATTATTATTATTATTATTATCCTTTATTTATATGGTGCCAAAAGTACACAAAGTACATAAAATAATCAAAACAGGAAAATAGTGACTTGACAATGTAGGGGTAAATAAACATAACTACAGCAGCAGACGACACTGACATAAGTATCAGAAAACCACAGGATTTTGTGCCATTGAAGACGGTTTAAGTAAGTGAAGGATGAGAATATGATGGTTGAGGTCCCTGCTTGTGAAGAGCTTACATTCTAAAAGGGAGGGGCAGACAGACAGGGGTGATACAGATGGGGTAGACAGTGAGAGTGGAACAGAGGGTTAGGATGAGATTAGGCTGGGTTTGGTGAAGAAGTGGGTCTTCAGAGCCATTTGAAGTTTTGTAGAGAGGTGGAGAGTCCGAGGAGGAGAGGTATCAGGGACGTGCAGTCAGGGGAGGCAGAGCCGCCCCTGTCATGCTCCCTATCATACTCAGAGTTCTCACTATAAAAATGATTGGAAGAACAGAAAGCAGATATTTATAACTTACAGTATAAGCATCTTCTTTGTATTAATACAATCATCATTATAGATAAAACTTGCCAGAATTGCAGAGCTCCTGGAACTTGCAGGGAGAGACAGAGATGAGACAGTGGCAGCTCAGCCTCATCTCTCACACTGTCGGACACTGCCTGTACAGATGGGCGGGGCTACACAGCGGCCAATCAGACAGCATAGAACAGAGAAATGTGAGGCATGCCTTATAGTGGGGGCGTGTGTGAGCTCTGATAGACAGCTCGGATTGGTCATGTGACCAATCCAGAAAGTGAAGAAAGGCAGACACCGAAGCTGAGCTTCTTGGCAGTGGAGGAGGGAAATGGGGACCCGCAGTGCCAGCAGCAGCCACCCGTGGACAGTGACTGGGGGGAGTAGCTGCCAGTACCTACACTCTCTGTGAGTGTGTGTAATATTTGTAGTGAGTGGTGGGACAGGACTGTGTGTGTGTAATCTGTAGTGAGGGGCAGATGTATTAAGTCTGGAGAAGCGATAAAGAAGTGATAAGTGGAAGGTGATAACGCACCAGCCAATCAGCTCCTAACTGTAATTTCTCTATCGTCCTAGTGGATGCTGGGGTTCCTGAAAGGACCATGGGGAATAGCGGCTCCGCAGGAGACAGGGCACAAAAGTAAAGCTTTCCGATCAGGTGGTGTGCACTGGCTCCTCCCCCTATGACCCTCCTCCAAGCCAGTTAGATTTTTGTGCCCGGCCGAGAAGGGTGCAATCTAGGTGGCTCTCCTAAAGAGCTGCTTAGAAAAGTTTAGCTTAGGTTTTTTATTTTACAGTGAGTCCTGCTGGCAACAGGATCACTGCAACGAGGGACTTAGGGGAGAAGAAGTGAACTCATCTGCGTGCAGGATGGATTGGCTTCTTGGCTACTGGACATCAGCTCCAGAGGGACGATCACAGGTACAGCCTGGATGGTCACCGGAGCCTTGCCGCCGGCCCCCTTGCAGATGCTGAAGTAAGAAGAGGTCCAGAATCGGCGGCAGAAGACTCCTCAGTCTTCTAAAGGTAGCGCACAGCACTGCAGCTGTGCGCCATTTTCCTCTCAGCACACTTCACACGGCAGTCACTGAGGGTGCAGGGCGCTGGGAGGAGGGCGCCCTGGGAGGCAAATGAATACCTATTTTGGCTAAAAATACCTCACATATAGCCTCCGGAGGCTATATGGAGATATTTAACCCCTGCCAGAATCCGTTAAGAGCGGGAGACGAGGCCGCCGAAAAAGGGGCGGGGCCTATCTCCTCAGCACACAGCGCCATTTTCCCTCACAGAAAGGCTGGAGGGAAGGCTCCCAGGCTCTCCCCTGCACTGCACTACAGAAACAGGGTTAAAACAGAGAGGGGGGGCACTAAATTGGCGTTAGAAATATATAAAAAAGATGCTATAAGGGAAAACACTTATATAAGGTTGTCCCTATATAATTATAGCGTTTTTGGTGTGTGCTGGTAAACTCTCCCTCTGTCTCTCCAAAGGGCTAGTGGGTCCTGTCCTCTATCAGAGCATTCCCTGTGTGTGTGCTGTGTGTCGGTACGTGTGTGTCGACATGTATGAGGACGATGTTGGTGAGGAGGCGGAGCAATTGCCTGTAATGGTGATGTCACTCTCTAGGGAGTCGACACCGGAATGGATGGCTTATTTAGGGAATTACGTGATAATGTCAACACGCTGCAAGGTCGGTTGACGACATGAGACGGCCGACAAACAATTAGTACCGGTCCAGACGTCTCAAAAACACCGTCAGGGGTTTTAAAACGCCCGTTTACTTTAGTCGGTCGACACAGACACAGACAGGGACACTGAATCCAGTGTCGACGGTGAATAAACAAACGTATTCCTTATTAGGGCCACACGTTAAAGGCAATGAAGGAGGTGTTACATATTTCTGATACTACAAGTACCACAAAAGAGGGTATTATGTGGGATGTGAAAAAACTACCGTAGTTTTTCCTGAATCAGATAAATTAAATAAAGTGTGTGATGATGCGTGGGTTCCCCCCGATAGAAAATTATGGGCGGTATACCCTTTCCCGCCAGAAGTTAGGGCGCGTTGGGAAACACCCCTTAGGGTGGATAAGGCGCTCACACGCTTATCAAAACAAGTGGCGGTACCGTCTATAGATAGGGCCGTCCTCAAGGACCAGCTGACAGGAGGCTGGAAAATATCATAAAAAGTATATACACACATACTGGTGTTATACTGCGACCAGCGATCGCCTCAGCCTGGATGTGCAGAGCTGGGGTGGCTTGGTCGGATTCCCTGACTAAAAATATTGATACCCTTGACAGGGACAGTATTTTATTGACTATAGAGCATTTAAAGGATGCATTTCTATATATGCGAGATGCACAGAGGGATATTTGCACTCTGGCATCAAGAGTAAATGCGATGTCCATATCTGCCAGAAGATGTTATGGACACGACAGTGGTCAGGTGATGCAGATTCCAAACGGCACAAAGGTGTATTGCCGTATAAAGGAAGAGGAGTTATTTGGGGTCGGTCCATCGGACCTGGTGGCCACGGCAACTGCTGGAAAATCCGCCGTTTTTACCCTAAGTCACATCTCTGCAGAAAAAGACACCGTCTTTTCAGCCTCAGTCCTTTCGTCCCTATAAGATCATATCTGCCCAGGGATAGAGGAAAGGTAAGAAGACTGCAGCAGGCAGCCCATTCCCAGGAACAGAAGCGTTCCACCGCTTCTGACAAGTTCTCAGCATGGCGCTGAGACCGTACAGGACCCCTGGATCCTACAAGTAGTATCCCAGGGGTACAGATTGGAATGTCGAGACGTTTCCCCTTCGCAGGCTCCTGAAGTCTGCTTTACCAAGGTCTCCCTCCGACAAGGAGGCAGTATGGGAAAAATTCACAAGCTGTATTCCCAGCAGGTGATAATTAAATTACCCCTCCTACTACAAGAAAAGGGGTATTATTCCACACTATATTGTGGTACTGAAGCCAGAAGGCTAGGTGAGACTTATTCTAAAAAATTTTTTGAACACTTGCAAAGGTTCAAATCAAGATGGAGTCACTCAGAGCAGTGATAACGAACCAGGAAGAAGGGGACTATATAGTGTCCCGGGACATCAGGGATGCTTACCTCTATGTCCCAAATTTGCCCTTCTCACTAAGGGTACCTCAGGTTCGTGGTGCAGAACTGTCACTATCAGTTTCAGACGCTGCCGTTTGGATTGTCCACGGCACCCCGGGTCTTTACCAAGGTAATGGCCGAAATGATGATTCTTCTTCAAAGAAAAGGCGTCTTAATTATCCCTTACTTGGACGATCTCCTGATAAGGGCATAGTCCAGGGAACAGTTGGAGGTCGGAGTAGCACTATCTCGGATACTGCTACAACAGCACGGGTGGATTCTAAATATTCCAAAATCGCAGCTGATCCCGACGACACGTCTGCTGTGCCTAGGGATGATTCTGGACACAGTCCAGAAAAAGGTGTTTCTCCCGGAAGAGAAAGCCAGGGAGTTATCCGAGCTAGTCAGGAACCTCCTAAAAACAGTGCATCATTGCACAAGGGTCCTGGTAAAAATGGTGGCTTCCTACGAAGCAATTCCATTCGGCAGATTTCACGCAAGAACTTTTCAGTGGGATCTGCTGGACAAATGGTCCGGATCGCATCTTCAGATGCATCAGCGGATAACCCTATATCCAAGGACAAGGGTGTCTCTCCTGTGGTGGTTATAGAGTGCTCATCTTCTAGAGGGCCGCAGATTCGGCATTCAGGATTGGATGCTGGTGACCACGGAGCCCAGCCCGAGAGGCTGGGGAGCAGTCACACAAGGAAAAAATTTCCAGGGAGTGTGATCAAGTCTGGAGACTTTTCTCCACATAAATATACTGGAGCTAAGGGTAAATTTATAATGCTCTAAGCTTAGCAAGACCTCTGCTTCAAGGTCAGCCGGTATTGATCCAGTGGGAAAAACATCACGGCAGTCGCCCACGTAAACAGACAGGGCGACACAAGAAGCAGGAGGGCAATGGCAAAAACTGCAAGGACTTTTCGCTGGGCGGAAAATCATGTGATAGCACTGTCAGCAGTGTTTCATCCCGGGAATGGAAACTGGGAAGCAGACTTCCTCAGCAGGCACGACCTCCACCCGGGAGAGTGGAAACTTCATCAGGAAGTTTTTTCCACATGATTGTAAACCGTTGGGAAATACCAAAGGTGGACATGATGGCGTCCCGTCTGAACAAAAAACGGGACAGGTATTGCGCCAGGTCAAGAGACCCTCAGGCAATAGCTGTGGACGTTCTGGTAACACCGTGGGTGTACCAGTCGGTGTATGTGTTCCCTCCTCTGCTTCTCATACCTAAGGTGCTGAGAATTATAAGACGTAGAGGAGTAAGAACTATACTCATGGCTCCGGATTGGCCAAGAAGGACTTGGTACCCGGAACTTCAAGAGATGCTTACAGAGGTCTTATGGCCTCTGCCGCTAAGAAGGGACTTGCTTCAGCAAGTACCATGTCTGTTCCAAGACTTACCGCAGCTGCGTTTGTCGGCATGGCGGTGGAAAGCCGGATCCTAAGGGAAAAAGGCATTCCGGAAGAGGTCATTCCTACCCTGGTCAAAGCCAGAAAGGAGGTGACCGCACAACATTATCACCACATGTGGCGAAAATATGTTGCATGGTGTGAGGCCAGGAAGGCCCCACAAAGAAATTTCAACTCGGTCGTTTCCTGCATTTCCTGCAAACAGGAGTGTCTATGGGCCTCAAATTGGGGTCCATTAAGGTTCAAATTTCGGCCCTGTCGATTTTCTTCCAGAAAGAATTGGCTTCAGTTCCTGAAGTCCAGAAGTTTGTCAAGGGAGTATTGCATATACAACCCCCTTTTGTGCCTCCAGTGGCACTGTGGGATCTCAACGTAGTTCTGGGATTCCTCAAATCACATTGGTTTAAAACCAGTCAAATCTGTGGATTTGAAGCATCTCACATGAAAAGTGACCATGCTCTTGGCCCTGGCCTGGACCAGGCGAGTGTCAAATTGGTGGTTTTTTTCTCAAAAAAGCCCATATCTGTTTGTCCATTCGGACAGGGCAGAGCTGCGGACTCGTCCCCAGTTCTCTCCCTAAGGTGGTGTCAGTGTTTCACCTGAACCAGCTTATTGTGGTGCCTTGCACCTACTAGGGACTTGGAGGACTCCAAGTTGCTAGATGTTGTCAGGGCCCTGAAAAAATGTTCCAGGACGGCTGGAGTCAGGAAAACTGACTTGCTGTTATCCTGTATGCACCCAACAAACTGGGTGCTCTTGCTTCTAAGCAGACTATTGCTAGTTGGATGTGTAATACAATTCAGCTTGCACATTCTGTGGCAGGCCTGCCACAGCCAAAATATGTAAATGCCCATTCCACAAGGAAGGTGGGCTCATCTTGGGCGGCTGCCCGAGGGGTCTCGGCTTTACAACTTTGCCGAGCAGCTACTTGGTCAGGGGCAAACACGTTTGCTAAATTCTACAAATTTGATACCCTGGCTAAGGAGGACCTGGAGTTCTCTCATTCGGTGCTGCAGAGTCATCCGCACTCTCCCGCCCGTTTGGGAGCTTTGGTATAATCCCCATGGTCCTTTCAGGAACCCCAGCATCCACTAGGACGATAGAGAAAATAAGAATTTACTTACCGATAATTCTATTTCTCGGAGTCCGTAGTGGATGCTGGGCGCCCATCCCAAGTGCGGATTATCTGCAATACTTGTACATAGTTACAAAAATCGGGTTATTATTGTTGTGAGCCATCTTTTCAGAGGCTCCGCTGTTATCATACTGTTAACTGGGTTTAGATCACAAGTTGTACGGTGTGATTGGTGTGGCTGGTATGAGTCTTACCCGGGATTCAAAATTCCTCCCTTATTGTGTACGCTCGTCCGGGCACAGTACCTAACTGGCTTGGAGGAGGGTCATAGGGGGAGGAGCCAGTGCACACCACCTGATCGGAAAGCTTTACTTTTGTGCCCTGTCTCCTGCGGAGCCGCTATTCCCCATGGTCCTTTCAGGAACCCCAGCATCCACTACGGACTCCGAGAAATAGAATTATCGGTAAGTAAATTCTTATTTTTTCAAACCCGTAATGATTGGCTGGTGCGTTATCACATTCCACTTATCACTGCTTTATCACTTCTCAAGGCTTAATACATCTGCCCCTGAGTGTGGGGACAGGACTGTGTGTATGTAATCTGCAGTGAGTGTGGGGACAGGACTCTCTGTGTATGAGTGTGTGTGGCATCTGTGGGAAGTGCTCTCCCTCCCCAGGTGCTGCTAGCAATATCACTGATGATTGTATTGCCCTGTGTAACCTGCTGCACCAGGCCAGCTGTGTTTTTGCAGGTGAGGGGGCTATGGGAGGCACCTCACCACACCAGTTTACTCACAATACTAGGGTGAAGGCTGTGATCTGGCTATTACTGTATGTATGTTCTCCCTGTGTTTGCATGGATGTAGTGCAGGGACATAACAGTTAAATTGTGTAGGGGGTGAGACAGGCTCCTGGCACTGAAAGCCTCCACCATTTGTGCCTCCCCAGTCTCTGACCTCACCGCACGTCACTGAGAGGTATATGTCCCAACACCAGGCAGTACTCAATGTACAGCAATGTTTCAAAACTATATGGCATTATGTACTCCCTAAAGTGTATAAATCTATTTCCCATTACCCTGTAATGTTTATACTCATACCACAGTTTGTGAACCACAGATAATAGGAACACCTTAGCGTTGTGTCTTTATAACACAAAAGCAAAGCTTCCAATAGTGAACCCTGAACAACTGAAGTTCAATAGTGGCCATATGGAATTCAGCAGTTTAATAAAGGAAATTTCACCTTACTTTTGCAATCGACAAGAGTACTCATTTGTCTGACTGTAGCCCTGGTGTCATACTCTTTAGGTGGGTACACACTAACAGATATATCTGCAGATCAATTGATCTGCAGATATATTTATGGACGGATCGAGCAGTGTGTTCAGCATACACACTGCTTGATCCGTCGGGGACTGACGTCATGAACTGGGCGGGCGTGTACACACGCCTGCCCAGTTCAGCTGTCAATCACCGCCGGCCGCCGCAGCATGTGTACGGGCGGTCGGCCGACCGCCCCGTACACACACAGCGACGCGCCAATATATCGGTAGATATATTGGCCGTCGGCTGGATACGTCTGTGAACGACGGAGTTCACAGACGTATCGGCCGTACACACTGCCCGACGGTCCCGCGATATATCGGCCGTTCAGGAGAACGGCCGATATATCGACCAGTGTGTACGGGCCTTTTGGGTTAGCTGAGTGATCAGGAAGGGATGCAGAGGGGGATTTGGGGTCAGCAGCTTATGGTAAGTGACCATAGTATGAAAGTTTCACTCTGAGCACTTCCTCATAACATCCTACATTTCAGGTCATGTTACTGCTTAGTGTGTGTGTGCTTAGGTTGAATATTGGTTCACATTACCTTAGAAGCAACTAATGAGGGGGTGGAAGAGAGGAATAGAAAGAAACAAGGCTGTGAGTGGTGCATTTCACATAGCAAAAGTCATCAAAATTGTCTTTGGATGCCAGTAGAGTAAATGCTTCTGTGATACCCCTTTCACATCGCACAAATAACCCTTTATATTGCTGGGTCAATGTGCGGTGTGAAAGGGGTAAGTCCTGAATTCCCGGACTGCCTGACCCGGTATTTCAACCCAGGAATAAAGCAGGATTATTCCTGGGTTATTACAGGTGCAGTGTGAATGGGTAACCCGGGTCGATGCGATTCGGGACCCGTTTCACAGTATGGAGGAGGCGGTGTAGAGATGAGCACATCTCAAAGTGCTGCATCCTCACCCACCCTAGATGACGCGGGCGCAGCCTCCGCTCCCGTCCCCAATAGCAACCCAACCCAGCATATTGCCGGGTTGCTTTGCCAGTTTGAAAGGGGTCTCATGGCAGGTCGCACCTCGGAAGGACCCATGTACAATTCCCAAGTGCGACCCGTGATTACGATGTGAAAGCAGTATTACTAAAATGTGTCACGCTTTGGGTTTTTTAAGTTGATCTGAACAAGGACCCTAGGGTCTAGTTGAAGCTGAAGTGAGCTGAGACTGGACAAATGTAATAGAATCTCCATAACCAGATTAACACTGGGACCTGGGCTGATCCCTAGGTCAGGGACTGGACTGGAGTGCAGATCTGGGCTCCTCAGCACAGCCACCTGAAATGGTTCAAGAAGAACTCAACCCCACCACCTGAACCCAGGTGCATAGAGCTGGTACCTTCTCCTGGGAACTCAGGGACACTGTACTGTAGGAAGCACAGGATTGGATAAGCTACCACTGGAACTCAGAACTCGGTGTCAGGGATAGGTATGAGGGACTCAGGTCTGTGCACTGGAGTGCAGACACACAGGCCTGGAACCTGCACCCTAAGACAGAACCAGAACTGGCACTTGAACTTAGTATTAGCCCTCACTACCAGATACCCAGAGAAAGCTGACCAGACACCCGCTACCGATGATGTGCTAACAGTGGATCCGGACACTATGTGACTCTGGTAAAGAACACACTGGTCTTTAAGACTGAGAGCGGGGGTAACAGAAGACTTGTGAGAGTCCCAGACTAGTGAACTGGAAGCGAGGCCAGGATGCACATGCTCTAGTGCAGAAGGACAAGGCAGCAGCGAGTAAACCTTAGTGTAAACAGGGAGAGCACCAACACTTCTTTCTAGAATATAGCTGGAGTGTTGTTACTTGTGGATACAGCAGGAGAACTCATGAAGCAGGAACCATGGGGGTCATTCCGAGTTGATCGCTAGCTGAAAATGTTCGCTGCGCTGCGATTAAGTAAAAAAAGGCACTTCTGCGCATGCGTATGCGGCGCAGTGCGCACGCGCGACGTACTTTTTACAACGGTCAATGTATTTTTACACAAGGTTTAGCGAAGCTTTTCAGTCGCAATGGCCGCCGCAGAGTGATTGACATGAAGTGGGAGCGTTTCTGGGTGTCAACTGACCGTTTTCAGGGAGTGCTCGAAAAAACGCAGGCGTGCCAAGAAAAACGCAGGCGTGGCTGGCTAAACGCAGGGCATGTTTGTGACGTCAAATCCAGAACTGAATGGTCTGAAGAGATCGCAAGCGCAGAGTAGGTCCTTTCGTTCGCACTTCTGCTAAGCTAAAATACACTCCCAGAGGGCGGAGGCTTAGCGTTTGCACGACTGCTAAAAATTGCTAGCGAGCGATCAACTCGGAATGACCCCCCTAGTACAAAAGCGCTTTTGTACTTGTGCGGGTAGGGGGGGCGGCCAGACATGCGGGGCGGACTAGCCCTGTGCTGGGCTTCCCCCCGCATGTCTGGGAACATGATCGTAGCTGTGCTAAATTTAGCACAGCTACGATCAACTCGGAATGACCCCCATGGTTTTGCCCAACTGCTAACAAATTTGCTGCTGCGATCAACTCTGAATTAGGCCCCTAGATCCAGCCCTTAGAGAGAATATCAGGAGTGTTGGCATTTGTGGGTTAAACAGGAGAACTGATGCAGCAGGAGACTGATCACTAGTTTACAGCAGCTGGATTGATGTAACAGAAGGCAGCAGGTGAACTTAATGTTGCAGGAAGCAGGGGCCTAATTCAGACCTGATCTCTGTGCTGCACATTACACTGTCCTGCGATCAGATAGTCGCCACCCAGGGGGAGTGAACATTTGCACCATGCAAGTGTGCGATTGCATGTGTACGCTGTGCGAAAATTCCCCTCAGTCAGCAGACAGCTGCAAAACAGTTTGCATCACACTCACCATCTAATGTTTTTCCCATTCTGTGCAGTTTGTGTGTAGCTCAATACTTACTCCTCCAGTGCAAAGGAATAAGGCTGATATGGGCCAGAGCTGACGACACTCACCTGCCCTGAAAACACTTGGGAACGCCTGTGTTTTTCCAGACACTCCCAGAAAACAGCCACTTACCACCTACAAATGTCCTCTTCCTGTCACTGTTTGGTGATGCGCGTGCGCATTGTGGTGCATACGCATGCGCAGTAGTTCGATAATCGCCCGCTGTGCGAAAAAAATGCACAACAGCAAACAGGTCTGAATCGGGCTCCAGACGCGGTAGAATAGCAGGAGTGCTGACAATTGTAGATTTAACAGGAGAAGTAACACTTGTAGAAGCAGCAAGACCTGGAGCCAGGGTGAATCTCTACTAGGAAGTGAGTTGTTCTGCCAATGCAGTTTTAAATAGCACATTCATGCCTGTTGTTGGATGCAGAGGTCATGTGAGCGCAGCATTCAGGGCCCACACTGCACACCTTGCACCCATGTTTACCGCTCTGGAGTCCCTTGTTAGCGCTGTAGCACAAATAACCAGGGAAATGGTGCGGCAGACATTTTCCCGGAGACCTAAACTTGCTCAGTAGACTGTGGTACAATGCCCGGTTACCCATGTCAGAATGAAAGCAAGCTCCTGGTCAGTAATTCATCTATAATGGGTGCAGGGCGTGCGGTGCATATAGTCCCCTTGAGTCCACGTGAACCCACACCACACAGTCTACACCCATTTCAGTTACTTACCTCCCACCTATCAAGTGACACTGCTTAGTAGCATGCAGGGGGCAGTTAAAACATATAAACATACCTTATGTTATATATAATATGTATGATGGTTGCCTGACCCAGAGATCAGCAGAGCGGTGTGTTTCACAGCCGTAGCTGCCCTTGGAATCCAGCACTCAGCTTCAGTTCTCCTTCTTGTATAAGCCCCTGAGTGAGTGCGTCCCAGGTGAAACACACAGCGCTGCTGATCCATACTTGCCTACTTTTAACTTCTTCTCTCCAGGAGAGGAGAATCTGTGGGCTACTTTGGGTGCCAGGGCTGGGCGGTCATGTCACTAGGCCCGGCCACTAGGGTCTGCAGGAGGGGTGTAGCTAAATGATGCAAATTCACATAATTTAGCCCCACATCCTCCATATGGAGCCACAAATACTGGGTATAATCTCATCCTGCCCGCTTCACTAGGAGACGGTTGGGATGCGGGAGATTTGGACACTCTTCCATGGGTGCAGACTGGCCCACAGGGATATAGGGGAAACCTCAGGTTCCAGACTGTGCACTAGAATTATACATTTTACTGCACAGGACTAGGCTGTATTTTATACAGTGCATTGTTGTTGTTAATCTGGTATGTTATCATGCATGCACTATACGTATTTGTCCCTGGGATAGCACAGGCCCATCCCACGGCATTCCCCCGGTGGCCCCTTCATACCCCAGTCCAACACTGGGTGTGGGGAGCTACCCCTATAAATCTGAGTTTCCCGCAACTTGTGGGAGAGTAGGCAAGTATGTGCTGATCCCCAGGGTCAGGCAGCCATCACACATATTACATGTAACATGAAAGGTATGTTTATATGTTTTAATCACTCCTCCCCTCCCGAATGCTATGCATGGTCTGGATGTAGCCCAGAAGCAGTAGCTGTCACTGGTTGCCACCTCTCCGCACGTCAAGGTGCACCTTTGGCTTGCTTCTCCTGCGGATCGGAGGCATGCTTCTTCAAGTGCAGTCTATCAAGGTTCACTGATTCAAAACCCATGTATTTTGGAGTGTGCCTCCCATATGCTTCATAAGTGATCTCCATAGTCTTCAAATAAATAAAACAACCCACGTGCTTCT
Source organism: Pseudophryne corroboree (assembly GCF_028390025.1). NCBI lineage: Eukaryota > Metazoa > Chordata > Amphibia > Anura > Myobatrachidae > Pseudophryne > Pseudophryne corroboree. Next base: position 198,521,542 of record NC_086447.1, on the reverse strand, counting down.
GAGATAGGACATTTGATGTATACTGTACGCATTTCTTTGATACAGCATAATTAAATAACAACATAAGATACATATTTTGAATGTTAAAATAAAAATAAATGACTGCCATCTAAATCTATATATTCTACGTGTACTTTCATTATAATTACATTAACACATTTCCCTACTGTAGCAGTGATTACACCACATTTACACTAATAATTGTATAAAATATGTTAGTTTTATCTTCACTGAAGCATACTGATAAATACAGAGCTTCATGATACCATCATGGAAAACTAAGGGAAGCATATCATTGCAGTAGAAGGAGCATGTCTGCTCTACGTAACTAATAAATATATCAATCTTTTTTTTTCTTCCAGATAAAATACAATTTACCTTCTTGGTGTGACAGGGTGCTGTGGAAATCCTACCCACAGATGCATGTTTTATGTCAGTCTTATGGTGAGTGCTCCAGTTCCCTTTATTTCTTTGGGTATGGGTTGTTGGGTCGACTCAACTTACTGTAAGTCGACAGTCATTGGGTCGACATGCATTGGGTCGACAGGTCAAAAGGTCGACATAGGTTTTTGGACTTTTATAGGTGTTGTTTTCTTCGTAAAGTGACGGGGAACCCAAATTAGTGCACTGTGTCCCCTCGCATGGCTCGCGGGTGCCTCGATCCGCTACCACTGCGCTCGGCACAGGTTACCGTTCCCAATTGTAGTCCACGTGGATCGTCAAGTATGAAAAAGATCAAAAAATGCAAAAAAATTAAAACGTGAAAAACTCATGTCGACCTTTTGACCTGTCAACCTAGTACATGTCGACCTAATGACCATGTCAACCTATTGACCATTTCGACCTAATGCATGTCAACCTTCAGTGGTCGACCTAATGACTGTCGACCTAACGACCATATCCCATTTATTTCATATTAATGCCTGTACTGTACATCAGGGACGTGCAGTCAGGGGAGGCAGGGGAGGCAGTGCCTCCCCTGTCATTAATGATTAAAATAATACACAGAAGATACTTATGACACATATTCTGTGTCATAAGTATCTGCTGTAGCGTTTACATTATTTTAATCATTTCCACCTTTTAAAAATTGGCTTTGTGTGTTTCAGAGGTACCGCTCTCGGTGCCTCCAGCTAACAATGTGAAGGATTCGGAAGTGGGGGCCGGGGCCGAGCATCGGGCAGTAAAAGCCCATTAAAAAATTCCCCATAAGCTGCACTTACTGGAAGTGCCGCTTTGACACGCCCCTGTCACAAAGGTATATCTGATTGGCCAGTGGCAGCGCCCCCACCCCCGTCATCAAAGATATATATATATTTTTTTAATTTGCATATGCAGCCGCCCCCCAAGCCCGTCACTCAGCAGTCCTCTGAACGGACGCAGCGCAGTGTTGTATCAAGGGGTGGGGGGGGTGCAGGTGGTATCTCCTGGCCCCCCTGTCTAAGGGGCCCATGATCGGAGCTGCAGTGCAGGGATGATTACAGGACCCACGGTCAGCACTCCCAGCAGTGGCGCTACAGAGGAGAGAGAGCTGCTGCTGCTGCAGGCTGAACCAGCGGGCGGCTGCGGCTTTTCAAGTTCCTCTCCTCGGGTGGCGCCGCAACAGCGCTGTGTAGCCGGCACTGGGGGGATGAGACTTCATGACGTCTCATCCCCTGAGAAGGCAACGAGGATCAAAGCACACCTGTGGGAGTCAGGACTCTGGAGCTGGACTTTGAAAAGTGCACTGAGGTCAGTCAGAAGGGAGGGAGGGGAGCAGAAAGGGGGGGGGGTTGTCAAACTGGGAGTATCATTACATATATTTGATGAGGTGGCAGTGAAAGGTTAATTAAATATGTAAACGGTGGGAGTGAGAGGAGTTACTAAATATTTATTGGGTGGGAGGATCATTAAATATATAAGGGGTGGGGTTGAGGGGGGGCACTAAATATATAAGGGGAGAGGGAGTATATATACACATTGACTCGCCAAACATATCCAGCATCCTGGTGGGTGCCCTCCAATGCAGGGGTTAAAGAAAGAGATCTGGCGTCACTCATGGTCACAGTATAAATAATGATAAGGCGGCCGGTTACAGGTTACATATGTATACTTCTCAACGTTTCAATTTTATTTTATGAAAAAATATTCAGCTGACGTCATGCTCACTGCGAATAGGCGCCATTCTGACATCAGTGGGAGTCTGGGTCAGCAGTAAGCATAACTGCACATGGGGCTTGGTCAGGGCCGGTTCCGGGGCTTCTGGCGCCCCGGGCGGCATTAGGGGGTGTGGCTTCATACAGGGGGCGTGGTCAGTTACGCCCCCTGTACTATTGTAGGATGTGCGGTGCGCGATGACGTCATCGCGCACCGCACAGCAAAGGTCCTCTCCACGAAGGTAAACTAGACGCTAAGCGTCTAGTTCCCTTCGTAGAGAGGACCTTTGCTGTGCGGTGCGCGATGACGTCAACGCGCACCGCACATCATTATAGTGAAGATCCTCTCCAGGAAGGGAAACTAGACGCGTAGCGTCTAGTTTCCCTTCACAGCGGGCAGCCCATGAAGGGAAACTAGATGCGTAGCGTCTAGTTTCCCTTCACAGCGGACAGCGGGCCGCGGCAGCGGGGGGCACCACAGCAGCAGCGGATCTTGCCATGGTGCGGCGCCCTCCGGATGGCGCCGGCGCCCTCCGGACGGTGCCGGCGCCCTCCGAAAGGCGGCGCCCCGGGCAAAAGTCCTGCTTGCCCGTGGCAAGATCCGCTACTGGGCTTGGTGAAGAGTATTTCAGGCAAGCCACAGTTATCTTATTTTAATCTTGACTAATTTTTTTTTTTATAAAATTGAAACATTGAGAAGTTTATACACTGACCACGAGTGCTGCCAGATCACATTTTGTTTTTACATATTTACACATATATATATATATATATATATATATATATATATATATGACTTGCACAGGAGGCAGAGGCCCAGCGGGCACATCCAGAGGCATGATGCTGACATGAGGTACATGGCCCCCTGCATAGGCGTGCGCAGCTAATTTTATTAGGGGGTGCACTGCTGAAAGGGGGGTGTCTAGCACCGCCTTTTTGGGCGTGTCCAGCACCGCCCAGGGACATGTCTAACACTATTTTACATTCTCTCAGTAATCAAATGGCGTAATCTAATGTATCCCTAGTTCCTAATAATACAAGTAGATACATACACCCCAGAGAAATAAAATTAAACATAATGGTGCGACCAGTAGCCACTACTGACTGTCCGCTACGGCATAATCCTGAGTCCTAGCTGCCGCTGCACCCTATCGCTGCTTACACTTCCCCAACCTATCTCTGACCTAGTGGTGGAACTAGAAAGTGGTGGGCCTTGGTGCAAAATTCACATTATGCCACATGGTATGAGACGAAATTCATATTACGCCACACGGTATTAGCCAAAATGTACATTAAGCCACACAGAATGAGATTAAATTTACATTACGCTACACAGTATGAGCCAAAATTCACATTACGCCACATGGTATAAGCCAAAATTCACATTACGCCACATAATATAAGCCAAAATTCACGTTACGCCACACAGTATGAGCCAAAATTCACATTATGCCACATGGTATAAGCCAAAAGTCACATTACGCCACACAGTATGAGGCAAAATTTACATTACGCCACATTATGCCCCGGCCTTAATAGACCCCATAATACCTCCCAAACACATTATATAGTGTACCCTAAACACATATGCCACACAGTGCCTCCCCCCCACTCATTATGTGACACATAGTGCCTCTCCAAATACATTATATACTATAAATTATACATTACTTGTTGTGGGTGCGCTCGCAGCTGAGCGCTCCTCGCCGCCCGCCACTCCATGCATAGACCACTACTGCCGTCCTTTCTCGCTCCTTCACCCCCTCCTTCCCTGCAGTCCTGTTCACATGTGGGTTCCAGTAGCTGGTACAGCTGACAAATGCACCCTCTACTGCCCCTGCAGCGGTTTGTCTCTTCCCCTATCGCCAAGCCTGCTGACCGGGCGTAGCGGGCAGGAGAAGAGAGGGATGTGGCGGTTGGAGGGCTGGCACGGGTGTAGAGGGGGGGCCAGGCAGGTGTAGAGAGCGAGGGTGGGTGGGCATAGCGGACAGGCGGATGGTCGTAGAGAGCGGGCAATCTGTGCTAGCGGGCGTAGAGTGTGGGTGGGCATACACAGTCAGGAATAAAACTGCAAGCTTGGCAAAGACTCAGTTACAGGTGTGTGTAAGAGGGGTGCCGGACATTAGGGGGTGCCTGTGCGCACCAGGCACCCCCCATGCGCACGCCTATGGCCCCCTGTCTGAGGTGCCCCAGGCCCCCTGAAGGCTTAATCCAGCCTTACGGCAGCTATCTCCTCTCCTCTCTTGCTCCGGCTCCAGCAGCCTGCGGTGCACTCACCGGCCAGCGCAGGCCGCGCAGCCCTCTAGAAGTGGAACAGCTGGAGGACGAGCAGCCCCACCACAGAGAGCAGATTTGTTAATTCCTATCTCTGCTATCGGCATGAGCCGCGTCTGGCTGTGATTTCTGGGGGAGATATGCGGGTACTTTATTTTGACATGGGCTAAGCTCACCCATACTGTATTGGGGACCCAAGGCTGTACTGCGTATGTTGTGTGCTGTATGCAATACTGCTGACAGAGTGGGACAGTAAAAATGTACTCTCCCTAATATCACCCTATCCTAGTCACCCTCTACTGTCAACCAAAGCTCGGAGGTGGTAGCGGGCATCGTCGGGAATTGACGAACATTTTGGCTGCAGTGCCTCACCAGCCACTGACCTCACCACACGCCACTGCTGTACATATATTTATTGCTGTATGGCGCCATCTATATGCTAGAAGCTGCTAAGCACACAAGTATCCTTGGCATCTGACAAGCACCTAAAGCAGAAGTATTTATGTTCTCAGGATTTCTGTCTGTGGGTCAATTACTGACCCAGCAAAATAGATTGACTCTCCTGTGCATGATTAAAAAAAATCCAGAAAACATGACCCCCCAAACAGGAATGGAGTTAGAAACAAGTGACTTTGCAGAGCCTTGATATTAATATTAAGTTTAGCAGCATTAAAGAAAACAAATTTCATTGCAGTAAATTGGTGTACAAAAGCTGATTTTCCACTTGGGTGCTATTATGCGACTATTTTTACATAATTGTGCAAGACTACACAAATTTGCCCAGCTTTTGGGCATGTGTAAAAGAGATGTCCCCAGAAAGAAGGTGTGGGTGCCATGTACCCGGAGACCAGCACAAGCACAGTAGACTGGCTAATAGCCAGATTCTATGCGCTGACAGAAAGCAGGGGGCCTGCACAGAGCCTGCACACAGGCCTTCTCCTCTCTTAAACTGCGCCTGAGGTGGGTATTTATAAAAGCTTGGAGTGTGGTAAAGTATTAACTAATCGGCTTCTGCCATTTTACAGGCTGTGCTTGAAAAATAACAGGAGCTGATTGGTTGGTACTTTATTTTTTCTCCAAGCTTTGCTAAATCTTCCCCAGAGTGAGGATTATCCCATCAAACATTATGATGGTAAAATATATGTTTCTCTGACGTCCTAAGTGGATGCTGGGGACTCCGTCAGGACCATGGGGATTAGCGGCTCCGCAGGAGACAGGGCACAAAACTAAAGCTTTAGGATCAGGTGGTGTGTACTGGTTCCTCCCCCTATGACCCTCCTCCAAGCCTCAGTTAGGTTTTTGTGCCCGTCCGAGCAGGGTGCAATCTAGGTGGCTCTCTTAAGGAGCTGCTTAGAAAAAGTTTTTTTTTTTTTTTTTTTTTTTTTTTTTTTTACCCCAAGTCACATCTCAGCAGAAAAAGACATAGTCTTTTCAGCCTCAGTCCTTTCGTCCCCATAATATCTGCCCAGGGATAGAGGTAAGGGAAGAAGACTGCAGCAGGCAGCCCATTCCCAGGAACAGAAGCCTTCCACCGCTTCTGCCAAGTCCTCAGCATGACGCTGGGGCCGTACAAACAGGTGCGGTGGGGGGTCGTCTCAAGAGTTTCAGCACGCAGTGGGCTCACTCGCAAGTGGACCCCTGGATCCTACAAGTAGTATCCCAGGGGTACAGATTGGAAATTCGAGACGTCTCCCCCTCGCAGGTTCCTGAAGTTTGCTTTACCAACGTCTACCTCCGACAGGGAGGCAGTATTGGAAACAATTCACAAGCTGTATTCCCAGCAGGTGATAATCAAAGTACCCCTCCTACAACAAGTAAAGGGGTATTATTCCACACTATATTGTGGTACTGAAGCCAGACGGCTAGGTGAGACCTATTCTAAATGGAGTCACTCAGAGCAGTGATAGCGAACCAGGAAGAAGGGGACTATATGGTGTCCCTGGACATCAAGGATGCTTACCTCCATGTCCAAATTTGCCCTTCTCACAAAGGGTACCTCAGGTTCGTGGTACAAAACTGTCACTATCAGTTTCAGACGCTGCCGTTTGGATTGTCCACGGCACCCCGGGTCTTTACCAAGGTAATGGCCGAAATGATGATTCTTCTTCAAAGAAAAGGCGTCTTAATTATCCCTTACTTGGACGATCTCCTGATAAGGGCAAGGTCCAGAGAACAGTTGGAGGTCTGAGTAGCACTATCTCAAGTAGTTCTACGACAGCACGGGTGGATTCTAAATATTCCAAAATCGCAGCTGTCTCCGACGACACGTCTGCTGTCCCTAGGGATGATTCTGGACACAGTCCAGAAAAAGGTGTTTCTCCCGGAGGAGAAAGCCAGGGAGTTATCCGAGCTAGTCAGGAACCTCCTAAAACCAGGAAAAGTGTCAGTGCATCATTGCACAAGGGTCCTGGGAAAAATGGTGGCTTCTTACGAAGCGATTCCATTCGGCAGATTTCACGCAAGAACTTTTCAGTGGGATCTGCTGGACAAATGGTCCGGATCGCATCTTCAGATGCATCAGCGGATAACCCTGTCTCCAAGGACAAGGGTGTCTCTTCTGTGGTGGCTGCAGAGTGCTCATCTACTAAAGGGCCACAGTTATGCATTCAGGACTGGGTCCTGGTGACCACGGATTCCAGCTTGAAAGGCTGGGGAGCTGTCACACAGGGAAAAAATTTCCAGGGAGTGTGATCAAGTCTGGGGACTTCTCTCCGCATAAATATACTGGAGCTAAGAGCAATTTACAATGCTCTAAGATTAGCAAGACCTCTGCTTCAAGGTCAGCCGGTATTGATCCAGTGGGACAACATCACGGCAGTCGCCCACGTAAACAGACAGGGCGGCACAAGAAGCAGGAGGACAATGGCAGAAACTGCAAGGATTCTTCGCTGGGCGGAAAATCATGTGATAGCACTGTCAGCAGTTTTTCATTCCGGGAGTGGACAACTGGGAAGCAGACTTCCTCAGCACGACCTCCACCCGGGAGAGTGGGAACTTCATCGAGAAGTTGTTTTTTTTTCCACATGATTGTGCACCGTTGGGAAAGACCAAAGGTGGACATGATGGCGTCCCGCCTGAACAAAAAACTGGACAGGTATTGCGCCAGGTCAAGAGACCCTCAGGCAATAGCTGTGGACGTTCTGGTAACACCATGGGTGTACCAGTCGGTGTATGTGTTCCCTCCTCTGCTTCTCATACCAAAGGTACTGAGAATTATAAGACGTAGAGGAGTAAGAACTATACTCGTGGCTCCGGATGGGCCAAGAAGGACTTGGTACCCGGAACTTCAAGAGATGCTCACAGAGGACTCAGGGCCTCTGCCGATAAGAAGGGACTTGCTTCAGCAAGTACCATGTCTGTTCCAAGACTTACCGCGGCTGCGTTTGACGGCATGGCGGTTGAACGCCGGATCCTAAGGGAAAAAGGCATTCCGGAAGAGGTCATTCCTACCCTGGTCAAAGCCAGGAAGGAGGTGACCGCACAACATTATCACCACATGTGGCGAAAATATGTTGCGTGGTGTGAGGCCAGGAAGGCCCCACGAAGAAATTTCAACTCGGTCGATTCCTGCATTTCCTGCAAACAGGAGTGTCTATGGGCCTCAAATTGGGGTCCATTAAGGTTCAAATTTCGGCCCTGTCGATTTTCTTCCAGAAAGAATTGGCTTCAGTTCCTGAAGTCCAGAAATTTGAAAAGGGAGTACTGCATATACAACCCCCTTTTGTGCCTCCAGTGGCACTGTGGGATCTCAACGTAGTCCTGGGATTCCTCAAATCACGTTGGTTTAAACCGCTCAAATCTGTGGATTTGAAATATCTCACATGGAAAGTGACCATGATGTTGGCCCTGGCCTCGGCCAGGCGAGTGTCAGAATTGGCGGCTTTGTCTCACAAAAGCCCATATCTGATTGTCCATTCGGACAGGGCAGAGCTGCGGACTCGTCCCCAGTTTCTCCCTAAGGTGGTGTCAGCGTTTCATCTGAACCAGCTTATTGTGGTACCTGCGGCTACTAGAGACTTGGAGGACTCCAAGTTGCTAGATGTTGTCAGGGCCCTGAAAATATAGATTTCCAGGACGGCTGGAGTCAGGAAAACTGACTTGCTGTTATCCTGTATGCACCCAAAAAACTGGGTGCTCTTGCTTCTAAGCAGACGATTGCTAGTTGAATGTGTAGTACAATTCAGCTTGCACATTCTGTGGCAGGACTGCCACAGCCAAAATATATAAATGCCCATTCCACAAGGAAGGTGGGCTCATCTTGGGCGACTGCCCGAGGGGTCTCGGCTTTACAACTTTGCCGAGCTGCTACTTGGTCAGGGGCACACCCTGGCTGAGGAGGACCTGGAGTTCTCTCACTCGGTGCTGCAGAGTCATCCGCACTCTCCCGCCCGTTTGGGAGCTTTGGTATAATCCCCATGGTCCTGACGGAGTCCCCAGCATCCACTTAGGACGTCAGAGAAAATAAGATTTTACTTACCGATAAATCTATTTCTCGTAGTCCGTAGTGGATGCTGGGCGCCCATCCCAAGTGCGGATTGTCTGCAATACTTGTACATAGTTATTGTTACAAAAAAATCGGGTTGTTATTGTTGTGAGCCGTCTGTTCAGAGGCTCCTACGTTTGTCATACTGTTAACTGGGTTTAGATCACAAGTTATACGGTGTGATTGGTGTGGCTGGTATGAGTCTTACCCGGGATTCAATATCCTTCCTTATTGTGTACGCTCGTCCGGGCACAGTATCCTAACTGAGGCTTGGAGGAGGGTCATAGGGGGAGGAGCCAGTACACACCACCTGATCCTAAAGCTTTAGTTTTGTGCCCTGTCTCCTGCGGAGCCGCTAATCCCCATGGTCCTGACGGAGTCCCCAGCATCCACTACGGACTACGAGAAATAGATTTATCGGTAAGTAAAATCTTATTTTGTCTATGGGGTATATGCAATTGTGGTCGAATTCCCGAAATTGTCGAATTTCGGGTCATTTTCGACCAAAAAAAAAAATTCCCCTATGCAATCCAGTGCTTTCCGACCAAAAAACGGACTTTCAAAATTCGACTTTTTGAAATTCGAATTTTTGCAAATTCGACTTTTCTGCAATGATACAAGTGCTGCAATTCGACCAAAGCATATTCAATTCAAGTTTTGAAATTCGACAGCAGTGCTTTTAGACAGCAAATTCGTCATTTTCAATCCGCCACACTTTGGAGGGTGAAAACAAATAAAAAAATTTTAAACATGTTTTTTTTGGTGTTTTTTTTTTGGGAATAGCAGATCTATTTATATTAGAAGGGATTAGGTACTTTTTTTTTTTTTGGGAGGCACAAATATTATTTATATATTTTTTAAAATATTATTTTTTTTATTTTTTTTATTTTTTATGCTGGAAGGGTAAAATCATAAAAAAAAATGGCGTGGGGTCCCCCCTCCAAAGCATAACCAGCCTCGGGCTCATTGAGCTGGTCCTGGTTCTAAAAATGCGGGGAAAAAATTGACAGGGGATCCCCCGTATTTTTAAAACCAGCACCGGGCTCTGCGCCTGGTGCTGGTGCCAAAAATACGGGGGACAAAAAGAGTAGGGGTCCCCCGTATTTTTAACACCAGCATCGGGCTCCACTAGCTGGACAGATAATGCCACAGCCGGGGGTCACTTTTATGCCGTGCCCTGCGGCCGTGGCATCAAATATCCAACTAGTCACCCCTGGCCGGGGTACCCTGGGGGAGTGGGGACCCCTTCAATCAAGGGGTCCCCCCCCCCAGCCACCCAAGGGCCAGGGGTGAAGCCCGAGGCTGTCCCCCCCCCATCCAATGGGCTGCGGATGGGGGGGCTGATAGCCTTTGTGATAATAAAAAGATACTGTTTTTTCCAATAGTACTACAAGTCCCAGCAAGCCTCCCCCGCAAGCTGGTACTTGGAGAACCACAAGTACCAGCATGCGGGAGAAAAACGGGCCCGCTGGTACCTGTAGTACTACTGGGAAAAAAATACCCAAATAAAAACAGGACACACACACCGTCGACAGTAAAACTTTATTTCATACGTCGACACACACATACTTACCTATGTTCACACGCCGACATCGGTCCTCTTCTCCATGTAGAATCCACGGATACCTGTAAAGAAAAGTTCAAAATACTCACCTCAACCATGGTCCAGAGATAAATCCACGGACTTGGCAAAATAAGAAAACGCAAATACCCGCACCAAAAACGGACTGAAAGGGGTCCCATGCTGACACATGGGACACCTTTCCACGAATGAGACCTGTCAGTGACAGCTGTCACTGACAGGTCTCTAAGCCAATCAGGAAGCGCAACTTCGTTGCGCTCACCTGATTGGCTGAGCGCTGTCTGCACTGTGACAGCGCATCGCACAGCTCCCTCCATTATATTCAATGGTGGGAACTTAGCGGCTAGCGGTGAGGTCACCCGCCGGTCAGCGGCTGACCGGCGGGTGACCCCACCGCTACCCGCAAAGTTCCCACCATTGAAAGTAATGGAGCGGCTTTGCGATGCGCTGTCACAGTACAGACAGCGGACAGCCAATCAGGTGAGCGCCACGGAAGTAGCGCTTCCTGATTGGCTGAAGGGACGTCAGTGACAGGAGTCACGTGATGTCCCGGCATTCGGGAGAAAGGGGTCTGATGTGAAAACATTGGACCCCTTTCTAGTCCGGTATGGATCGGTGTTCGGTTTGTTTTTTTTGCCAAGAACGTGGATTTACCTCTGGACGTGGATGTACCTCTGGACGCTGGAAGGTGAGTATAATTTTTTCACAGGTACCCTCGGATCGTCGGCGACCGTGGCAGTCGGCGTGTCAACATAGGTAAGTATGTGTGTGTCGGCAGTATGTAATAAAGTTGTACAAGTCACGGTGTCTGTGTCCTGTTTTTATTTGGGTATTTTTTTTCCAGTAGTACTACAGGTACCAGCGGGCCCGTTTTTCTCCCGCATGCTGGTACTTGTGGTTCTCCAAGTACCAGCTTGCGGGGGAGGCTTGCTGGGACTTGTAGTACTAATGGAAAAAACAATATCTTTTTATTATCACAAAGGCTATCAGCCCCCCCATCCGCAGCCCATTGGATGGGGGGGGACAGCCTCGGGCTTCACCCCTGGCCCTTGGGTGGCTGGGGGGGGGGGACCCCTTGATTGAAGGGGTCCCCACTCCCCCAGGGTACCGCGGCCAGGGGTGACTAGTTGGATATTTGATGCCACGGCCGCAGGGCACGGCATAAAAGTGACCCCCGGCTGTGGCATTATCTGTCCAGCTAGTGGAGCCCGATGCTGGTGTTAAAAATACGGGGGACCCCTACTCTTTTTGTCCCCCGTATTTTTGGCACCAGCATCAGGCGCAGAGCCCGGTGCTGGTTTTAAAAATACGGGGGATCCCTGGCCAATTTTTCCCCTGCATTTTTAGAACCAGGACCAGCTCAAAGAGCCCGAGGCTGGTTATGCTTTGGAGGGGGGACCCCACGCCATTTTTTTCCCGGGTTTTTCACGTTTTTTTCCCGTTTTTTAAAATCGCGGCAAAATCCGCCAAATCGGCCGATTTTCGCCCGCGATTCTGGCGAATCCGTTTTTCATTGAATATGGTGAATCCCGGCAGGCACCTGCCGGGATTCACCTGGCGAATTTGGTCGAATTAAAAAACGGCGATAATTGCCGCGAATTCGACCGCAATTGCATATACCTATATATTTCCAGACTTAACTAGTAAGCTGGTATTCCCAATAACTTTTGCTCTTCTTTTCATTTTTCTCATACCAGGATGTACAGAAGACATAACTACCAGCGATCACTCGCCTGTATTTGCCACATTCCAAGTTGGCGTAACGTCTCAGTTTGTTTCCAAAAACAGTAAGACTTATATATGTCATCAATAGAAACATGTACTATAGTGTCAGGGAAAACAAACTGCCATACTCTGCTTTCATTATCATCCTTTATACTGCATGCATATGGACACATCTTTGAAAGAAATTTTAACCTTGAAACTAAGGGGTCTATTTACTAAGCCTTGGATGGAGATAAAGTCGCTGGAGATAAAGTGCCAGCAAGTCGGCTTCTAACTGCTATGCCGGTTGGCTGATACTTTATCTCCAGCAACTTTATCTCCATCCAAGGCTTAGTAAATAGACCCCCTAAGTGATAGTGATAAAGTGCAAAACATGGGAATTTATTGTAAACCAGGATCTTTTGGATAGAAAAAAAAAGATGTAATGATTTCCACTTTTTAATAAATTTTGAGTATCTACCCAATGATTTTAAAGTATAAGAAATAAAATAAAATGTGCACAACAAGAGGATAGTGCTGTCTTTCTGGATATGGATTAAATGAATAGCTATCAGTTGTAGGTGTAACACAATAATCAGACATACGTACATTATAGACCTGGATGTAATGCCACCAGAGTTCGGCCGCCGTGCAGGATGCCAGCTGAAAGCGGAGGGTTTTTTAAAGGGGTAATCACTTACAAGGCAAAACCATGCCTTGTAAGTCATTACCCTTTTAAAAAAAAATGTCCCTATTCGGTTGCCATCCCGCACGGCTGCCGAACTCTGTATTACATCCCGCCCCATGAATGAAAATAAAATATGACTGAATAGGAGGGTATGAGAGAAAAAAAGAGAAATGAAATAAGTTACCAGTACATAAACTAAATTCTCAACCTAATGTCAGTCTCCTGCAAATAATATATTGTTGGTAACCAAGATTACAGTAGCTTTCATTCATTATTTCTTCCTCAGATCCTGGTGATTCAGAGGTGCCAGGACATATTGAGCTGCTGAACTGTAAGGCTAAGCTACACACCAAGAGCCACACCAAGTTCTACATAGAATTCCATTCTTCCTGTTTAGAAAGTAAGTATTTCACTTTTGTGTCGACAGGCTCAAAATGTCAACATGACATTGTTCAACACAGAAATGCTTTTTTTTTTTTAGTTTTGTTGGTGTCATTATGTTTGTTTCATCATATGAGACCACAATCAGTGGAAACATGTACCTTCCTGGGCTCGCTTCACCCTCCACGCTTCGGGAAAGTTGTCTCGCTCTGCTACCGCTGCACTCACAATAGGTTACTATTCCCAATTGTAGTCCATGTGGATAGTAAATCAAGCAAAACTTGGGAAAACATGTAAACCCCCCCCCAAAAAAAAAAAAAGTGTGTTGACCATTGTCATGTCAACCTTTCATCTGTCGACCTTTTGTACCTGTCGACATAATGCATTTCAAACATATGCATATCAACTTATTAACTCTCAACCTATCATCTGGATACCTCACTTTGGGGTCTTTTTACTAAGCCCCGAATGGAGATAAAGTGGCCGGAGATAAATTACCAGCCAATCACCTCCTTAACTGTCATTTTTCAAACCCAGCCTGTGGCATGGCAGCTAGGAGCTGATTGGCTGGTACTTTATCTATGGCCACTTTATCTCCATCCAAGGCTTAGTAAATAGACCCCTTTGTCCTTTAACAGAGAAGCTCTCCATCCTTTCAGTGCTTTCTACAAAGGCTATTGTTTTATTGCTTTATAAAACTGCTGTGAGGAGGCCCCTTTCACTTTAATGTTTTTGCAGACATCTAAACCTACGCTGTCACTGCCCCCAACTGGAGAGTACATGCTCTACATTCCCTACTGTTGCTGGGTATTGGTACTCTGCTGTCAGTTACGCAGCGTAACATTTCCATGGTATAGAGCTCTACTGTTCCCTGGTTTAAAGTGAGTCCGAAAGATCAGCTCCACAAAGAGCCCATTAAAATGAAAGTGAAAATGGTATATAACTATTTAGGCAGGGGACAGGGAATAGGATAGAGTGACGAATGCTAAACATACAAAATATAAGACATGGAAAACACAATAAAGCATCACAACTAATTCTTTGCCTTTTTTTTTTACTGTTATTTATTAAATTCTATAAAAAAAATTGTTAAAATGTTTAAAATAAGATTTTACTCACCGGTAAATCTATTTCTCGTAGTCCGTAGTGGATGCTGGGAACTCCGTAAGGACCATGGGGAATAGACGGGCTCCGCAGGAGACTGGGCACTCTAAAAGAAAGATTAGGTACTATCTGGTGTGCACTGGCTCCTCCCTCTATGCCCCTCCTCCAGACCTCAGTTAGGGAAACTGTGCCCGGAAGAGCTGACACAATAAGGAAGGATTTTGAATCCCGGGTAAGACTCATACCAGCCACACCAATCACACCGTATAACTCGTGATACTATACCCAGTTAACAGTATGAAATATAACTGAGCCTCTCAACAGATGGCTCAACAATAACCCTTTAGTTAGGCAATAACTATATACAAGTATTGCAGACAATCCGCACTTGGGATGGGCGCCCAGCATCCACTACGGACTACGAGAAATAGATTTACCGGTGAGTAAAATCTTATTTTCTCTGACGTCCTAGTGGATGCTGGGAACTCCGTAAGGACCATGGGGATTATACCAAAGCTCCCAAACGGGCGGGAGAGTGCGGATGACTCTGCAGCACCGAATGAGAGAACTCAAGGTCCTCCTCAGCCAGGGTATCAAATTTGTAGAATTTAGCAAACGTGTTTGCCCCTGACCAAGTTGCAGCTCGGCAAAGTTGTAAAGCCGAGACCCCTCGGGCAGCCGCCCAAGATGAGCCCACTTTCCTCGTGGAATGGGCTGTTACTGATTTAGGATGCGGCAATCCAGCCGCAGAATCCTCCAGCTGAATTGTGCTACAAATTCAGCGAGCAATAGTCTGCTTAGAAGCAGGAGCACCTATTTTGTTGGGTGCCTACAGGATAAAAAACGAGTCAGTTTTCCTGACTCCAGCCGTCCTGGAAATATAAATTTTTAAGGCCCTGACTACGTCCAGTAACTTGGAATCTTCCAAGTCCCTAGTAGCCGCAGGCACTACAATAGGTTGGTTCAAGTGAAAAGCTGATACCACCTTAGGGAGAAACTGGGGACGAGTCCTCAATTCTGCCCTATCCATATGGAAAATCAGATAAGGGCTTTTACATGACAAAGCCGCCAATTCTGACACACGCCTGGCCGAAGCCAAGGCCAATAACATGACCACTTTCCACGTGAGATATTTCAAATCCACAGTTTTAAGTGGCTCAAACCAATGTGATTTTAAGAAACTCAACACCACGTTGAGATCCCAAGGTGCCACAGAAGGCACAAAAAAGGGGCTGAATATGTAGCACTCCCTTTACAAATGTCTGAACTCCAGGCAGTGAAGCCAGTTCTTTCTGGAAGAAAATCGACAGAGCCGAAATCTGGACCTTAATGGAACCCAAATTTAGGCCCATAGTCACTCCTGACTGTAGGAAGTGCAGAAAACGACCCAGCTGAAATTCCTCTGTTGGGGCCTTCCTGGCCTCACACCACGCAACATATTTTCGCCAAATACGGTGATAATGGTTTGCGGTTACTTCTTTCCTGGCTTTTATCAGCGTAGGAATGACTTCCTCCGGAATGCCCTTTTGCTTTAGGATCCGGAATTCAACCGCCATGCCGTCCAACGCAGCCGCAGTAAGTCTTGGAACAGACAGGGCCCCTGCTGTAGCAGATCCTGTCTGAGCGGTAGAGGCCATGGGTCCTCTGATATTATTTCTTGAAGTTCTGGGTACCAAGCTCTTCTTGGCCCATCCGGAACTACGAGTATCGTTCTTACTCCTCGTTTTCTTATTATTCTCAGTTCCTTTGGTATGAGAGGCAGAGGAGGGAATACATAAACCGACTGGTACACCCACGGTGTCACTAGAGCGTCCACAGCTATTGCCTGAGGGTCCCTTGACCTGGCGCAATATCTAGTTTTTTGTTTAGGCGGGACACCATCATGTCCACCTGTGGCCTTTCCCAACGGTTTACCAGCAGTTGGAAGACTTCTGGATGAAGTCCCCACTCTCCCGGGTGTCGGTCGTGTCTGCTGAGGAAGTCTGCTTCCCAGTTGTCCACTCCCGGAATGAACACTGCTGACAGTGCTAAGACGTGATTTTCCGCCCATCGGAGAATCCTTGTGGCTTCTGCCATCGCCATCCTGCTTCTTGTGCCGCCCTGTCGGTTTACATGGGCGACTGCCGTGATGTTGTCTGATTGGATCAGTACTGGCTGGTTTTGAAGCAGAGGCCTTGCCAGACTTAGGGCATTGTAAATGGCCCTCAGTTCCAGAATATTTATGTGTAGGGACGACTCCTGACTTGACCAAAGTCCTTGGAAATTTCTTCCCTGTGTGACTGCCCCCCAGCCTCGAAGGCTGGCATCCGTGGTTACCAGGACCCAGTCCTGTATGCCGAATCTGCGGCCCTCTTGAAGATGAGCACTCTGCAGCCACCACAGTAGAGATACCCTGGTCCTTGGAGACAGGGTTATCAGCCGATGCATCTGAAGATGCGATTCCGACCACTTGTCCAAGAGGTCCCACTGAATGGTTCTTGCATGGAACCTGCCGAATGGAATTTTGCATCGTAAGAAGCTACCATTTTTCCCAGGACTCGTGTGCAGTGATGCACCGATACCTGTTTTGGTTTCAGGAGGTCTCTGACTAGAGATGACAGCTCCTTGGCTTTCTCCTGCGGGAGAAACACTTTTTTCTGTTCTGTGTCCAGAACCATCCCCAGGAACAGCAGGCGTGTGGTAGGAACCAGCTGTGACTTTGGAATGTATAGAATCCATCCGTGCTGTTGTAGCACTTCCCGAGATAGTGCTACTCCGACCAACAACTGCTCCATGGACCTCGCCTTTATAAGGAGATCGTCCAAGTACGGGATAATTAAAAACGCCCTTTTTTCGAAGGAGTATCATCATTTCTGCCATTACCTTGGTAAAGACCCTCGGTGCCGTGGACAGTCCAAACGGCAGTGTTTGGAATTAGTAATGGCAATCCTGTACCACAAATCTGAGGTACTCCTGGTGAGGATGGTAAATGGGGACATGTAGGTAAGCATCCTTGATGTCCAGGGATACCATGTAATCCCCCTCCTCCAGGCTTGCAATAACCGCCCTGAGCGATTCCATCTTGAACTTGAATTTTTTTATGTATGTGTTCAAGGACTTCAAATTTAAAATGGGTCTCACCGAACCGTCCGGTTTCTGTACCACAAACAGTGTGGAATAGTAACCCCGTCCTTGTTGAAGTAGGGGCACCTTGACTATCACCTGCTGGGAATACAGCTTGTGAATTGCCTCTAGCACAGCCTCCCTGCCTGAGGGAGTTGTCGGCAAGGCAGATTTGAGGAAACGGCGGGGGGGAGACGCCTCGAATTCCAGCCTGTACCCCTGAGATACTACTTGAAGGATCCAGGGATCCACCTGTGAGTGAGCCCACTGATCGCTGAAATTTTTGAGGCGGCCCCCCACCGTACCTGGCTACGCCTGTGGAGCCCCCGCGTCATGCGGTGGACTCAGAGGAAGCGGGGGAAGAATTTTTATTCTGGGAACTGGCTGACTGGTGCAGCTTTTTCCCTCTTCCCTCGTCTCTGTGCAGAAAGGAAGCGCCTTTGACCCGCTTGCTTTTCTGAAGCCGAAAGGACTGTACCTGATAATACAGTGCTTTCTTAGGCTGTGAGGAAACCTGAGGTAAAAAAATTTCTTCCCAGCTGTTGCTGTGGATACGAGGTCCCAGAGACCATCGCCAAACAATTCCTCACCCTTATAAGGCTCTATGTGCCTTTTAAAGTCAGCATCACCTGTCCAGTGTCGGGTCTCTAATACCCTCCTGACAGAATGGACATTGCATTAATTCTGGATGCCAGCCAGCAAAATATCCCTCTGTGCATCCCTCATATATAAGACGACATCTTATGTTCGCAAAATAGTATCCCTGTTTGACAGGGTTACAGACCACGCTGCAGCAGCACTATCTGCAGGTCTCAGTCTAGTACCTGAGTGTGTAAATACAGACTTCAGGATAGCCTCCTGCTTTTTATCAGCAGGTACCTTCAAAGTGGCCGTATCCTAAGACGGCAGTGCCACCTTTTTTGACAAACGTGTGAGCGCCTTATCCACCCTAGGGGATATCTCCCAGCGTAACTTATCCTCTGGCGGGAAAAGGTACGCCATCAGTAACTTTTTAGGAATTACCAGTTTCTTATCGGGGGAACCCACGCTTTTTCACACTTCATTCACTCATTTGATGGGGGAACAAAACACTGCCTGCTTTTTCTCCCCAAATATAAAACCCTTTTTTAGTGGTACTTGGGTTAATGTCAGAATGTGTAACACATTTTTTATTGCCGGGATCATGTAACGGATGTTCCTAGTGGATTGTGTATATGTCTCAACCTCGTCGACACCGGAGTCAGACTCCGTGTCGACATCTGTGTCTGCCATCTGAGGGAGCGGGCGTTTTTGAGCCCCTGATGGCCTTTGAGACGCCTGGGCAGGCGCGGGCTGAGAAGCCGGCTGTCCAATAGCTGTTACGTCATCCAGCCTTTTATGTAAGGAGTTGACACTGTCGGTTAATACCTTCCACCTATCCATCCACTCTGGTGTCGGCCCACAGGGGGCGACATCCCATTTATCGGCATCTGCTCCGCCTCCACATAAGCCTCCTCATCAAACATGTCGACACAGCCGTACCGACACACCGCACACACACAGGGAATGCTCTGACTGAGGACAGGACCCCACACAGCCCTTTGGGGAGACAGAGAGAGAGTATGCCAGCACACACCAGAGTGCTATATAATGTAGGGATAAACACTATCACTGAGTGAATTTTCCCCAATAGCTGCTTGTATAAACAATATTGCGCCTAAATTTAGTGCCCCCCCCTCTCTTTTTAACCCTTTGAGCCTGAAAACTACAGGGGAGAGCCTGGGGAGCTGTCTTCCAGCTACACTGTGAAGAGAAAATGGCGCCAGTGTGCCGAGGGAGATAGCTCCGCCCCTTTTTCGCGGACTTTTCTCCCGCTTTTTTATGGATTCTGGCAGGGGTAATTATCACATATATAGCCTCTGGGGCTATATATTGTGATTATTTTGCCAGCCAAGGTGTTTTTATTGCTGCTCAGGGCGCCCCCCCCCCAGCGCCCTGCACCCTCAGTGACCGGAGTGTGAAGTGTGTATGAGGAGCAATGGCGCACAGCTGCAGTGCTGTGCGCTACCTTGGTGAAGACTGAAGTCTTCTGCCGCCGATTTTCCGGACCATCTTCATGCTTCTGGCTCTGTAAGGGGGACGGCGGCGCGGCTCCGGGAACGAACACCAAGGACGGGTCCTGCGGTCGATCCCTCTGGAGCTAATGGTGTCCAGTAGCCTAAGAAGCCCAAGCTAGCTGCAAGCAGGTAGGTTCGCTTCTTCTCCCCTTAGTCCCTCGTTGCAGTGAGCCTGTTGCCAGCAGGTCTCACTGTAAAATAAAAAACCTAACATATACTTTCTTTCTAGGAGCTCAGGAGAGCCCCTAGTGTGCATCCAGCTCGGCCGGGCACAGAAATCTAACTGAGGTCTGGAGGAGGGGCATAGAGGGAGGAGCCAGTGCACACCAGATAGTACCTAATCTTTCTTTTAGAGTGCCCAGTCTCCTGCGGAGCCCGTCTATTCCCCATGGTCCTTACGGAGTTCCCAGCATCCACTAGGACGTCAGAGAAATATAGTTGTTTTGTAACTTAAGTATGGACAAGCAATCCAGTATATTTGTTTTCTACCTTCCTTATGTCTTCTTGTTTCATAAGCTAAAGTATTATGACACTGACAGTTATAGCAAATACAAGTGAAAGTGCGCTACGACACACTCATATGAAAAAATATACAAATTTAATGTCAGATAAAGTATACATTCTATAATAAAATGATATACATATGTATCTAAAATGTTGCACTAACTCACAAAAAGAAAAAAAGCCGGGTCACATTAATGACCTTAAAAAGATACTAATGCCAGTGATAGTATTGGAAAATAATAAGACACATGTTATATAAATTCCAATATTTGCAATGAAGAGGGAGAATAATTGATCCTTCAAAAGTTTGTATAAATGTTTAGGGAACTGCAGGTCCCATTAATATTGGACCAAATGAGCGGAGAAGCTGTAGAAGATTACCAGATGTTCTGGCTATTTGTGTTGCTCCCAGGTCTGATATGCAGTGGGGGTGGCCGTCCACAGGGCTCCTCCTCGCTGCTACTCCCTGCCAGGGCACTATGAATCCCAATAGGACCAATGGCCGTTGTCAGTGAGCTCCAGGAGCTCACCAAGAAAAGTTCTTTGTGGCTTAGTAATGAGTAGTATATAGCATAGTGAAGGTTCACTGACGCGTTTCGCCTCTGCATGAGAGTCTTTATCAAAGATTAGGACCCAAGTCAACGGCTGTACTTAATAGGTGGTGGAGATAATTTCCTGTGGTTAATTAGTTCACACTTGTCCATCACAGGTGTATTATCACGGTAATAGTTATTTGCTTAGAACAGGCTCCAGTAAATAAAGTCAAATTCTTTGTGCATCTATATAATCAAAGTAAGTATTTAAGTGTGTCTTGACATCTTGTTTAAATTATCAGTTATCTGATACATGATACATGAAATAAAATCATGTATGTCTCCTTTAGTTTTGTTTTATATTTTAGATGACGTGCATTTATGTAATATGTAGGTAGCTGCTGATGTAATATACCTAAAGGAGAAGTATATAGAATTGAATTGTTTGATCCCACGATATATTACAATGCAAACAGCCTATCTACCTAGTGGTTCTTTCCATACTGAACCTGACTAAGCACTAATCTCATATTTGCCTGACAGATACAGTGAAGAGCGCAGAGTCAGAGGACCAGGAGGGAGACAATGGTATTTTAGTTGTGAAGTTTGGAATTCTACCAAAGGTGATTTATGTCAATGGAAAACTAATTTCTCACTGCCATCTATCTTTGTCAATTGTGTCAAGTACCTGTGACTACTTTCTATGTAATCTCAAGCAACATGTTCAAAGCAAGTAAGATATCCTACGATCAACAATCACAAATATTTCTATCAATTATTTTTTTTTACTATTATTATATAATGTGATGACACATTATCAACTTAAAAAAAATTAAGCCATTCTGTCTACTCCCATGAATTATAGATCTGACAATAAGTCTTTAATTTTTCCAAAAATGTAGTCATTAAAATAAAAGGAAAAATGAAGACATAACTAATGTACATCTTTTATGCTTAAAATACACATTTCCGTACATCGCGCATGCACAAACAAGCTTTACTCTTCCATACATATGCAGATTCCACTGATTTTCATTTACAAATGCTTACGATTGAAGGTGGTACTGGGTAGGGAGGGAATATGGAACCGTAACACGAGTACAGTATTTATTTATTCATTATTAACAGTTTCTTATATAGCGCAGCAAATTCCGTTGCGCTTTACAATTTGAAATAACAATAACAAACTGGGTGATAACAGTCATAGAGGTAGGAAGGCCCTGCTCGCAAGCTTACAATCTATAGGGAAATAGCACCTTTCCTTGTGTACATATGCCTATCTATTGCATAGAATGAGAAGACATGTGAGGATATGTGTGGACTGTACAGAGTGGATGCAATTTGATAGGAAGGTTTATGAAAGTTATGTGGGCGGTTCTGGAATTTGATACACTTGCCTAAAGAGGTGAGTTTTCAGGGAACGCTTGAAGGTTTGGAGACTAGAGGAGAGTCTTATTGTGCGTGGTAGGGCATTCCACAGAGTGGGTGCAGCCCGATGAAAGTCCTGCAGTCGTGAGTGGGAGCGAGTAATGAGTGTGGATGAGAGACGCAGGTCTTGTGAAGAGCGAAGCGGTCGGGTTGAGAGATATTTTGTGATAAGCGAAGTGATGTACGTTGGTGTAGTTTGGTTAATGGCCTTGTGTGTGAGTAAAAGTATTTTATATTGAATGCGGTAGAGTACAGATAACCAATGGAGGGACTGACAGAGTGGATCTGCAGACGATGAACGCCTAGCGAGGAAGATAAGCCTCGCCGCTGCATTCAGAATGGATTGTAGTGGTGAGAGTCTCGTTTTGGGAAGACCAGTTAGGAGACTATTGCAATAATCAATGTGGGAGATAATGAGAGTGTGGATTAGAGTTTTAGCAGTGTCTTGTGTAAGGTCGTATTTTGGATATGTTTTTTAGATGCATGTAACATGATCTTGAGACAGATTGAATGTGGGGAACAAAGGGCAGATCAGAGTCAAGGATGACACATAGGCAGCGAGCTTGTGGGGTAGGGTAGATAGTCGAGTTTTCAACAGTGATAGAGATATCAGGTTGGTACCTACTATTGGCCGGTGGAAATATAATTAACTCTGTCGTTGAAATATTCAGTTTGAGGTGGCGAGATGTCATCCAGGATGAAATGGCAGAAAGGCATTCAGTGACACGGTCCAGTACAGATAGGGACAAGTCAGGGGAGGATAGGTAGATTTGAGTATCATCTGCGTACAGATGATACTGAAAACCAAAAGAGCTGATTAGTTTACCAAGAGATGAGGTATAGATAGAGAAAAGCAGAGGACCCAAGACTGAGCCTTGCGGTACTCCAACTGAAAGAGGTAGCGAAGAGGAGGTAGATTCAGAGAAGCGAACACTGAAGGAGCGATTAGATAGGTACGATAGGAACCAAGAAAGGGCTGTGTCTTTAAGACCTAGGGATTGTAGTGTCTGTATGAGAAGAGAGTGGTCTACAGTGTCAAATGCAGCAGATAGATCTAGAAGAATAAGTAGTGAGTAGTGGCCTTTAGACTTCGTAGTGACCAAATCATTAACCACTTTAGTCAGTGCTGTCTCTGTGGAATGTTGAGAATGGAAGCCTGACTGAAGTGGGTCCAACAAAGTGTATGAGTTAAGAAAGTGTGTGAGTCGAGTGTAGGCAAGTCTCTCAAGTAGCTTAGAGAGACAAGGGAGCCTAGAGATAGGGCGGTAGTTTGAGAGAGCATTAGGGTCAGAATTTAGTCTTTTTTAAATGGGAGTAATCACTGCGTGCTTGAAGAGTGAAGGAAAAATACCAGTAGAGAGAGAGAGATTACAGATGTTAGTTAAGGTAGGGATGAGCACCAGAGACAGAGCTTTACTTATTTGTGAGGGTAAAGGATCAAGAGGAGAGGTAGTAGAGAAGCAGGATGAGAAGAGTGATGATACTTCATCTTCATTTGTGGGATCAAATGAAGAAAGAGTGCCAGAGGGTTCAGGTAAAGAATGGAGCAGGTCACTGGCTGCCGAAGAGCATACCATTTCATCTCGGATCTTATCAATCTTCTCCTTGAAGTATGAAGCAAGTTCCTGTGCCTTGATAATGGCGGGTGGGGTAGGTGCGGGAGGATTCAGAAGTGATTTAAATGTATTAAAGAGTCGTTTGGGGTTAGAGGCTTGAGCAGAGATAAGAGTTTGGAAATATGTTTGTTTGGCAGTGTCCAGGGCATTTTTATAAGAATGGTAGACAGTCTTATATGTGAGGAAGTCACTTGAAATACGAGATTTATGCCACTGACGTTCAAGTTTTCGTGTGAGTTTTTGTAGTTGTCTTGTTAATTTGGAGTGCCATGGTTGACATCTAGGCCTACGTGGAGTGTGATGGGTAGCTGGAGCCACTTCATCAAGGGCTAGTTCTAGAGTCTCATTAAGGTGTGATACAGCCATCTCAGGAGAGGTGAATGCAGAAATAGGTGAAAGCAGTTGTTGGAGTGAAGTGGAAAGTTCTTGAAGATGAAGATACAGTAGAACATGCTCACGCAAATGCCACTTATTGTAATTGTTTATCATAATGATTTTGACTATAATGGGGCCCACACACGGTGCTATTTGTGCTAGGTGAAGATTTGAGCTATACAATGTCTGCTATGCGATTTGGACTAAGTGGGGTATGCTATTTGAACTACATCCGATTTTGAATACACTACAATGTACTATGTGTGCTGTAGTACAAAAATACCTGCCTGCACATACTATTTTGCCTTGAGATATGGACTAGACGGGAGCGCGCATCGCATAGCAAGTGACACCACACACTGTGCTATTTGAACTAGATTAAATGCTATTTGAACTAAAAAGATTAAATAACATGCGATAATTGTACCGTGTGTGGGCCCCCTAAGTATTCTTAGTAGTCAGTGGTGATTTCCTTTTCAAACTCTCACTTGTGGACAGACAAGTACAGTATGGCTGATGGTCACACATACAGAGTCAGACTCTTTAATATGTCATTTAAAGACAGAAGGGGGGGAGAGGAGAGGGTTTTACAGTGCAGCAGAGCTCAAAGGGGGTTCCAAAGCTTCTCTGCTCACTATATAATATGCCATGTTACTATGGCTGCCATGATAGTCACATGACACTGTGGGAACTTAGTAGAATTATAAATCATTAATAGCAGCCTGAATAAAAAAAACAAGTAAAAATGGTTATTGCCTAACTTCTATTTATAGCCTGCCACAATCATTTATTCTAAACAAACATTCATATTTTCTTTCATGGGATTGCTACTTTAACCCTTTATATTTTATTTTCCCTTAGTATTTTTTTGTTATAGGACTTTTCCTAGTTTCTGTGATGGCATTAATATCTGTTAATATCATTTAGTACATTTCCATTATTAACTTTCTTTTTATTTTATTGCCTCACAGAACTCTCCTCTCTGATGTTATAGTCCTTTCACAATACCATATTGCAGAGTATAGCCACTTAAAAGTGTTATTGGGGGCAGTGTCTAACACCGTCAGGGAAGGCCAGATTCGAAGGGCACTAAAAATATGCCAGAGAGCAAATAGCTTGCATAGACAATGCCCAAATATCCTCATAGCCTGTACATAATATATATATAAAATCTATACATCCTTCTGTCCTCGGCAGAATTAAGCACATCAATTTTTTGAGGTTGGTGACCTTTAGTCAACAGTGGAATCAGGGGCGCTTTAAGAGAGGAGGAGGCCCGTGTGCTGCATCCTCTGTTCAGGCTCCCTCCTCTCTTCCGGGAGTGCTGTAGAGTGTGAGCACTAGAGGGAATGCGCAGATCTCCGGGAAAATGGTGCGGTGGCCATTTTTCCAGTGATTTCTCTACTGCGCATGTGCAGAACTCCTTGAAACTGGCCGCTGCGCCATTTTCACAGGGTTTTAACAGCGTCTGAGAGTGCGGTGGGGGCCCCCCTGGACTCAGTGGCCCGTGTGCACCGCACACACTGCACCTATTATAAATATGCCAGTGAGTAGAATGGAGATTATTTCTGTTCTGCTACAGACTCCCTATTTAATACATAATTGAAAGATGAAAATAAAATTAACAATTCATTAATATTCTTGCAATTATTAGTTACATAATTGTGTCACTCAAAAGGAAAACCTATACAAATACTGTAGAGATGTTTTGTTGACTGTCTGCTTGTAGACTATGTGTTTCTGTCTACATTTCAGCATGTACTTCCTCTGCGTCCTTATTAGGCATAAAGGCTGTGTACCCACTGGTGTTAGATTTCTGCATTTAAATATACATTAAAAATGCATTTAAATGAAAGTGAAAATGACTCTACTTCGGGGCCTATTTATTAACCCTCAGTCGGGCGCAGCTGGCCTGACAGGCGCCGCAAAGCTGTTCTCACTCCCCTCTCTGTCCCAAGGGGGTGCAGGGGATTGTCCCTCCTAGCACCTTCTTATCTCTAGGTGCTGTTCGAAACCCCCCTAGTCAGTTTTCCCGCCGCTTGCGTGGAGTGCAGTAGGGACCCTCCTGGCCTCTCAGGCACACTGCGCCCAAACTCCTCCGACTTTTGAAGGTTTGTTTTCCTTTTATTTTCATCTATTAATTGTTTATTTTGCTTATTTTATGTATGAAAATTACAAAGGTTGTGGATATTTTGTGGAAATATGTAGGTTTGTCTCCAGGGTGGCCTCTCAGGCACACTGCGCCCAAACTTATACTCATGTTCGTGTTTACTCTTTTTTGCTTCAGATTTTCTGCTGAAATGGCCCGTAAAACCTACGAGTTCTCTCAGTACGTCCTAATGAAGGTCACTGATCACTTTAAGAGCGTTAGAATTGAGTTAATTAGGTGCTAATAACGATTTTCTAACAGGCGCTTGTCAGGTGCACTGCGCCTTAACCTGGGAGTCCCAGAGGTGCGCCTGACGGAGGGTTAATGGCTACATTTTGTTGATTTCAATACATTTAAACATAGGTTTCCTAATACATGTTAATGCAAGTAAAAATGTTTAATTGATATGTGTCTTTACTCTTTACCTGCCTTTTGTTAAAAAATACATATCCAGCATCAGTGAGTACATAGCCAAAAGCTGCATTTCTTGTTTAGAGTGTGTAGGCTTCATAATAACATATTGTCTTCCTTTGTCCATCCTTTTGTTTCATTCCCATCATATCACCCTTTGATCTTACTGCGTATACCCCTGTGTTATTTCCTACTTTTTGGTCTCTATACATTATCACAGTTCTGTACTTGCAGCTAACACCAATCATCTCAGACCTTGAATATCTCCTGGACCAGCATCTACTGATATGCATCAAATCATCGGACACCGATGAGTCATACGGTTAGTACACTAATTATGTCTTTGTTCTTTTTGGCATCCAAATGGAAGTTAAAAACATATTTTGTGTACTGGCAAAGTAATAGGAAGGTGAACGGCAGTAATAGACCAAAGTGGCGCTTCATCAGAGTATAAAAGCGAAAAGGGATAAGGTTATGGCAGTGAAAGCTTAGATACTGTACATGTGCACACTGGTGTTTCGTAGCTATACGACCTGTGTGTTCTTTTGTATTGTGTATTTAACATAAATAATTCCTCCCAAAACAAAAGATTAATTTTGAGGAGGCGTTAAGCAATTATAATGAACTGAGAAATGCCACTTACCTGTGTAAGGAGGTCATTCGATGATCTTTGTATGTAGATGTGCTGTTATGAGTTTGCATTCATGCAGCATAAGTGCTAAAATGGATGGAAACCATGAAGGGGTTAACAGCAGAGGCATGCATACAGTACTAGGAAGTTAAGTTACTAGGCAGCGTATGTCAAAGCCACTGCATCTTTGGTGGTCTGGCTGGCATGTTTTATATCTAATATCACCTTTTAAATCCTGCGACCAAAAGCGGCATTGTTAAAAAGCGCTGCTTAGTAAATTTACCCCTAGCTCTTGAGAAGGTTGTAGAATATCTCTCATTGTTTTATTACAGTAAGCCTGATCAATAAGAATATCACTTAGTTTATTTAATGGCATAATCAGTCACACGCAGTGACATCCTATTCTCCATGTGTATGCAGAACATACAGTGCATCTGGAAAATATTCACAGCTCTTCACTTTTTCCACATTTTGTTATGTTACAGCCTTATTCCAGAATGGAATAAATTTATTTTTTCCCTCAAAATTCTACACACAATACCCCTTAATGACAACGTGAAAACAGTTTTTTTGAGATTTTTGCAAATTTATTAAAAATAAAAAACTAAGAAATCACATGTACATAAGTATTCACTGTCTTTGCCATGAAGCTCAAAATTGAGCTCAGATGCATCCTGTTTCCACTAATCATCCTTCAGATGTTCCTACAGCTTAATTGGAGTCCACCTGTGGTAAATTGAGTTGATTGGACATGATTTGGAAAGGCACACACCTGCCTGTATAAAGCCCTACACATTACAGTGCATGTCTGAGCACAAACCAAGCATGAAGTCAAAGGAATTGTCTGTAGACCTCCGAGACAGGATTGTCTCGAGGCACAAATCTGGGGAAGGGTACAGAAAAATATCTGCTGCTTTGAAGGTTCCAATGAGCACAGTGGCCTCCATTATCCGTAAATGGAAGAAGTTCGGAACCACCAGGACTCTTCCTAGAGCTGGCCGGCTGTCTAAACTGAGCGATCAGGGGAGAAGGGCCCTAGTCAGGGAGGTGACCAAGAACCCAATGGTCACTCTGTCAGAGCTACAGCATTCCTCTGTGGAGAGAGGAGAACCTTCCAGAAGGACAACCATCTCTGCAGCAATCCACCAATCAGGCCTGTATGGTATAGTGGCCAGAAGGAAGTCACTCCTTAGTAAAAAGCACATGGCAGCCCGCCTGGAGTTTGCCAAAATGCAACTGAAGGACTCTCAGACCATGAGAAACAAAATTCTCTAGTCTGATGAGACAAGTATTGAACTCTTTGGCATGAATGCCAGGCGTCATGTTTGAAGGAAACCAGGCACCGCTCATCACCAAGCCAATACCATCCCTACAGTGAAGCATGGTGGTGCCAGCATCATGATGTGGGGATGTTTTTCAGCTGCAGGAACTGGGAGACTAGTCTGGATAGAGGGAAAGATGAATGCAGCAATGTACAGAGACATCCTGGATGAAAACCTGCTCCAAAGCGCTCTTGACCTCAGACTGGGGCAGCGGTTCATCTTTCAGCAGGACAGTGACCCTAAGCACACAGCCAAGATATCAAAGGAGTGGCTTCAGGACAACTGAATGTCCTTGAGTGGCCCAGCCAGAGCGCAGACTTGAATCCGATTGAACATCTCTGGAGAGATCTGAAAATGGCTGTGCACCGACGCTTCCCATCCAACCAGATGGAGATTGAGAGGTGCTGCAAAGAGGAATGGGCGAAACTGCCCAAAGATAGGTGTGCCAAGCTTGTGGCATCATATTCAAAAAGTCTGTAATTGCTGCAAAAAGGTGCATCAGCAAAGTATTGAGCAAAGGCTGTGAATACTTATGTACATGTGATTTCTTCGTTTTTTATTTGTAATAAATTAGCAAAATCTCAAAAAAACTTTTTCACGTTGTCATTATGGGGTATTGTGTGTAGAATTTTGAGGGAAAAACTGAATTTATTCCATTTTGGAATAAGGCTGTAACATAACAAAATGTGAAACAATTGAAGCGCTGTGAATACTTTCCGGATGCACTGTATGTATGTAAGTCCTGTTCGCCTAAGAAGTCTTTATAGCTTAATACTTGCCATGATGTCTGATTGACTTGTTTAAAAATAGCCCAAGATGTTTGGAGCATCTCAGTATATTTATAGATTATCTCCATCTTTTCATGTCAAAGTCATCATTGAGTCACCCACACATTCTGCGGAACTATCTTCCTTCATTTGCACAATGTCTCAGCAAAGTCATCTGAATTTCTGGTGGCAAATTAACCCACTTCAGTGGCTCTGGTATTGAGGGTTAGCAGGCAGGGCATTATCACTTGTAAATGAATAAGTAAATGTGCATATATGTGCAGTGTGATGAAGCCGGAGAATTTGGTAAATGAAGAGGTCTTAGGAGCTGATTGCCTGTCTCTTAGTGAGCATTAACCCCTCTAAGCGCAGTTTTACTTTTGGGAAACATATGATTCATGTCACATGTCTATTCTCTACATGCTGTGTCTCCAGTACATTTGATATGGGGTACTACTGGGGAGGAATTGTTTACCTCCCCACCGACTATGGGGGTCATTCCGAGTTGATCGCTAGCTGCAATTGTTCGCAGCGCAGCGATCAGGCTAAAAATTGGCATTTCTGCACATGCGTATGGGCCGCAGTGCGCACGCGCGACGTACTTTCACAAAAAACTATGCAGTTTCACACAAGGTCGAGCGACGCTTTTCAGTCGCTCTGCTGATCGGTGAGTGATTGATAGGAAGTTGGTGTTTCTGGGTGGTAGCTGACTGTTTTCCGGGAGTGTGCTAAAAAAATGCAGGCGTGCCTGGGGAAACGGGGGAGTGGCTGGACGGACGCAGGGCGTGTTTGTGACGTCAAAACAGGAACTAACCAGACTGAAGTGGTCGCAAGGAAGGAGTAGGTCTGCAGCTACTCTGAAACTGCTTGAAAAAATTTCACCCCGTTCTGCGATCCTTTCGGTCGCACTTCTGCTAAGCTAAGATACACTCCCTGAGGGCGGCGGCTTAGCGAGCAAACAACTCGGAATGAGGGCCTATGCTCGTACAGTTTTATACAAGGTCTGACTCATTTCGGGAATACTTTTAATCACTTTCAGTACAAAGCAACGCTGAACACATTGCAGTCATGTTATTATGTCAAAGCAATCAAGCAGCTTAC
Organism: Pseudophryne corroboree; assembly: GCF_028390025.1. Taxonomy (NCBI): domain Eukaryota; kingdom Metazoa; phylum Chordata; class Amphibia; order Anura; family Myobatrachidae; genus Pseudophryne; species Pseudophryne corroboree. The sequence continues at coordinate 198,491,156 of NC_086447.1, read as the reverse complement.
TTTTATTTCACATATCAATATTTTCAGTTTTTCAACCCTTATTTTATCTTTCATTCTTTCCTATTGTACGTTTACACCTGATAATCTATAACACTGGTTCCCGACCAGGGCCGGATAAAGGTTTGTGGGGGCCCAGGGGCAACGAAGTTGCGGGGCCCCCACTAATAACATTGATGTGACCCCCCCCCCCACCACCACCTGTTGCGCAGTGCAGGCAGCTTCTACTCTGGTCCTGTATACAGTAATAGAGAGGTACATTGGGGCAGTTGGTGACACACACACACACACCGCACACAGCACACGCACACTTTATCTGTCTGGACCCATCTTCCTTCGGCCAGGGACAGAGGAGCAACCTGGGCTGTGAGAGCAGGGAGCCGCCTTGAGAGCGCGCTGAACCTCTTTCTGAGTCCTTCACCATGGCAGTGGTGGGTGTCACTGGGACAGTGTCGAGGAATTTCGCTATTCCACCAGACCGTCTATGTGCCGAGGAGCTCCTTAGCGGCTGCTGTTAAGTAACAGCTAAGTCACCGAGTAGGAATGGTAACGGAGACACAGCTAAATACTGTGATCCAGTTATAATAATACTAGTGTCTGATTACGGGGCAGGGGCAGTCACAGGATTTTTAGGGTTGGGTGGGGGTTCCAGATATATATATATATATATATATATATATAATTTCTGCAGCGGGGTACACTGGTATTCCACAGGGAATAACATCAGGGTGTAGAGTTGGATCTTGATCCGAGGCACCAACAGGCTAAAGCTTTGACTGTTCCCAGGATGCACTCTGTAGCCCCGCCTCCAGGCACTGGAGCTCAGTTTGTAAGTTGGTGCCTGTAGTGCAGGTCACTAACAGGGGGGGGGGGGCTGCGCTAGGCAGCCCTGAAAAGAGCTTTTTAAGAAGACTTCAAGGGCCGCAGCACTTTTATGTCATTCTGACATGCTGTGCTGTGGCTCCATCACCTACCTCAGTGGCACTGCATACTTGCCTGGTTCCCGGGTACTTGCAGCGGGGACGCACCGGTCTCTAGGCACATCACCGCTGCTGCTCTCCTGGATCGCTGCACGACAGGGAGGAGGTAAGAGGGTCCCCCAGGTGGGACCCGCCGGTAAATTGCGATCCGGACACGGTACTAGGAGACGGGCCGCGCCTCTGGCGTTGAAAACTGTGGCCATGCCGGGACCCCACTATATCCACCAGGGCAGGGAGCACAAGTCGGATTTACTAAAATCCGTTTAATATAGGCTCCATAGTACCCGGTGGTGAAGTCCAGCAGAGAGGATAAGGCGCTGACCTGTAGCCCCTCCCCCAGCTCCGGGCACCATCTACTGCTGGTGTTCCCGCCCTGGAGCTGCATCTCTCTCTCTCCCTCACTCCCTGAAGAGATTTTTGCGCCATTACATAGCTGGGCTGATCTCCGGGACTGATGGGCACTGTCTCCTCTGTAAAACCGCCTGTCTTGACAGCGCTGTGTTTTTACAGACACTTAAGTATTCTACATGTCATTTTAGACAGTAGTAGTTAAGAACAAGTGTACTGCTATATGAATATTTAGTACAAATATTCTGTGATATACATCCAGTGTTTACTGTGCATTGTTATATCTGTATACATACATATCTATATGTAGATTTACTAGTCCAGTGCAGTCTTATTGTTTATATGTAATAATTTCTGCATTGTACTTGTGACTGTGTGTGCCTATAGCTGCTGTGTGGTTTCTATTCCATGTATCACACGTATTGCTATCACTATATTCTGTACCCTTGGGGTCTAAGTGCGTCAGGGCCTCATTTCAAATATAGTGTTCCACAGGATATCCTGTTTTGTATTTTTCGCTGTGTGTTTCAGTCACTTCACACCGCTTAAATCCTCTGTTTTGTACTTTGCATTTGCTATCACATAACAGGTTTTTTTTTGCAGGTATTGTGTTTGTCTGGCTATATTGTACTGCTGCGCCCTAATGCTACATTACCAATAATGTCTGCTACTGAGAGCAGGAAATCCGCAGACGCACCTGCATCATGCAGTGCTGGCGCTACGGATTTGTCTGAGGAAAAGGTTTCAGCTGAGGGTTCAGGTACTGCATGTCCTGCACCTTCCAGTCAGTTTGCAGCACCTGTGGCATATCAAGACCCACCTTGGGCTGCTTTTTCAAATATGCTGTCGACGTTTGTAACGTGGCTTACGCCCCCTGTGGGTCCTCCTGTACCACTGCAGCCACATATTGTCCCTGTAGTCAACCCGCATTGGGCGGATGCTCTGTCTACCCAGTTCCAACTATTAAATCAGTCTTTGGTTAGACAAAAACCTACCCCTCGCCCTTCTGGGGCCAAGGGGTCCTCTAAACGGGCCATTTCTTCCTCACAATCCACTAATATTTCGGATGATTCTTCCGATGAGGATGGGGATTATACTGATCCGTCAGACACTGATACAGTTGCTTTTAATAAGGAATCTACAACTCAAGTTGATGTTCCTGACCTAGGGGTGGCTATCAAGCTGATTCTCCAATTTGATGATGATATTGAGCCCCCCGCTACGTCTAAGAAACCTGATAAGTTTGAACGTCAGAAGGTTGCTAAAGTAGTTTTACCGCATTCTGATCTTTTAATTGACATACGTCAGGAATCCTGGTCATCTCCAGGGAAAAAAATTTCCCTGTCCAAAAAGATGCTAGCTCATTACCCTATCCCTTCGGAGTTGAGTAACAAGTGGGAAACTACACCGCCGGTGGACTCTCATGTCACCCATCTTGTGGTGTCATCTACCCTGCCTGTCACCACTGTCACCTTACTGAAGGAACCGACGGATAAGCGTGTGGAAGGATGCCTGAAGTCTATTTACACACTTACCGGTGCTGTGCAAAGACCCACTATGGAAGCCTCTTGGGATGCAAAAGGTATTGAAGCATGGGTTCAGGCAATTGAGGATGAGCTACCTCTAAATTTTTCTGACACAGCCAGACAATATCTGTCGTATATTACCACAGCCTCTCACTGTATTCAGGAGGCGGCCTCTGATGCAGGCGTAATGGCGACCAAGAAATCTACTAAGTCTATCCTGGCTCGCCGGATTTTGTGGTTAAGGTCCTGGAAAGTGGACTCCATTTTAAGGGAGACATACTATTTGGAGAAGATCTGAACAAGATCGTGACTGACTTGGCAACAGCTAAGACTGCATTTCTCCCATATACTAATCCTTCTGCTCCTAAGGCTAAGAGTACCGCTTTTCGTTCCTTTCGGTCTCCACGTAAAGCAAAGGGTCAGGCGTACTTCCAAAACCACCAAGCCCAAGTCTAAGCAATCTTGGGCCATCCGTCAGCCTGCTTCCAAACAGGACAAGCCTGCGTCATGACGGGGCAGGCCTTCCCCTGGGGGACCCCAGGGTGGGAGGCTGACTACTGCCGTTCTCCCAGGCCTGGTTAAAGACCACTTTAGTCGCCTGGGTGTTGGAAGTTGTCTCTCACGGGTACGCAATCTCATTTAAGAGACGTCCCCCTCATTAGTTCTGCTTGACGGTTATCCCTTTGGATCCGCTGAAAGCACAGACTTTACACTTGGTTGTACAATCTCTCCTAGATACTGGAGTGATTGTGCCGGAATTTCTGTCTCAAAGAGGCAGGGGCTACTATTCAACCCTGTTTCTAGTCCCGAAACCAAATGGGTCTTCCCGGCCTATACTCAACTTCAAATCTTTGAACAAATTTGTGAGGGTATCCAAATTCCGTATGGAAACTCTGCATTCCATTGTACTGGGACTATATGGTATCCCTGTACATACAGGATGCTTACCTGATTATTCTTATTGCCTTGTCGCATCAGCAGTATCTGTGGTTTGCTATTGGCAACCTACATTATCAATTCCAGGCCTTGCTTTTCGGACTGAGCACGGCTCCTTGGATCTTCACCAAGGTCATGGCAGTCATGACGGCTCTTCTCCGCCATCAGGGTGTCAGTATCATGCCGTATCTGGATGACTTGCTGATCCTGGCGAACTCCCCAGAGGTTCTCCTCCGTCATCTGCAACTGATGGTCCAATTCCTACAAGCCCACGGGTGGCTCATTAATTGGAAGAAGTCTTCGCTGGTACCTGCTCAGACCATGGTGCACCTGGGGGCATTGTTGGATGCACACAACCAACGATTATTCTTGTCTCTGGAGAAGGTCCTGAAACTTCAGGACAGGATCAGATATTTCCTCTCTCACCAGAGAGTGTCAGTACACTCGGCGATGCAAGTACTAGGCCTCATGGTGTCAGCATTCAACATGGTAGAGTACGCTCAATTTAATTCCCGCCCTCTGCAGAGGTTGATACTCTCCAAGTGGGACGGCCTGCCTCATCGGATCAGGTCTCAAATGATCTCCTTGACTCCGGAGGTTCATCTGTCACTGAGCTGGTGGCTACAGGACCAAGAGTTGAGCAGGGGGCCGTCCATTCTGGATCTCCAACTGGGTCCTCCTGACAACGGACGCCAGTCTGCGAGGTTGGAGCATGGTGTTGGAGCAACACTCTCTCCAGGGTCAGTGGATCAGGGAGGAATCTTTCCTCCCAATAAACATTCTGGAATTGCGGGCTGTGTTCAATGCTTTGACACTGGCCCTGCCTCTGGTACAGAACAGGCCTGTTCAAGTACAATCAGACAACGCCACCATGGTGGCATACGTAAATCATCAAGGCGGCACTCGAAGCCGCATGGCAATGATTGAAGTGTCAAAAATCCTCCAATGGGCGGAACGCCATCTGCCAGCTATATCAGCAGTGTTCATTCTGGGAGTCCTCAACTGGGAAGCGGACTTCCTCAGTCGTCAGAACGTGCATGCCGGAGAGTGGAGTCTCATCCAGAAGTCTTTCAACTCCTAGTGGACAAGTGGGGCCTACCAGATGTTGACATGATGGCATCTCGACACAATCACAAGGTTCAGGTCTTTGTAGCAAGGACAAGGAATCCTCAAGCAGCGTTCGTGGACGCACTGCCAATTCCGTGGAACTTTTGGCTGACATACGTGTTCCTTCCAGTGTCACTCCTGCCCAGGGTAATATAGAAGTGCAAGCAAGAAGGTGGAATACTACTTCTAGTCGCTCCAGCGGGGAATACTACTTCTAGTCGCTCCAGCGTGGTCTCAGACCTGCAGGGTCTATCGATAGAGCGTCCTCTTCTACTTCCTCAATCCCCAGACCTCCTCGTTAAGGGCCCTTGTGTCTACCCGGACCTGGCCAGACTGGCTTTGATGGCGTGGCTCTTGAAGCAGCACTCCTGAGAGCAAAAGGATTCTCTGAGGCGGTCATTCAAACCATGTTGAAAGCCCGTAAACCAGCTACAGCTCGGATTTATTACAGGGTCTGAAATTCTTACTTCACATGGTGTGCCGCTAAGAATAATGATGCATATACTTTCAAAACTTCCAGACTTTTGGCTTTTCTGCAACAAGGCCTGGACTTGGGCCTTCATCTGGCCTCCCTCAAGGTTCATATATCTGCCTTGTCGGTGTGGTTTCAGAGAAAAGATTCCTTCTATTCTTGACGTTCACACTTTCACTTAGGGTGTTCTTAGGATTCAGCCTCCCTATGTCCCTCCTGTGGCTCCATGGGGTCTGTCTGTTGTCTTAAATGCCCTGCAGGAGTCTCCATTTGAACCTCTTGAGTCTGTGGACCTTAAATGCCTTACGCTTAAGGTTGTGTTTCTGTTGGCTATTGCCTCTGCTAGAAGGGTGTCGGAAATAGGTGCTTTGTCTGGTAGTCCACACTTTCTGATTTTTTACCATGACTGGGCAGTTCTTCGAACTCGCCCTGGTTATCTACCTAAGGTGGTGTCATCTTTTCGCCTTAACCAGGAGATTGTGGTTCCGTCCTTCATATCTTCTGGTTTGTCCTCCAAAGAAGGATCTTTGGACATGGTACGGGCTCTCCGTATTTATGTGGAAAGGACTACCTCTATCAGGAGGTCAGATTCTCTTTTTGTACTTTTTGGTTTTCACAAACGTGGCTGGCCTGCGAATAAGCAAACCTTGGCCAGATGGATTAGAGTGGTGATTGCACAAGCTTATGCGCAGGTACACTGGGTTCCACAGGGCGCCCACCCTGACGCCCTTAGCTTCTTTTGGTTTGTATGGCATTAGCCGCTAGTCCCTTCTCCTGTCGTGAGAATGTGGTTCTATGTGACTAACATCTACCGTCTCTCTTACCTGCTGCTGCATTGGACTGGTTAACAAAACTGAGCTCCAGTGCCTGGAGGTGGGGCTATAGAGGAGGCGGTGCAGTGCATCCTGGGAACAGTCAAAGCTTTAGCCTGTTGGTGCCTCGGATCAAGATCCAACTCTACACCCTGATGTTATTCCCTGTGGAATCCAGTGTACCTCGCAGAAAGAGATTTAACAATGGTAAGTCTACCATAAATCTCCTTATTTAGATTTGCGATAAGTTCTGCAATGGCGCTTGAAGTGTGTAAGATAGATAATGATAAATGATGATTTAGTGAAAGCAAAAAAACTTTACTGTTCGAGAAACGTTAAAATGAATAAGTAGACAAAAGTAAATAATAATTAATAAATATAGGGGCAAGAAAAAAATATGGGAGGGGGAAAAAGAAAAAAAAATGAAAAATGGGTAAACACAATATTGAAAAGGAATAATTTTGGATGGTGTCCACTTAGAAGGTGGCGTCCCACCACTCTGTTTTTTGGGTATAGTCTTGTATTAGTGTTAATAAAAGTTCAGAGCTTATAAATTCAAAGCAAGTGGTCTGTGTTATAGGAAGGTGAATAAGTTGTCGAATAAGATGTCTGCAAGGTTTGTGTAAAAGGGGTACCCCTAATGGTTGCTGGCAGGGGGATGGAAACAGGTGTCAAAGTGTGCTGTGTTACAAGCGCATTGCGGTGGCCAGAGGCGCTGGTAAGCAGTCACAGTCTTGGAGGGGGAAAGGGCACACACAGAGCCAAGGGATAAACGGTTAGGGACAGAGAGAGGGTGACCGATGGGGAAAGAGGGAGTGGGGGCTTATGGGGAGAGGTGGGGGCTTATGGGGAGAGAGGGATAAAGTGTGAAATTCATGGAGAGAGAATGAGAGAGAGGAGAAAGGAAAGAGGAGATTACCCCACCCCCCGGACTACAGTCTACAGTACCCATATTGCAGACACAAGGATTGTCATTGGCAGAGCATTATGGCAAATGTAGTCCACTAACAACTAGAAGGGAGACAAGTGCCTGGGACATCACACAGTTTTAAGACAATGGGGGTAATTGCAAGTTGATCGCAGCAGGAATTTTTTTAGCAGTTGGGCAAAACCATGTGCACTGCAGGGGAGGCAGATATAACATGTGCAGAGAGAGTTAGATTTGGGTGGGTTATTTTATTTCTGTGCAGGGTAAATGCTGGCTGCTTTATTTTTACACTGCAACTTAGATTGCAGATTGAACACACCACACCCAAATCTAACTCTCTCTGCAAATGTTATATCTGCCTCCCCTGCAGTGCACATGGTTTTGCCCAATTGCTAAAAAATTTCCTGCTGCAATCAACTTGGAATTACCCCAATGAGCGGTGACCCGACCCAGTGACTGCTCACACAACCCCCCGGCGATACCCCCCATCATGTGTGACACACACCCACTGTGTCAGTGAACGCATTCACTGCTGCCTAACCTGGTCTGAGCTCCAGCTTGCCCTATATTTAGTCAACCCAACACAATTACAACCTGAGCTCCCTGTGTGTGGGGCCCCGGGACAACCATCCCTGTCGCCCATCCTATAAACCGGACCTGTACCTGACTCCGAATCAGACCCCTAGTGCGACCAGCTCTAACTATGGGCGTAATACACTTTCATATAGACAACAAAAACCAGGTTGCACTTGACAATCAGAGATTGTGAAAATTTATTGTAATAAAAATATTTACAACAATTCTCCCGGGAGTATGATAAAAACAATTCAATATAACATAAAATCTACTCAGTAGAATACCCCTGAACTATAATAATTAATTAGAAAGTGCTTTCTATACAAAGAATGCCTAATGCTGTTTGATGCGGACTGCAAATGTTTTAATTAAAAAAGATTTTGTAACATTAATAGTGAACTATAGAAATAAACTACAGATCTGTATACAGAAAAGTAAAACTCACTTGATCCGTGAAAACAATATCCCAAAAGAAGTCCTATAACTGTAGCAGCATGTGACGATTCCAATGATCTTAAGATGATAAGTAACCTAGAATGAATCATAACCGAGTGGTATGGAAATAGACTGTGCAAATACACAATTACCCGCTGTGATGATTGCGGCAGAGAGAGCCCGGAGTGCTGTTGTTTAAGTCAGCCGCTATGCCCCTGCTTGGGGACGGGAGAGCATGGTCCACACTGAGCCGCCGGGCTGAGATGGGATGCAGCCTTGCACGCTGGTGGCTGATGATGGTACTTCCCGGGCGGCAAGCTGTTACCTGTGCGTCCTGATGTCAATGAGCTCTCACCGATGGCGGAATGACGGGACTCCCACGGGCAGCTCAGAAGGAGCCTCTCTGTGATTCACCTGTGAGAAGGCGAGGTGATGATGGAGTCACAGGGGGTCTGCAGTGTTTGTAAACTGAAGTCAGACACGCTGGTGGTGACGGTGCGGTAGCTGGATTACCACACAGAGCTCCAAGTGAGCTTTGCTGAGATGCACAGCCAACGTAATGAAATGGCTCCAATAAGCCGGTATCTGGCTGTAAGCTGAATGATGAACAGCCGACGTGGCAGTGCTCGTGCTGCAGCTAATCCTTTGTAGTAGAATGTTCTCAGGGGTATACAGGAATAGGGGAGAATAACCTGTATCCTTTAATACTTTCATGTATTGTACTTGCCCAACATCAAGCAAAAGTACAACATTAAGCTGGCCATACTATACATCAGACCAACTTTCCTCCAACCTTCCAAATGACCAACTGTCCAACTTGTCTGTCCAACTAAAACAGTGCTCCACACACCTTAACCAACTTTTCTATCAGACTTCTCTCCAATCTGTGATGTCACAGAAGTAGTTGGACATTGGTAGCATTTTTTGCAGCCATGCGATCAGATAGGCGCCATCTATGGGGGGAGTGTAATTTAGCATAGCAAGTGTGCGATTGCTTGTACAGGGGAGCTGTGCAAAAAGTTTTTGTGCAGTTTCTGAGTAGCTCTGAACTTAGCCACTGCAATCACTTCAGCCTGTCAGGTCCCGGAATTGACGTCAGACACCCGCCCTGCAAACGCCTGGACACGCCTACGTTTTCCACAGCAATCCCAGAAAACGGTCAGTTGCCACCCAGAAACGCCTTCTTGCTGTCAATCACCTTGCGATTGCTGCTGTGATCACATTCTTTGTAAGGTCCCACACTGCCCGGCGTTTCCCGTCGCTGGGCAGCGACGCGCCTGCGCATTGCGGTCGCGGTGCGTGCACAGTTCAGACCCGATCACACCGCTGCAAAAAACTGCAGCGTGCATTCGGCTCGGAATGACCCCCATTGTGTGCTAACTTTCACATGTTTTGAATAAATATATATATTCATTTATTTAAATTAAAAACACAACTTTTTTTTATTTTATTGACTATGACAAAACAAAAACCCACACTATGGTGTAATGGAAAAATGGGACCATGAACTAGTAAATGATTTGGAAATTCATGTAAGGCATAGGTCTGCAAACTCGGTCCTCAGGACCCCTCACAGTGCATGTTTTGCAGGTCTCCTCACAGAATCACAAGTGAAATAATTAACTCCATCTGTGGACCTTTTAAAATGTGTCTGTGAGTAATTAATACACCTGTGCACCTGCTGGGTTATCCTGCAAAACATGCACTGTGTGGGGTAAGGAGGACCGAGTTTGCAGACCTACTGTATGCTGTAAGGCAGAGGTTCTCAAACTCGGTCCTCGGGGGCCCTCACAGTGCATGTTTTGTAGGTAACCCAGCAGGTGCATAGGTGTATTAATTACTCACTGACACATTTTAAAAGGTCCACAGGTGGAGCTAATTATTTCACTTGCGATTCTGTGAGGAGACCTGCAAAACATGCACTGTGTGTGCCCCGAGGACCGAGTTTGAGAACCTCTGCTGTAAGGCATACTTGCCTACCTGACCCTCTCCATGAGGGAGAAAATGCCCTGTTCCTGGACTTTCCTGGTAATGTATGATTGCCATCACCTGTGGTGAGCTAGTTAATTGATAAGAAAGGTGTTTCACCACAGGTGATGGCAATCATACATTACCAGGAAAGTCCAGTAACAGAGCATTTTCTCCCTCATGGAGAGGGTCAGGTAGGCAAGTATGGGCTGTAAGGGCTGTAACACAATAGCCGGTTTTCCCCGGATGGCAAAAAGCCGGACAAAGTTTGTCCGGCTTTTTGCCATCCGGCAGGGTCTTTCACACACAAAGGCTTTGAGCCGTGTGTAATGCTGTGCGCATGCGCAGCATTAGACAGGGCCTGAAAAAAAAACGTTGTGTGCGAAAGCTCCCCTTCACACACACGGTTCACTGCCTACAAAGACGGCACGGCCCCAGCCCGGCAGCCGGACCTTCCAGTGGATATTTCCTGCTGCAACCCGGCAGCCGGGCCGGGGCCGTGCAGTGTGAACGGACCCTACCCTTTGCACTGTTAATTACAATACCGGCTCGGGAAAAAGCCATCCGGATTTTTCCCGGCCGGCAAAAGCAGTCGCGTGTGTTACAGCCCTAACACACTACCCGGTTTTCCCCGGATGGCAAAAAGCCGGACAAACTTTTACATACAATGGCTTTGAGCCGTGTGTAATGCTGTGTGCATGCGCAGCAGCAGACACGGCTTGAAAAAAACCCGGCAGCCGGACCTTCCAGTGGATATTTCCGTCTGCAACCCGGCAGCCGGGCCGGGGCCGTGCAGTGTGAAAGGACCTATTGCGCTGCATGTGTCTCTGCAGCACGGCAGCTGTAAAAAGCCGGATGGGATTGTGCCGGGCGGCGGGAGCCGGCGTGTGCATTTCAGCCCTACGATGTAAGGTCTGCAGCCCAGCTCCTAGTGAGGCGGACAGCAGGGGGCAACACAGACGGGGCACAGCAACACCTCACAGGTGCCACACAGAGTGACTGGACATACAGTTTATGTACAGTATATACTAGGGCTGGTGATAATACTCTCCCCATCACTGGGATGGTGGTGAGTGAAAGGGGCAGTGGTGTTACATGAGTGACAAGAACATTTACTGAAAGAAAGTGACAGAGATGTATGTGTCTGTGTGGGTATCCGGACTCCAGGTCGACAGCAAAAAGGTCGACACACCTTAGGTCGACGCCAATTGGTCGACACACCTTAGGTCGACATGGGCAAAAGGTCGACATGGACAAAAGGTCGACAGGAACAAGGTCGACATGGAAAAAGGTCAACATGAGTTTTTCACGATTTTTTTCTTTTTTGGAACCTTTTCATACTTAACGATCCACGTGGACTACGATTGGAACGGTAATCTGTGCTGAGCGAAGCGGTAGCGGAGCGAAGGCACCATGCCCGAAGCATGGCGAGCGAAGCGAGCCATGCGAGGGGACGCGGTGCACTAATTGGGGTTCCCGGTCACTCTATGAAGAAAACGACACCAAAAAAACATAAAAAACTCATGTCGACCTTTTTCCATGCCGACCTTGTTCCTGTCGACCTTTTGTCCATGTCGACATTTTGTCCATGTCGACCTAAGGTGTGTCGACCAATTGGCGTCGACCTAAGGTGTGTCGCCCTTTTTGCTGTCGACCCTGAGTCCCAGACCCGTCTGTGTGTGTGAGAGAAATAGAGAGAGAGGACGAGAAAGGGAGAGAGAGAAGATAATTAGAGACAAAGGGGGTCATTCCGAGTTGATCGCTCGCTGCCGTTTTTCGCAGCGCAGTGAACAGGTCACTACTGCACATGCGTATGCACCGCAATGCGCATACGCGTCGTAGGGGTACATAGCGGATCGTTGCTGGGCGATGGATTTAAAGAAGAATCCATTCACACAGCCGATCGCAAGGAGATTGACAGGAAGAGGGCGTTTGTGGGTGGCAACTGACCGTTTTCAGGGACTGTTTGGGAAAACGCAGGCGTGCCCAAGCGTTTGCAGGGCGGGTGTCTGACGTCAATTCCGGGACCAAAAAGACTGAAGTGATCGCAAGGGCTGAGTAAGTCCAGAGCTACTCAGAAACTGCAAAATACGTTTTCGTTCCGCTCGGCTGCACACGCGTTCGCACACTTGCAAAGCGAAAATACACTCCCCCGTGGGCGGCGACTATGCGTTTGCATGGCTGCTAAAAGTAGCTAGCGAGTGATCAACTCGGAATGACCCCCAAAATGTATATGGAGATCTGACTGTGGTTGGTCATAGAGAGGCAGGCTGTCTCTGTATGGGAAGTTTTTTATCATGTGTTCCATTTATGTGTATGTGTATGCATATATATCCTATAAACTATATATGTACCTGTAAATATAAACTCCACCGCACAAGTGTCTTTCTTACTCCTAAATCCAATGTCACAGCAACTGCCCCAAGTTATTGCTGTCTGGTGCTCGCAGCTATGTATTATTACAGAGGTTCTCAAACTCGGTCCTCGGGGGCCCACACAGTGCATGTTTTGCAGGTCTCCTCACAGAATCGCAAGTGAAATAATTAGCTCCACCTGTGGACCTTTTAAAATGTGTCAGTGAGTAATTAATACACCTGTGCACTTGCTGGGTTACCTGCAAAACATGCACTGTGTGGGCTCCCGAGGACCGAGTTTGAGAACCTCTGTATTAGTAAGTTGCACTTTGTAAGTACATTACAGCAGGGGACCTCCTAAATGCAGGGAAACCTGGCCTCCTTACATGTAGGAAGAAGATTTGGGACCCAGACACTGTGTGTGGAGTGGTGGCCTGTCTGAGGGGTGGATAAGGAGACTTTGTGTACATAGAGCACGAACTAGCTATGTCACCAGTACCAGACCCTCCAACATGACCCGCTCCACTAGGTACAAAATGCTCTGGACTTCCCTCTTAATTTATGAGTTCCATCACCTGTGTTGAACTAGTTGAATGATAGGAAAGCTGTTTCTTCACAGGTGATGGCAATAATAAATTAAGAGGGAAGTCCAGAAACAGAGCATTTTGTACCTAGTGGGGCGGGTCATGTTGGAGGGTATGCAGTACTAACTGTGCCCTATTGCTGGAGGTCAACACGACATCTATGACATGGGTGTGGTCATGGTCAAAATGGTCATGGTTCATGTAGCACTGTGTGTGTGTGTGTGTGTGTGTGTGTGTGTGTGTGTGTGTGTGCTAAGATACATGTGTGTGCAAAGGAGACTGTGTTTATACAGGGAGCTGTGTGTGTGTGTGTGTGTGTGTGTGTGTGTGTGTGTGTGTGTGTATAGTAAGACACATATGTGACCTGATGTGTCAGTGACCAGTGTAGTGCCAGTAAAAATCTGACCATCCTCCTGGCTCCCACTCCACCACCACTCCGCCGGGTTCACTACGGCTGGCCGGCGGTCGGGCTCCCGGCGACCAGCATCCCGGCGCCGGGAGCCCGACCGCCGGGTTACCGACAGCGTGGCGAGCGCAAATAAGCCCCTTGCGGGCTCGCTGCGCTCGCCACGCTACGCGCGCCACACTATTTTATTCTCCCTCTATGGGGGTCGTGGACCCCCACGAGGGAAAATAAGTGTCGGTATGCCGGCTGTCGGGCTCCCGGCGCCGGTATACTGAGCGCCGGGAGCCCGACCGCCGGCATACAGAAGACCACCCCACTCCGCCCTATGATCCCCGGCTGACAGGGGCAGCCCAGCAGTAATGGAGTGCCACCACCAGCTCCTCATCCCAATTCCCGCTCCACTGCTGCCGCCGATCCCTGGCTGACAGGGGCAGCCCAGCAGCGATGGAGTTGAGGATGGTGAAAAAAGAAAGGTTGTGAGAAACTTTGAAATCCCTCCCCCATCTGAACGATAAGCAGGTGGACACTGACCGGTTACAATGGGGTGCTTATATTCAATGCTAAAGCACTATGCAAAGTTGGATAGGTCATCTAACTAAACTAAATAGATATAATTGTTATTTTATAACAATAAAATTACTATAATTTGCGTTGAACAAATGAATGAAAATGAAGCTGACTTGCATGATCTAATACTAGTATAAACTGTGGACTCTTACACTGTTCCCAGGGATTGTAGCGAGGTAGTGGCTAATGGCGTCTTTGTCTGCTTACAGGTGAGGGCTGCATTGCACTACGCATAGAAGATCCTGAGCAGCAACAGTTCCCATTCTTTACTCCTCTGACCCACCATGGAGAAGAGACAGGCCACTTCCAGGGAGAAATTTGTCTGCATGCATCCTGTGGGAAACAAAGAGAGAAGCTATATGGTTGGTTTTATGCATACGCTGTGGGTCTGAAAACCAATGGTTTATGTACATCTCCGATGTTTGTGGTACTGGGCACATAGTGGCCTAAGCTGCAGCATGATTGACATGCTGTGGCTGTTTGTGGGCTGGGATGGGGCGGCACTAAGCAGCATTTCCAGGAAATGGAGGCGTGTCAGGCAGGAGGGGTCCATTCTTTGGTTTACTCAGATGGCCGATGTTGCAAATATTTTGTCCGATGATGTGCCGATCCTGCTTGTTTGTAAGCGGGCATCGGATCTGAGATGCTGGCAGGGGGCGTCCTTTTCCTTCAGATTCCTCCTGCAGGCATTAGCATATTTTTGCACAAAGACGCAGCTGCCTTCCAAAAGCATCCATCTCTGAATTAGGCCCTGTGGGTCCGATTCTGTTTTGCAAGCAAAGCAAAAAAAGGCAAGCAACTGGGCAAAACCATGTGCACTACAGGTGGGGCAGATGTAATGTGCAGAGAGAGTTAGATTTGGGTGGGATGTGTTCAAACTGAAATCTAAATTGCAGTGTAAAAAATAGGTTTTTAATTACCTACCGGTAAATCCTTTTCTCGTAGTCTGTAGAGGATACTGGGGTTCCATTTAGTACCATGGGGTATAGACGGGTCCACTAGGAGCCATGGGCACTTTAAGAATTTGATAGTGCGGGCTGGCTCGTCCCTCTATGCTCCTCTTACCAGACTCAGTCTAGGAAACTGTGCCCGAGGAGACGGACATACTTTGAGAGAAGGATAGGTAAGGATAGTGGTGAGATTCCGAACCATCACACACAACAAGAGGAAAGCCAAGCTAACCAAACTTGAAACAGGAACAGCAACGGCTTAACCAACATTACTTAACTAAGTAACAGTGCAGGAAAAACAAACCGTTGGACGGGCTCCCAGTATCCTATATGGACTACGAGAAAAGGATTTACCGGTAGGTAATTAAAATCCTATTTTCTCTTATATCCTAGAGCAGTGTTTTTCAACCACTGTGCCGTGGCACACTAGTGTGCCCTGAGCAGTCTCCAGGTGTGCCGCCACAGAAGCAGAGCCAGGCCCTTCAGTGTTTTGCTGCTACTGAGGCCCTGGAACGATCAATACTAGTGGGTTTAGTGGTTGCAGAGCCAGTTCTAATTTTTGGCCCGGGCAGTGTTGGGCTTTTCTGGCTTTCTCAGATGTGGCTCAGGCGTTACCTATGGAGAAGCTGCGACATGACATCCTAGGACACGCAACTGCACCATGCATCACCATTATATTTGAATGTGCCTTGGCAATATTTACATCTTGTTCAGTGTGCCGCGAGTTGTAAAAGGTTGAAAATCTCTGTCCTAGAGGATACTGGGGTTCTATTTAGTTCCATGGGGATGTACCAAAGCTCCCAAACCGGGTGGGAGAGTGCTGAGGTTCCTGCAGAACTGATTGACCAAACTGAAGGTCCTCAGAGGCCAAAGTATCGAACTTGTAGAACTTAGCAAACGTGTTCAAACCAGACTAAGTAGCTGCTCGGCAGAGCTGTAAAGCCGAGACACCAAGGACAGCTGCCCAGGAAGAACCCACTGACTTAGTAGAGTGGGCCTGTACAGATTTTTGACATGGCAAACCAGCCGTGGAATAAGCATGCTGGATAGTAAGCCTGATCCAGCGTGCAATTGTCTGCTCTGAAGCAGGACACTCAATTTTATTGGGATCATAAAGAACAAACAGCGAGTCCGATTTTCTGTGAGAAGCTGTTCGCTTTACATATACCTTCAAAGCCCTCACAATATCCAAAGACTTTGAAGTAGCAGGGGTGTCAGTAACCACTGGAACCACAATAGGTTGGTTGATGTGAAACGCAGACACCACTTTAGGAAGAAATTTCTGATGAGTTCTGAGTTCAGCTCTGTCCTCAAGGAAAATTAAATAGGGACTTTTGTGAGACGAAGCCCCCAGCTCCAACACACGTCTTGCTGAAGCCAAGACCAACAGTATGACGGTCTTCCACGTAAGATATTTTACGTCCACCTCCTGTAACGGTTCAAACCAGTCCGACTGGAGTAACTGCAGCACCATACTGAGATCCCAAGGTGCCGTGGGAGGCACAAAGGGAGGTTGGATGTGCAGAACGCTTTTCAAGAAAGTCTGGACCTCAGGGAGAGAAGCCAATTGTCTTTGAAAGAAAATGGACAAGGCCGAAATCTGGACTTTTATGGAGCCCAGACGTAGGCCTACATCCACACCTGCCTGCAGAAAAAGCAGGAAACATCCCAGATGAAATTCCACCGCAGAATAATTTCTGCTCTCACACCAGGAGATGTATTTCTTCCAAATACGATGGTAATGCTTAGACATTACCCCCTTCCTGGCTTGGATCATAGTCTGGATAACCTTGTTAGGGATCCCTTTCCTGGCTAGAATCAGCCGTTCAACTTCCATTCAAACGTAGCCACGGTAAGTCCTGATAGACGAACAGGCCCTGTTGCAGAAGATCCTCGTGAAGAGGTAGAGGCCACGGATCTTCGAGGAGCATCTCCAGAAGGTCCGCATACCAGGCCCTTCTTGGCCAGTCTGGAGCAATGAGAATTGCTTGAACCTTTTCCCTTTTTATTCGCTTTAGAATTCTTGGGATTAAAGGAAATGGATGAAACGCATATACCATCTGATAGACCCATGGAGTCGTCAGGGCGTCTACCGCCACTGCCTGTGGGTCTCTCGACCCGGAACATACCACCTGAGCTTCTTGTTAAGACAAGAGGCCATCATGTCGATCTGTGGATATCACCATCGATGTGTCAAGCACCTGAACACTTCCAGGTGTAGGCCCCACTCCCCCCGGGTGCAGGTCATGTCTACTGAGGAAGTCTGCTTCCCAGTTGTCCACTTTCAGAATGAAGACCGCTGACAATGCCACAGCATTTTTTTCTGCCCAGAGGAGATTTCTTGACACCTCCGACATTGCTGCTCTGCTTTTCGTTCCACCCTGACGGTTTAAGTACGTCACCGCCGTCACATTGTCCGACTGGACCTGAATGGCCCGATCTTAAAGAAGATGTGAGGCCTGCAGAAGGGCGTTGTATATGGCCCTGAGTTCCAGAATGTTGATTGGAAGGATGACTTCATGACTTGACCATCTTCCTTGAAACTGCATCCCCTGGGTGACTGCTCCCCAACCTCTGAGGCTTGCATCTGTGGTTAACAGAATCCAGTTCTGAATTCCGAACCTGCGACCCTCGACGAGGTGAGAAGTCTGTAGCCACCACAGAAGGGAGATCCTGGCTTTTGGCGACAGACGGATCCTCTGGTGCATGTGAGGATGCGATCCGGATCATTTGTCCAACAGATCGAGCTGGAAAGGTCTTGTATGAAACCTTCTGTATTGAAGTGCCTCGTAAGCGGCAACCATTTTCCCCAGAAGGCGAATGCATAGATGCACTGATATCCGGGTTGGCTTCAGGACGTCCCAAACCATCGACTGGATTACCAATGCCTTTTCCAACGGAAGGAAAACTTTCTGCGACTCTGTGTCCAGTATCATTCCCAGGAATGGAAGCCTCCGTGTTGGCACTAGGTGAGATTTCGGAAGGTTCGGAATCCACCCGTGATCCTGGAGGAGTTTGGTTGAGAGACCAATGCTGTCCAGTAACCTGTCCCTAGACGGTGCTTTTATCAGGAGATCGTCCAAGTACGGAATTATGTTCACTCCCTGTTTGCGGAGTAGAAACATCATCTCTGCCATCACCTTGGTGAACACTCTCGGTGCCATGGAGAGACCAAATGGCAGGGCCTGGAACTGGTAGTGACAGTCCTGCAGTGCAAACCGTAGGTAAGCCTGATGAGGCGGTCAGATTGGAATGTGAAGGTATGCATCCTTGATAACCAGAGACACTAGGAATTCCCCCTCCTCCAGACCTGAGATTACCACTCTCAGAGACTCCATCTTGAATTTGAACACTCATAAGTACGGGTTCAATGACTCGAGGTTCAGAATCGACCTTACCGAACCGTCCGGCTTCGGTACTACAAACAGGTTGGAATAGTACCCCTTGTTTTGCAGATGAGGTGGAACTGGAACAATGACTTGAGTCTGTACCAGTTTTTGGATGGCATGCTGTAAAGTTATACTTGCCTCTTGTGAAACTGGTAAGCCTGATTTGAAGAATCTGTGAGGTGGTAGCTCTTGGAACTCCAGTCTATAGCCCTGGGAAATAAGATCCATGACCCAGGGCACCTGGCACAAACTTGACCAGATCTGACTGAAGAATCGTAGTCAGGCTCCCACCTGACAGCCTTCCAGGCATTGCGGTCCACCGTCATGCTGAAGGCCTTGAGGAAGCAGAGCCTGAGCTCTGTTACTGAGCACCGGCAGTTGCTGGTTTGCGCGGTTTACCTCTTGCGCCGCTGGAGGACGTAGAAGCACCTCTGGATTTGCCCTTGAACTTGGCCGTCAGAAAGGACTGAAGCTAAGAAGCTGAATAAGCCTTCTTGGTTGGGGTGGCTACAGAAGGAAGATACGTAAACTTACCCACAGTAGCTTTGGAGATCCATTTGTCTAGTTCATCTCCAAACAGGGACTCTCCCGTGAATGGTATGCCTTCCACGCCTTTCCTGGAGTCTGCGTCAGCAGTCCATTGGCATAGCCACAAGCCTCTGCGTGCCTACACTGCGATAACAGTGGTGCGTGCGTTAAGCAAGCCTTTCTCTTTTATGGCCTCCACCATAAAGCTCACAGAGTCCTGTATATGCTGCAGGAGTAAAACAAAATCCCCCCTAGGCAAGGAATCTAACCCCTCAATTAGGTTACCTGACCATTTAGCAATGGCTTTTGTGATCCACGCACATGCAATAGTGGGTCTTTGGGCCACCCCAGCAGCTGTGTACAATGATTTGAGTTAGAGATGTGCACCGGAAATTTTTTTTTTTTTTTTTTTGGTTTTGGATTCGGTTCCGCGGCCGTGTTTTGGATTCGGACGCGTTTTGCCAAAACCTCCCAGAAATTTTTTTGTCGGATTCGGGTGTGTTTTGGATTCGGGTGTTTTTTTACAAAAAACCCTCAAAAACAGCTTAAATCATAGAATGTGGGGGTCATTTTGATCCCATAGTATTATTAACCTCAATAACCATAATTTACACTAATTTTTCGTCTATTCTGAACACCTCACAATATTATTTTTAGTCCTAAAATTTGCACCGAGGTCGCTGGATGGCTAAGCTAAGCGACACAAGTGGCCGACACAAACACCTGGCCCATCTAGGAGTGGCACTGCAGTGTCAGGCAGGATGGCACTTCAAAAAAAAAGTCCCCAAACAGCACATGATGCAAAGAAAAAAAGAGGCGCACCAAGGTCGCTGTGTGACTAAGCTAAGCGACACAAGTGGCCGACACAAACACCTGGCCCATCTAGGAGTGGCACTGCCGTGTCAGACAGGATGGCACTTCAAAAAAATAGTCCCCAAACAGCACATGATGCAAAGAAAAAAAGAGGCGCACCAAGGTCGCTGTGTGACTAAGCTAAGCGACACAAGTGGCCGACACAAACACCTGGCCCATCTAGGAGTGGCACTGCAGTGTCAGACAGGATGGCACTTCAAAAAAATAGTCCCCAAACAGCACATGATGCAAAGAAAAAAAGAGACGCACCAAGGTCGCTGTGTGACTAAGCTAAGTGACACAAGTGGCCAACACAAACACCTGGCCCATCTATGAGTGGCACTGCAGTGTCAGACAGGATGGCACTTCAAAAAAATAGTCCCCAAACAGCACATGATGCAAAGAAAAAAAGAGACGCACCAAGGTCGCTGTGTGACTAAGCTAAGCTACACAAGTGGCCGACACAAACACCTGGCCCATCTAGGAGTGGCACTCCAGTGTCAGACAGGATGGCACTTCAAAAAAATAGTCCCCAAACAGCACATGATGCAAAGAAAAAAAGAGACACACCAAGGTCGCTGTGTGACTAAGCTAAGCGACACAAGTGGCCGACACAAACACCTGGCCCATCTAGGAGTGGCACTGCAGTGTCAGACAGGATGGCAGATTTAAAAAATAGTCCCCAAACAGCACATGATGCAAAGAAAAAAAGAGGTGCAATGAGGTAGCTGTGTGACTAAGCTAAGCGACCCAAGTGGCCGACACAAACACCTGGCCCATCTAGGAGTGGCACTGCAGTTTTCTAGCGAGAGGATCATTGCTTCCATCCTCATGTGAATCTGAACCACTAGCCATGAACATAGGCCAAGGCCTCAGCCGTTCCTTGCCACTCCGTGTCGTAAATGGCATATTGGCAAGTTTACGCTTCTCATCAGACGCTTTTAATTTTGATTTTTGGGTCATTTGACTGAACTTTTGTTTTTTTGATTTTACGTGCTCTCTACTATGACATTGGGCATCGGCCTTGGCAGACGACGTTGATGGCATTTCATCGTCTCGGCCATGACTAGTGGCAGCAGCTTCAGCACGAGGTGGAAGTGGATCTTGACCTTTCCCTATTTTAACCTCCACATTTTTGTTCTCCATTTTTTAATGTGTGGAATTATATGCCAGGTTCAATAGCAATGGCCTACTACTATATATACTGCGCACAACTGAAATGCACCACAGGTATGGATGGATAGTATACTTGACGACACAGAGGTAGGTAGAGCAGTGGCCTTCCGTACCGTACTGCTATATATACTGGTGGTCACTGTCAGCAAACTGCAAAACTAAAATGCACCACAGGTATAGAATCTAGATGGATAGTATACTTGACGACACAGAGGTAGGTAGAGCAGTGGCCTTCCGTACCGTACTGCTATATATACTGGTGGTCACTGTCAGCAAACTGCAAAACTAAAATGCACCACAGGTATAGAATCTAGATAAATAGTATACTTGACGACACAGAGGTAGGTAGAGCAGTGGCCTTCCGTACCGTACTGCTATATATACTGGTGGTCACTGTCAGCAAACTGCAAAACTAAAATGCACCACAGGTATAGAATCTAGATGGATAGTATACTTGACGACACAGAGGTAGGTAGAGCAGTGGCCTTCCGTACCGTACTGCTATATATACTGGTGGTCACTGTCAGCAAACTGCAAAACTAAAATGCACCACAGGTATAGAATCTAGATGGAGAGTATACTTGACGACACAGAGGTAGGTAGAGCAGTGGCCTTCCGTACCGTACTGCTATATATACTGGTGGTCACTGTCAGCAAACTGCAAAACTAAAATGCACCACAGGTATAGAATCTAGATGGATAGTATACTTGATGACACAGAGGTAGGTAGAGCAGTGGCCTTCCGTACCGTACTGCTATATATACTGGTGGTCACTGTCAGCAAACTGCAAAACTAAAATGCACCACAGGTATAGAATCTAGATGGATAGTATACTTGACGACACAGAGGTAGGTAGAGCAGTGGCCTTCCGTACCGTACTGCTATATATACTGGTGGTCACTGTCAGCAAAACTCTGCACTGTACTCCTCCTATATAATACTGCTGGTCCCCAGTCCCCACACTAAAGCAGTGTGAGCACAGATATATGCAGCACACTAAGCACAGATATGGAGCGTTTTTCAGGCAGACAACGTATAATACTGGTGGTCACTGGTCAGCAAAACTCTGCACTGTATTCCTCCTATATAATACTGCTGGTCCCCAGTCCCCACAATAAAGCAGTGTGAGCACAGATATATGCAGCACACTGAGCACAGATATGGAGGGTTTTTTAGGCAGACAACGTATAATACTGGTGGTCACTGGTCAGCAAAACTCTGCACTGTACTCCTCCTATATAATACTGCTGGTCCCCAGTCCCCACAATAAAGCAGTGTGAGCACAGATATATGCAGCACACTGAGCACAGATATGGAGCGTTTTTCAGGCAGAGAACGGATAAAACTGGTGGTCACTGATCAGCAAAACTCTGCACTGTACTCCTATATAATACAGCTGCTCCCCAGTCCCCACAATTAAGCAATAAGCACAAATATTTGCAGCAACATTAATAAACGGAGAGGACGCCAGCCACGTCCTCTCCCTAACATTTCCAATGCACGAGTGAAAATGGCGGCGACGCGCGGCTCCTTATATGGAATCCGAAGCTCACGAGAATCCGACAGCGGGATGATGACGTTCGGGCGCGCTCGGGTTAACCGAGCCATACGGGAGAATCCGAGTATGCCTCGGACCCGTGTAAAATGGGTGAAGTTCGGGGGGGTTCGGTTTCCGAGGAACCGAACCCACTCATCACTAATTTGAGTGTAGTCTCAATTTTACGATCAGCCCTGTCTTTTAGGGAGGCTGCACCACAGACAGGCAATACAATCTTTCGTGACAGCCTAGAAACTGATAGGTCCACTATGGGCAGCGTTTCCCATTTTTTTCCTATCTTCCAAAGGAAAAGGAAAGGATGAGAGCAACCTTTTAGGTATTTGAAATTTCTTATCAAGATTAACCCATGGTTCTTCAAACAGGGTATTCAATTCCTTAGACGCAGGAAAAGTGATTAAGGACTTATTTTTTACACTAAAATAAGATTCCTCACACTCCGTTGACACCTTATCAGGAAAATGCAGAACATCTCTGGTAGCTTCTATAAGAGCCTCTATTCCCTGTGACAGAGCTGCATGCCCCCCCCCCCCCTTCCCCCACACCTCTGAGTCCACCTCCCCCTCCTCCATGTCTGACCTGTCAGCGTCAGAGTCAGACTGCAGGATATGGGCCAGAGATCGCTTTTGCGGACAAATACGAGGGGATTGAGACACTGTTTTGGGGAACGAGTCTCTGTTCATCCACAGTCTGTTTTAAGTATTGCTCCTCTTTCTCATTGCGGGACAATTTTGTAGAAAGAGTGGAGATCATTTCTTTAAGAGAATTAACACACTCTGGTTCAGCCCCGCCATTCTGGGAAGGTGCACTGTCTTGAGTACCCAGTAGTGAGCCCCCTAGTGAGGAATACACTCCTCTGTACATGAAACACACTCTTTGCCTGACATAATGTAAATGTGACAGCACACACATACACAGGAAAAGGTTAAGCCAGCCCCCACCGCGCCCTCACTACTAATGCCAAGCTTAGCTGGGCTGCAGACCGAGTACCCTGATAGGGGTCTTAGTACCCTAATAATCGCTCCCCCCCTGCTATGACTCCTTGGTACCGCTGAGGTAATTTGGAGTCACACCTGTCAGTCTGTGTCCACTGCAGAGGGAAAATGGTGCTGGTGAGCTGCTGGATCCCCTCATAGGGAAGCTCCGCCCCTTCAATGGCGCGCAGTCTTCCCGCTTTTTTTATACTGGCTGAGGTAATTTTTGTGCTTAAAATGGAGCAGAACCGTTTTAAGGCTGTGTTTGCCAGTCTGGGTACTGTGTACAGAGACGCAGTTGTGTACTGTGTCCAGGAGACGCATTCTGCCCCGTTGAGAAGCCATGCGTCTCTGTACCCTCATGCTGCCATAATGGCCGGAGCCCCGCTAACCGGGACGCCGGCTCAGTACTCACCACTCTTCATTCTTCTAGCTCTATTAGGTGGGGCTTGAGAAGAGTTCCCTCAGGAGCTCAGTGTCCTGTCAGTGGGGAACGGGGCCATTAATCCTTCAAGAGGTTGGGTCGTCCCCTCCCCCCCCAAGTCCCATGAAGCAGGCAGCCTCCCAGAGGAAGACCCTAACAGGTCGAAACGCATTGGAGCTACCCATCTATACTACATTGGACTGAGGACGAATGTTCACTGCAAAGAAGGACAGTACTGCTAATCTTTTCCGCAAACCATCCGGTCACGTGATCCGGAGTTCCGGAAGCAACCGGTTGCCAGGCGACGGAAGAAGCCTGAGGCAGCGTAGAGTGGAAGGCGGAGGGGAAGGGAGAAGGTAAGTCCCTGTAGGAGGAGGAGAGGCACGGCCAGCCGCTCGGAGATCTCCGGCCGGGTCCACTTTGCCTCCGTGACAGGCGCACACCCCAGGTAAGCGGCCCCGCAGAGCGGGCCTGATTCGGGCGCTCTACTGTGGGACGTGCTGCAGGAGGAATAGCGCCAGTCCAGGGTCCTTATTCTCCACTCTAACCAAAGCATACACTACCGCTGTCAAGTGTTCATTACTTCACAAGAGAATCCTTCACTTCAGAGCACAGATTAGCGGGACGCCGCAGTCTCTATAGACTTGTAAACCGTTTGGACTTTAGTACATATTATCATTATTATTTTTTTGTGGCATTTTTCTTTTTCTTTTTCTTTTTTTCGACTTTACAAAGATTACAGCATTTGTTCTTTCAATTGAACCTTGCACTTCAGAATTTAAGCTCAAACCAGGAGCGTGCCCCAATCACTGATTGACTTTTAAACCGAATTTATACCTTTTGGGAAAGAAAGTATCTCAGCATCATAAAATAAACAACCTTAAGTATATTACCTGCTTTTTCATTATTGATTTCAGTTTCACGTTATAACCGTATCATTCACCACTACAAATACGGTTTGAGCGCTGGTTCCCTGTGGATTTATCCACATCTGTATACTTACCATTTAAGGGGGGGTGGGACACCCCTCATTACCAGCAGCACACCCCGCCTCAGATTAACACCTCAGTGCGCAGAGAACCCATTTCTGTACCCATGAAGCAGGCAGGCTGGTGCCAACCAACCCGGCCTGAAAATAACAAACTTATTAAATAAATGCAGAAGACTCTTCAGGAGCTTCCTTCAGCGTGACCGGCTCCTCCGGGCACATTTTCTAAACTGAGTCTGGTAGGAGGGGCATAGAGGGAGAAGCCAGCCCACACTATCAAATTCTTAAAGTGCCCATGGCTCCTAGTGACCCTTCTATACCCCATAGTACTAAATGGAACCCCAGTATCCTCTAGGACAGTGGTTTTCAACCACTGTGCCGTGGCACACTAGTGTGCCCTGAGCAGTCTCCAGGTGTGCCGCCATAGAAGCACAGCCAGGCCTGTCAGTGTTTTGCCGCTACTGAGGCCCTGGAACGATCAATACTGGTGGGTTTAGTGGTTGCAGAGCCAGTTCTTATTTTGGACCCGGGCAGTGTTGGGCTCTTCTGGCTTTCTCAGATGTGGCTCAGGCGTTACCTATGGAGAAACTGCGACATGGGGTGGTCTTCAGTATGCCGACTGACGGGATCCCGGCACACAGTATACCGGCGCCGGAATCCCGACAGCCGGCATACCGACACTTATTCTCCCTCGTGGGGGTCCACGACCCCCCTGGAGGGAGAATAAAATAGCGTGGCGCGTGTAGCGCGCCACCGTGCCCGTAGCGTGGCAAGCGCAGCGAGCCCACAAGGGGCTCATTTGCGCTCGCAACACTGTCGGTAAGCCGGCGGTCGGGCTCCCAGCGCCGGTATGCTGGTCGCCGGGAGCCCGGCCGCCGGCATATCATACTGAACCCGCGACATGACATGCTAGGACACGCAACTGCACCATGCATCACCATTATATTTAAATGTGCCTTGCCAATTTTTAAATCTTGTTCAGTATGCCGCGATTTGTAAAAGGTTGAAAAGCGTAAGAGAAATAAGGTTGTCTAACATTTGTGAGCCACATGCAGAAACAGACAGTATATACCCTGCACAGAAATAATATAAATGTATTTGCTTTTTTTTTGCTTTACTCATAAATCTGAATCAGGCTCTATGGGGGTCATTCCGAGTTGATCGCTCGCTGCCGATTTTCGCAGAGCAGCGATCAGTTAAAAAAATGGCAAAACTGCGCATGCGTATGCACCACAATGCGCACGCGCGTCGTATGGATACAAACCGCATCGTTGCTGTGCAATGCTTCTAGCGAAGAATCCATTCACACAACCGATCGCAAGGAGATTGACAGGAAGAGGGCGCTTATGGGTGTCAACTGACTGTTTTCTGGGAGTGGTAGGGAAAACTCAGGCGTGTCCAGGCGTTTGCAAGGTGGGTGTCTGACGTCAATTCCGGGACCGGACAGGCTGAAGTGATCGCAAAGGCTGAGTAACTTCAGACCTACTCAGATACTACAAAAACATTCTCGTACCTCTCGGCTGCACATGCGATCGCACACTTGAAAAGCGAAAATACACTCCCCCGTGGGCGGCGACTATGCGTTTGCACGGCTGCAAAAAGTAGCTAGCAAATGAACAACTCGGAATGAGGGCCTATGGGCGTCATTCCGAGTTGATCGCTAGCTGCCGTTGTTCGCAGCGCAGCAATCAGGCTAAAAAACTGCATTTCTGCGCATGTTTATGCATCGCAATGCGCACGCGCGACGTACGGGTACAGAGGCATTTGTTGTTTTGCAAAGATTCTAGCGAAGTTTTCAGTCGCACTGACGGCCGCAAGAATATTGACAGGAAGGGGGCGTTTCTGGGTGTCAACTGACCGTTTTCAGGGTGTGTTTGCAAAAACGCAGGCGTGTCTGAGAAAACGCAGGCGTGGCTGGGCGTTCGCTGGGCGGGTGTATGATGTCAAATCCGGACACGAATAGGCTGAAGTGATCGCAAGCGCTGAGTAGGTTCAGAGCTACTCTGAAACTGCACAAACTGTTTTTGCAGAGCTCGGCTGCACAAGCGTTCGTACTTCTGCTAAGCTAAAGTACACTCCCCAGTGGGCGGCGGCATAGCGTTTGCACGGCTGCTAAAACTAGCTAGCGGGCGATCAACTCGGAATGATCCCCAATGTACAGTGTTAGTACACACCTTTTTGTATGTGGAGAATACTCTTTATGTTTGTCCTTTATCCTGCTATAATCACCTAAACGTGAAACCAGGATAGTAAATACATATTTGTTTCCTAACACAGATTTTGTGAAGATTGAAAAAGATGAAACCATGGCACAAAAGCAATTAAAGCCCCAGTGCAGCCAGCAATGGGAACATTCAACAAGGTAAGTGATAGCTATATGCAGTGTCACCGGTTTCCACAGTGTCATGTGCCGGAAACAGGCGGTGCTGGCTGCTTGATGAAGTGATCAATGACCAGAGAGGCAGGGCTGCTGTAGAGGAGCTGGGCTCCCCGCTGACCTCCAATGGTGAACCTGAGAAAAGGAGGCAGGGGAGTGGCTATAGCAGCTGATTGATGATCGATTGACAAGCACCCGGCACTATTTACACAGACAACCATAATAATAAGGCTAAGGCTGACCATAGTTAGCTGTAGTGAGTAAATGCCAATTTAATATAAGGAGTTCTGTCTAATTATAAGGCGTGTAATGCCTGTGCTTAGGGACTTGCTAGACCATATAAATAAACTCATGTCGACCTTTTGTCATGTCGACCTAGAGTCCCTGTCGACCTAGAAACCATGTCGACCTACTTACTGTCGACCATTAGTGGTCGACCTAGACATTGTCGACCTAAGTCATGTAGACCTAGAGACCGGATCCCGTGTATGTATGTATATATATATATATATATATGTGTATATATATATATATATATATATATATATATATATATATATAGATCTATCTATCTATCTATCTATCTATCTATCTATCTATCTATCTATCTATCTATCTATCTATCTATCTATCTATCTATCTTTGTAAACCTTCTGGCTAAACTTAGTAATTATGGCTGGTGACAAGAAATCCATATCCAAAGGAGATCCACTAACATTAACTAAAGGTCCATACACACTTGCCAATAAAATGAGCGACGTCGCTCATTTTCTCTCTCCCTGAGCGACGTCGCTCATTTTATCAGCAAGTGTGTATGCCGCCAGCGACGACCAATGCGCGGCCCCGCGGGTCGGCAACGATTGTCGCTGTCGCCAGTGCATGCATGCAGGATCTGGACTGTCGTCAATGACCTGCATGCAGGGCTGGCGGAGGCGTGACGTCACTGAGCGATATGAGCGGTCATATCGCTCAGTGTGTACAGTCGGCCACCGAATGACCGGCCCGGGAGGGGAAACATTAGACGACGTCGCTCACAGAGCGTCATCGTCTAATGTGTACGGACCTTAAGAGTGTACATATACATAGCTCCAGGGCTGTTTCTAGACAATTTGGCTCCCAGTGCAAGCAGTAAAAAAAATGTGCCAACCCCCCCATATACATTCATAAATGCTCCTCTACATAGACACAAAAAAACCTATTTTGCACGTGCGCTCCCGGCCAGGTGGCATGACCTCTTTAAAATAGGCATAGCCTCACTAAAATGGGCATGGCCTCATAAGAAAAGACTGCCTTACACCCCAGTTTTTGACCTTACACCAACAGACCTCGGCCACCACAGGAAGAATAAAACATTCCACCATATTAAGCCCCACACAGTAATGCCCCTTGCACCATATTATGCCACACACTGCAGTGCACATATACATTATGCCCTGCAGTAAAGCTTTTAATTACATTTAAATTACCTGCTCGTTGCCAGGGGTTTCATGTGCTGGGTGTCACGCTCGTTGCCAGGGGTTTCATGCACTCTGTGTCACGCTCGTTGCCAGGAGTTTCATGTGCTGGATGTCATGCATGTTTTCAGGGGTTTCATGCCCTGGGTGTCATGCTCTTTGCCAAGGGTAATGCTCGTTGCCAGGGGTGTGTACTCTCTGGTGGGCGCCAGCACTGTTATCATTCCGTTTTGAGGAATGACATGACTACTATAGAAGGGAGGAGAGGGAGCGGGATAGTAGAGTCAGCAAGTGCCGGGCTGGCGACCAGTGCTATCGCTCGGCTCGCCCGCGGCTAGAAACTGCACTGCATAGCGCTTCTAAATATTGTACTAAAACTGATGTTCCAGTTGGAGGAAGGCTTTCTTTAATTTGGAGCCATACTACCACAGGATTTTAAATACACTGTGCATCGTAAAGCGTAAGAAGGATTTTACCCATGCTATTAATGAATTTATGTATGTAAACTCTGTATTATTAGATATGATAGATATTTAACAGAAAACAGTGTTGGGGATTAGAGTCTATTTTAAGCTTGCTTATTTATACTTGGGTGGAGGCACTACGTGTTCGTTGGTTTCTCACATAACCTTGGGTGAGGAGTTGGGTTACATTAGTATACTAATCCTATATAAAGTAGGGCTTGTTCCCCTGTCTTATACACAAAGCTGAGTGGAGAGCACGTGCTGGATCAAATTCATAATTTCTATATTGGCAGCATTATAATCTATTTTATGTTTTTAACACCATCCTCAATTCAGTGTGATTCGGAGTGCACATAGATTAATAAGAAGACACAACTGGGAGAATGAACAGTGTATAGGAAGAGAAATGGAAGACGGTCTACTGCTTGTAGGGCATGTCCTCTCAGTGGGCTAACCATCCCTCATACTCTGTGCCAGTGTGTTTTGGTGGAAGCTCCTATCACTACCACTAAGATATTAGGATGCCAGTGTTCTCTCTGATGGATGTTGTCACAGGTAGCAGCTACTGTATCACTAGTCAGCCATTTGCATTCTTTACACGATAATGTGTAACAGTGTTGCTAGCGGGGGGAAGGCATTGTGTGGATCTGATATCAGGGACCCCAGCAAGGGATTCGGTCATAAGGTCGACACCAGTTAGGTTGACAGTCATTAGGTTGACCGCTATTGGTCGACATGCATTAGGTTGACATGGTCAATAGATCGACATGTACTAGGTCGACAGTTCAAAAAGTCGACATGAGTTTTTCACATTTTTTTCCTTCAATTTTTGAACTTTTTCATACTTTACGATTCACGTGGACTACAATTGAGAACGGTAACCTGTGCCAAGCGCAGCGGTAGCGGAGCGAGGCACATTGCCCGAAGCTCGCTCGCCATGTGAGGGCACACAGTCCACTAATTGGGGTACTCCGTCACTTTACAAAGAAAACGAAAAAAAAAAACCTCATGTCGACCTTTTGACCTGTCCACCTAGTACATGTCGACCTAATGACCATGTCGACCAATAGTGGTCGTCCTACTGACTGTCGACCTAGGTTGTGTCGACCCAATGACCCATACCCTCCAAGCAAAGTGGGCTATTTCTAAAATGTTTTTTTTTTCAATGGTTTGAATGAACTTATATAGTTAATCTCATGAGCACAGCACCAGCATATTTATAATGAATAACCAAATCC
This sequence comes from Pseudophryne corroboree, assembly GCF_028390025.1. NCBI lineage: Eukaryota > Metazoa > Chordata > Amphibia > Anura > Myobatrachidae > Pseudophryne > Pseudophryne corroboree. The sequence continues at coordinate 198,460,790 of NC_086447.1, read as the reverse complement.
CCTCTTGTCAACTTTGTACTATGTGCACGGTTGGAAGCAGCTAGAAATGTGTGAGCGTGGTTATGGAGTCTCCAAGTCTTTTCATAACTCGACAGTGTCATAGACTGGTTGGGACTGACATGTTCCTATGTGTTTGTAGGAGTACGAAAGGCTTTGTGGACAAAATGGCCCGGATGCGAGGCATTCCTGTGTGCCCTCCAGAGACGCTGGGCAGGTAATTACAAGCGGCAGCAGACACATTCTCTTTTTTTTTTTTTTTTAGTGCAAAGGCTGGTGGACTAATATGTTAAGGTTCTCTAAAAAGCAATGTCTTGCACGTGCCAAGGTAACCACCTGGCAACCCAAATTTTAACCTCTGGGCGGTCGTGGACGCCCTACAATGGGGAACACTCTCCACAAACTATCCCAACCTTGCCTTTTGCTCTGAATTCACGGCTCTGTGTTCTGTTACGGAGCTTCCATGATGTTGTGGCCCATAAGTGTAATGATGTTGCAACGTAGCTGAGTAGTAGTTTTAATTACTGAAGTCCTTTAATTTGCCAAGGGATCCTGAACCTCTAGATACAGCTCTTGGTGGAGACATGAGAAAATAGGATACTGAGAAAGGAAGCTGGTTGGAATGAGACTGTCAAGGAGGCTAAACCTGATCTGAGACACCCCAATAAATAAGTTGCTATTGGCTGATAATGGGGTTGTCTGTACAGCCTAAGATACTCCCACTAGCAACGAGTGGAATGACTCCAGTGAAGACAGGAACAGGATTGTAGCGAAGGGAAGCCAGCTGGTGGTGGCAGGGGATTTAGAGGGAAATGTATGAAGCAGTGAAATTAGTGGAGAAGTGAGCCAGTGGAGAAGTTGCCTATGGCAACCAATCAACTTTGAAGTAACAGTTATTAAATGCATTCTACAAAATTATATGTAGCAGCTGATTGGTTGCTATGGGCAACTTCTCTACTGGCTCACTTCTCTATTCTTTTCACTGCTCCATACATCTACCCCTTAATTATTAGTTGCCAGAACTGTGAACACAGAGCAATTTTTCCGTTGGCGTATTGTATATAAATTGTTGATAGGGGCTGTGGAAGACTCTAGCGCAGTGTTTTTCAACCACTGTGCCCTGAGCAGTCTCCAGGTGTGCCGCCACAGAAGCACAGCCAGGCCCGTCAGCGTTTTGCAGCTACTGAGGCCCTGGAACGATCAATACTAGTGGGTTTAGTGGTTGCAGAGCCAGTTCTAATTTTGGGCCCGGGCAGTGTTGGGCTCTTCTGGCTTCCTCAGATGTGGCTCAGGCGTTACCTATGGAGAAGCTGTGACATGACATCTTAGGACACGCAACTGCACCATGCATCACTATTATATCTGAATGTGCCTTGGCAATATTTAAATCTTGTTCAGTGTGCCACGAGTTGTAAAAGGTCGAAAATCACTGCTCTACCGGTCACAGGGCGTGATTCAGGTTGGATTGCAAATTCTGCTTAGTAGCATAACTTGCAGTCCTTGTGAATGCATGCTGACCGCTGACCGCTCCCCCCCTCGATCAAGCAGAAAATAAGATTTTACGCACCGGTAAATCTATTTCTTGTAGTCCGTAGTGGATGCTGGGGACTCCGTAAGGACCATGGGGAATAGACGGGCTCCGCAGGAGACTGGGCACTCTAAGAAAGAATTAGTACTACTGGTGTGCACTGGCTCCTCCCTCTATGCCCCTCCTCCAGACCTCAGTTAAGGAAACTGCCCGGAAGAGCTGACATTACAAGGAAAGGATTTTGGAATCCAGGGTAAGACTCATACCAGCCACACCAATCACACCGTATAACTTGTGATAAACTTACCCAGTCAACAGTATGAACAACAACAGAGCATCAAACAATGGATGCCAACATAACATAACCCTTTATTAAGCAATAACTATATACACGTATTGCAGAAAGTCCGCACTTGGGACGGGCGCCCAGCATCCACTACGGACTACGAGAAATAGATTTACCGGTGAGTAAAATCTTATTTTCTCTAACGTCCTAGTGGATGCTGGGGACTCCGTAAGGACCATGGGGATTATACCAAAGCTCCCAAACGGGCGGGAGAGTGCGGATGACTCTGCAGCACCGAATGGGCAAACACAAGGTCCTCCTCAGCCAGGGTATCAAACTTGTAGAACTTAGCAAAGGTGTTTGAACCCGACCAAGTAGCTGCTCGGCAAAGCTGTAATGCCGAGACCCCTCGGGCAGCCGCCCAAGAAGAGCCCACTTTCCTTGTGGAATGAGCTTTCACTGATTTTGGATGCAGCAATCCAGCCGCAGAATGAGCCTGCTGAATCGTGTTACAGATCCAGCGAGCAATAGTTTGCTTTGAAGCAGGAGCACCCAGCTTGTTGGATGAATACCTGATAAACAGCGAGTCAGTTTTCCTGACTCCAGCCGTCCTGGCTACATAGATCTTCAAAGCCCTGACTACATCAAGCAACTTGGAATCCTCCAAGTCACGAGTAGCCGCAGGCACCACAATAGGTTGGTTCAAATGAAAAGATGACACCACCTTCGGCAGAAATTGCGGACGAGTCCGTAATTCTGCCCTGTCCATATGGAAAACCAGATAGGGGCTTTTACATGACAAAGCCGCCAATTCTGACACACACCTAGCCGAAGCTAAGGCCAATAGCATGACCACTTTCCACGTGAGATATTTTAACTCCACGGTCTTAAGTGGCTCAAACCAGTGAGATTTTAGGAAACTCAACACCACGGTAAGATCCCAAGGTGCCACTGGTGGCACAAAAGGGGGCTGAATATGCAGCACTCCCTTAACAAACGTCTGAACCTCAGGAAGTGAAGCCAGTTCCTTTTGAAAGAAAATGGAGAGGGCCGAAATCTGGACCTTTATGGACCCCAATTTTAAGCCCATAGTCACTCCTGACTGTAGGAAGTGCAGGAACCGGCCCAGCTGGAATTCCTCTGTAGGGCCTTCCTGGCCTCACACCAAGCAACATATTTTCGCCATATACGGTGATAATGTTTTGCTGTCACATCCTTCCTAGCCTTTATTAGCGTAGGAATAACTTCATCCGGAATGCCTTTTTCCGCTAGGATCCGGCGTTCAACCGCCATGCCGTCAAACGCAGCCGCGGTAAGTCTTGGAACAGACAGGGCCCCTGTTGCAACAGGTCCTGTCTGAGAGGCAGAGGCCATGGGTCCTCTGTGAGCATTTCTTGCAGTTCCGGGTACCAAGTCCTTCTTGGCCAATCCGGGACAATGAGTATTGTTCTCACTCCTCTTTTTCTTACGATTCTCAGCACCTTGGGTATGAGAGGAAGAGGAGGAAACACATAGACTGACTGGAACACCCACGGTGTTACTAGTGCGTCCACAGCTATCGCCTGAGGGTCTCTTGACCTGGCGCAATACCTTTGTAGCTTTTTGTTGAGGCGGGATGCCATCATGTCCACCTGTGGCAGTTCCCATCGATTTGTAATCTGTGTGAAGACTTCTTGATGAAGTCCCGACTCTCCCGGGTGGAGGTCGTGCCTGCTGAGGAAGTCTGCTTCCCAGTTGTCCACTCCCGGAATGAACACTGCTGACAGTGCTTGCACGTGATTCTCCGCCCAACGAAGAATCCTGGTGGCTTCCGCCATCGCCACCCTGCTTCTTGTGCCGCCCTGGCGGTTTACATGAGCCACTGCGGTGATGTTGTCTGACTGAATCAGCACCGGTTGGTAGCGAAGCAGAAGCTCCGCTTGACTCAGGGCGTTGCATATGGCCCTTAGTTCCAGGATATTGATGTGCAGACAAGCCTCCTGACTTGACCACAGCCCTTGGAAGTTTCTTCCCTGAGTGACTGCCCCCCATCCTCGGAGGCTTGCATCCGTGGTCACCAGGACCCAGTCCTGTATGTGAACCTGCGGCCCTCGAGAAGGTGAGCACTCTACAGCCACCACAGAAGAGACACCCTGGCCCTGGGGGATAGGGTGATCAGCCGATGCATCTGAAGATGCGATCCGGACCACTTGTCCAACAGATCCCACTGAAAGGTCCTCGCATGGAACTTGCCGAAGGGAATGGCTTCATATGACGTCACCATCTTTCCCAGGACTCGCGTGCAGTGATGCACCGACACCTGTTTTGGTTTTAAGAGGTCTCTGACCAGAGTCACGAGCTCCTGAGCCTTCTCCGCCGGGAGAAACACCTTCTTCTGGTCCGTGTCCAGAATCATGCCCAGGAAGGGCAGACGAGTCGTAGGGATCAGCTGCGACTTTGGAATATTCAAAATCCAGCCGTGCTGTTGCAACACTTCCTGAGAGTGTGCTACGCTGATCAGCAACTGCTCTCTGGACCTCGCCTTTATGAGGAGATCGTCCAAGTATGGGATAACTGTGACACCTTGCTTTCGAAGGAGCACCATCATTTCCGCCATTACCTTGGTAAATATTCTCGGTGCCGTGGAGAGACCAAACGGCAACGTCTGGAATTGGTAATGACAGTCCTGTACCACAAATCTGAGGTACTCCTGATGAGGTGGATAAATGGGGACATGAAGGTAAGCATCCTTTATGTCCAGAGACACCATATAATCCCCCCCTTCCAGGCTTGCAATGACCGCTCTGAGCGATTCCATCTTGAACTTGAACCTTTTCAGGTAAATGTTCAGGGATTTTAAATTCAATATGGGTCTGACCGAACCGTCCGGTTTCGGAACCACAAACATTGTGGAATAGTAACCCCTTCCCTGTTGAGGGAGGTGAACCTGTACCACCACCTGCTGGAGATATAATTTGTGAATTGCCGCTAACACTACTTCCCTTTCTATGGGGGAAGCAGGCAGGGCTGATTTTAGGTAACGGTGAGGGGCATCACTTCGAACTCCAGCTTGTATCCCTGAGACACAATCTGTATAGCCCAGGGATCCACCTGTGAGCAAACCCACTGGTGGCTGAATTTTCGGAGACGCGCCCCCACCGCTCCCGGCTCCACCTGTGGAGCGCCAGCGTCATGCGGTGGATTTAGTGGAAGCCGGGGAGGACTTCTGTTCCTGGGAACTAGCTGTATGGTGCAGCTTCTTTCCTCTACCCCTGCCTCTGGCAAGAAAGGATGCACCTCTGACTTTCTTGCCTTTTTGTGATCGAAAGGACTGCGGGGGTCATTCCGAGTCGTTCGCTCGGTAATTTTCTTCGCATCGCAGCGTTTTTCAGCTTAGTACGCATGCGCAATGTTCGCACTGCGACTGCGCCAAGTAATTTTGCTATGAAGATAGTTTTTTTACTCACGGCTTTTTCTTCGCTCCGGCGATCGTAATGTGATTGACAGGAAATGGGTGTTACTGGGTGTAAACACAGCGTTTTATGGGCGTGTGGATAAAAACGCTACCGTTTCCGGAAAAAACGCGGGAGTGGCTGGAGAAACGGGGGAGTGTCTGGGCGAACGCTGGGTGTGTTTGTGACGTCAAACCAGGAACGACAAGCACTGTACTGATCGCAGATGCCGAGTAAGTCTGAAGCTACTCTGAAACTGCTAAGTAGTTTGTAATCGCAATATTGCGAATACATCGTTCGCAATTTTAAGAAGCTAAGATTCACTCCCAGTAGGCGGCGGCTTAGCGTGTGTAACTCTGCTAAAATCGCCTTGCGAGCGAACAACTCGGAATGAGGGCCTGCATTCAGTAATACTGTGCTTTCTTAGGCTGTGAGGGAATATATGGCAAAAAATTTGACTTCCCAGCTGTAGCTGTGGAAACTAGGTCCGAGAGACCGTCCCCAAACAATTCCTCAACCCTATAGGGTAAAACCTCCATGTGCTTTTTTGAGTCGGCATCACCTGTCCATTGCCGAGTCCACAGAACCCTTCTGGCAGAAATCGACATTGCATTTATTCTAGAGCCCAGTAGGCAAATGTCCCTCTGGGCATCCCTCATATATAGGACAGCGTCTTTTATATGCCCCAGGGTCAGTAAAATAGTATCCTTGTCCAAGGTATCCAGTTCCTCAGACAGAGTATCTGTCCATGCTGCTACAGCACTACACATCCAGGCCGACGCAATTGCCGGCCGCAGTATGGTACCGGAATGTGTATAAACAGACTTCAGGATACCTTCCTGCTTCCTATCCGAAGGATCCTTGAGGGAGGCCGTATCCTGTGACGGCAGGGCCACCTTCTTAGATAAGCGTGTCAGAGCTTTGTCTACCCTAGGGGAGGATTCCCAGCGCATCCTGTCCGTTGGTGGGAAGGGGTACGCCATAAGTAACCTTTTGGAAATCAGCCCTTTCCTATCAGGAGAATCCCAAGCTTTTTCACATAACTCATTTAACTCATGTGACGGGGGAAAAGTCACCTCTTGCTTTTTCTCCCCAAACATATAAACCCTCTTGTCGGGGACAGGGTTTACCTCTGATTTGTGCAATACATCCTTCATAGCTACAATCATGTAGCGGATGGCTTTAGCCATTTTAGGCTGCAATTTTGCATCATCGCCATCGACACTGGAGTCAGAATCCGTGTCGACATCTGTGTCAACAATATGGGATAGTGGGCGCTTCTGAGACCCTGACGGCCTCTGCGCTGTAGGATCAGGCATGGGCTGAGACCCCGACTGTCCCAAGGCTTCAGCTTTATCCAACCTTTTATGCAAGGAGTTTACATTATCATTTAACACCTTCCACATATCCATCCAATCAGGTGTCGGCGCCGTCGGCGGGGACACCTCATTTATCTGCACCTGCTCTGCCTCCACATAGCCCTCTTCGTCAAACATGTCGACACAAGCGTACCGACACACCACACACACAGGGGATGCTCTATATGAGGACAGGACCCCCACAAGGCCTTTTGGAGAGACAGAGAGAGAGTATGCCAGCACACACCCCAGCGCTATATGACCCAGGAATCACACAGTAACTTAGTGTTTACCCAGTAGCTGCTGTATATATGATTATTGCGCTAAATTTATGTGCCCCCCCTCTCTTTTTACCCTCTTTCTACCGTGAGTCTGCAGGGGAGAGCCTGGGGAGCTTCCTCTCAGCGGAGCTGTGGAGAGAAAATGGCGCTGGTGAGTGCTGAGGAAGAAGCCCCGCCCCCTCAGCGGCGGGCTTCTGTCCCGCGATTTGGTGTAAAAAATGGCGGGGGCTCATGCATATATACAGTGCCCAGCTGTATATATGCTGCTTTTGCCAGGAGGTACTCATTTGCTGCCCAGGGCGCCCCCCCCCCCCCCGCGCCCTGCACCCTACAGTGACCGGAGTGTGTGGGTTAGTGTGGGCGCAATGGCGCACAGCTGCAGTGCTGTGCGCTACCTCATGTGAAGACAGGAGTCTTCTGCCGCCGGTTTTGACGTCTTCTTGCTTCACCCGCCGGCTTCTGTCTTCTGGCTCTGCGAGGGGGGCGGCGGCGCGGCTCCGGGAACGGCCGACCAAGGTTAAGTTCCTGTGTTCGAACCCTCTGGAGCTAATGGTGTCCAGTAGCCTAAGAAGCGCAACCTAGCCGCAGTTAGTAGGTTTGCTTCTCTCCCCTCAGTCCCACGTAGCAGAGAGTCTGTTGCCAGCAGAAGCTCTCTGAAAATAAAAAACCTAACTAAAATACTTTCTTAATAGCAAGCTCAGGAGAGCTCACTAAAATGCACCCAGCTCCTTCCGGGCATAGATTCTAACTGAGGTCTGGAGGAGGGGCATAGAGGGAGGAGCCAGTGCACACCTGTAGTACTAATTCTTTCTTAGAGTGCCCAGTCTCCTGCGGAGCCCGTCTATTCCCCATGGTCCTTACGGAGTCCCCAGCATCCACTGGGACGTCAGAGAAATTGTGATTGCATTGCAGTTTCTGCTTGATCGTAGAAATTACGATTACGGCGGCTGCGCGTGACATCACGCAGCCGGCACGGTCACGTCCCCATGCGCACTGCCACGCCCCCCGTTTTGACCTCCATCCCTGCAACGCTTCACCTAGGAAACGGAGCATTGCCGCCGCTACCCCCCCCCCCCCCCCCCCCCCTTAGTAAACGTCTCTGCCTGACTGACAGGCAGGGGCATTCTCATTTTTTGCAGGTGTCCGCAGAAAATGTGGGTGCATGCGCAGGACGGGCGCATGTGCGGGACGGGCGCTGCGCATTTGCCCGCATCCTTTTCGTAATTTTTGGTGTGTGATGGCTTATTGCGATCCAACCTGAATCAGGCCCATAGTACATATTCATGTCAATGACCAAGTAAATTGATAGCTTTGAAAAGCTATTTCAGAGAATAAGACAGTAGGCCTAAATGTAAAACAAAGACTTTGGCAGTAAAACATTTTAAACTGTTACCTGTGCCATGTGCTACACCTGTAATACAGCGGAATCTTAGTGAGGTTAATAAGTGGCTCAGAAGTTGGTGTATGCAGGGTTTGGGACTTTTGGAGATTAGACAACTTCCACTCTCAGCTACGGCAGATATGGGCTGCACCTAAATGGGAAGATTGCAGCTAAGTTGAGGGAAAGGATGATTAGAGGGCTGAATGAGAATTTTCATTGGGAACTGGGGTTGGTGAAGATAGAAGCAGTGTGATTCAGTATAGTGTAAACTAGGAAAGAGCTTAGTGATGGAAAACGGGGAGGCATGGTGGTTGGCTGTAGAAGAGGCATTAAAGAGGTATGTACAATTAAAAGTGGAGGCAGCAATATCGCAGAGGTGTAGCTAGGTGCCATGGTGCCCGGAGCAAGGCTATGTTTCGGCGCCCCCTCCCCTGTACTGAATTGGGGGCATGTTACATTTCAAAAGACATTTTTTTAAAAATACTACATTGGTGACAGGGCCAGTTCTAGACATTGTGAAACTCAGGTGTAAAGTTTATTTTGGGCTCCCCTCACGACCAAAACAGGGACAGAGCGCACCGAAGGCGCGCCACAAAAAATATAGGGGAGGTTATGCCACAGTAGAACCGCTTATACATGTTACTCTGTAGCTTCTAATGCAGAGTGAGGTGCTGTAGCAGTAGCTGAGGCAGAGAAAGGTACTGCAGCATCAATGTAGAGAGAGGTGCTGTAGCAGCCAGGGCAGAAAGAGCTGCAACAGCTACTGGGGCAGAAAGAGGTGCTGCAGTAGCCGAGGCAGAGAGTGATGTAGCGGGACAGAAGTAACCTGCTGCACAGCTACAAGCAGACAGTGAGACATACAGTATAAGGAGGGCGGCAGAGTTCCGGCATGTGGCGGCTGTCAGTGCCTCCTGCTGTCACCTCTGGCCACCTCAGTGTGCACCCCTCTGCTTCTACTCCTCCTGCTCTGCGGGTGCCTGTACAGCAGCTCGTGAAATAGTGGGCAGAAGGAGGGGGTGAGCAGGCGGCGCGCCCTCTAACTTTTCCGGCGCCCGAAGCTCGTGCTCCACTGGAGCCACCCTCGCTACGCCCCTGGCAATATGAAATATTTCCAAGCAAAACAGATCAACTAGAATAAAAGATTTTTGAAGAGAACTATAATGAGGGTATAAGTGAGACTTAGCTGGATGACAGTGTAGAGAAGGGTAGATATACAGTACGTGTGTAGTCAATAAAACTTGAAAGGTGCTAATTAGAGCTATTATAATAAGGCACCTAGCACAGATCACTGGGGCATTTTGGGAATAGTGACATTTAGCTTGAATTTCATATTTTTCTGCTGAGAAAAGCAATGACAAGTGTAGGTTTGGGAAGAATATCCCAAAACACTTTTCAAGCACTTATTATGAAAGATAAATAAAACTGATAATAATGGGATGCTACATGGTAAATAGGAAAAACACTTGTAGAAGAGAAAGAAAAACGTGATTGCCATCTATATACTGTACAGATGGTGTAATGGTTAGCATTACTGCCTCACAGCACTGATGTCATGGGTTCCATTCCCACCATGGCTCTAACTGTGTTGAGTTTGTATATTCTCCCCATCCTTGCGTGGGTTTCCGCCGGGTACTCCGGTTTCCTCCCACAATCCCAAAACTATACTGGTAGGTTAATTGGCTCCCAACAAAATGAACCCAAGCGTGAATGTGTTTGTGTGTGTACATGTGATAGGGAAAATAGATTGTAAGCTCCACTGGGGCAGGGACTGATGTGAATGGGCAAATATTCTCTGTAAAGCGCTGCGGAATTTGTGTGAGCTATGGCCCTCATTCTGAGTTGATTGCCAGCTGCCGTTGTTTGCAGCGCAGCGATCAGGCAAAAAATCGGCACTTCTGCACATGCGTATGGTGCATACCGCACACGCGCAACGTACTTTCGCAAAAGCCAATGCAGTTTCACACAAAGTCTTTTCAGTCGCACTGCTGGCCGCAGAGTGATTGACAGGAAGTGGGTGTTTCTGGGTGGTAACTGACCGTTTTCGGGGAGTGTGTGTAAGAACGCAGGCGTGCCAGATTAAAACGCAGGAGTGGCTGGGGAAACGTAGGCGTGGCTGGCCGAACGCAGGGCGTGTTTTTGACGTCAAAACAGGAACTAAACAGACTGAAGTGATCGCTAGCTAGGAGTAAGTCGCGAGCTACTCAGAAACTGCACAATCTCTTTTTGTAGCAGCGCTGCGATCCTTTCGTTCGCACTTCTGCTAAGCTAAGATACACTCCCAGAGGGCGGCGGCTTAGCGTTTGCACTGCTGCTAAAAGCAGCTAGCGAGCGAACAACTCGGAATGAAGGCCTATATAAATAACTGGAAATAAATAAATACACAAAGCAGGAGAAGGTGCCAGGAAATAATGTGTGTGGCAATAACCTAACCACACAATGAACTGTTACTTGTCTAACATAGGAAGGGTTGCCTTCACCAGTGAAAGGACTTGTTCTTATATCACAGGGTTACCTCCAGCAGATAGCAATATATATCATTCCTCAGGGGCCAGTGAAGCTGTGTCCAAGGACATAGCCACTGTCCTGACGTGCACCCATTTCTGTAATGCTGGCCATCTCTGCCCTTCCCTGCCCCCAAACAGCTGCAGCATGTCAATCATGTTGTGGCTAAGGGGGCACTGCGACCGTCATTGCAGACACAGGTCCTGCGCAAGGATTGACAAACGTCAGAGATGTACGTTAACCATCGGGTTTGCATACATGTCTGAGTTAGGCCCAATGAGAAAGAAAGCAGTTTCTTTTGCAACTTGAAGTGGAGGTGTCACACACACAGCTTACTGGGGAACGATCTTTATCCAAACTTAAGTCCAACTTTGAAATCATCACTTAGCACAATATAGCACTTTGCATTAGCAAAACATGGGTGACAAAGTAAAAAGGACTTTGTCATGAATTAAAATCGACACCCTGTTGCTCTTGGTATCTCCTGAGAAACACATTGACAATGTTTAAGGGAGGCTGGGAAAATGAAGTGTCTCTTCGGGGAATTAAACATTTAACCACTTGCGACCACACCAGGCAAGGCTTTCCCTGACATGGTGGCATCTGATGTGACCAGTCAGAAACGCCAAGTGGGAGGCTGCCTAAAGATAATCTTGTAGCAGCTGTCAATCTCAGAGGGACTTCCTGACCCCTCTGCATCCTTGTTCCCTTCACAGTGGCTGCTGTGCAGCCAATCACTGATGAAATGAAAATGAAATAGCTACTAGAAGCATAGAGGAGTAGCCTCTGCAGAAATACAAAGCTGCAACGTAGTGATGCGCCTTTCATCGATGTTCCTATAAATTGGTCACCAGTGTTTAGAAAAAAATTATAAAAAAAATAAAATAAAATAAAAAATCATTTTGGATATGATTTAAATAGATGTTCTTAACCTAATTCAATCATTAAAAAAAACCCCAGACAATTTCTGAGCATTTTTTGGAAAAAATATTAGCCAGTTAAGGGGGAATTTTCCCCGCTGTAATATTTTGGGACTTTACCACATTTTTTATGGGGGCAAACCAGCAAGAGCAGGTTTTTACTGCCTGAAAAATTACCTGTTTTTGGGATGCCTTCAGGGAATAATTAGCCCGCCGTTGCAGGCAATTGAATTTCCACTAAGTGGTTCGAGAGATTAGTTTAATGGACTTGCCAGGTAGAAGAGAAGAAACGGTTACCTGTAGCTGACATTTGAGGCAGTGGACACTATTCAATGGGAGAAGAGAGAAAATAGAGGGTATGGAAAAACAAACAGCAAAGAAGATACAACATGAATTTATAAACTATCTAGAAAATAACTGTTTATGGAGTGAATATTTGGGGGAGAGAGCATGAAGAGTTTCCCAGTGACTTGGTGTCAAGGAATAATTAAGCAGTTTAATTGAGAATCAGGCAAGGACAGAATACGGTTTGGGGTCTACATAACTTGGGCAAGGGTCCGTTGTGGTGGGAATTAAAAGACCACTAAGAACAAGAAAGGGTTCTACTAGGCGTAACCTGATAGCTATGGGAAGTGTGTGTGTGTTTGGAGGGGGGGGGGGGGGGTAGGGGTGGAGGAGTATTAGAGGGATTTGGTGTAAAATTATCTGTTCGGGATAAACACTATTAGGGTGTAAAAAGCATGCCTTATTTTAAAATGAAGGCAGAGACAAGAAAAGCAGATTAACGGACCAGTCCCTCCCTGCCTTCCACTCTGCATCACCCGCACCCTTTCCCACCATGACTTTGAACATTTTATCGGTTAATGCTAACGGCCTTAATTCTCCCACTAAGCGAGCCATGGCCATCCAACTATTTAATAGATGGAAATCCGATATTGTTTTGATCCAGGAGACTCATTTTAAATCCCCTCATCCCTCTATGTCCTGTAAACAATTTCCACACGTCTACTACTCTAACATGCCTGCCAAGCGTAGAGGCACTGCTATCATGATTCGTCGTGGCCTCCCCATAGTTGTTCATGATACTATATCGGATCCCCAGGGCCGCTACATTATCCTCTCCTGTTCCTATAACCAGGTTCCTCTCGTTCTGGCTTCCATATATGCTCCTAATGCGCAGCAGGGTTCACTTTTTACGGACTTTTTTGACAGCCTCTCCCGGCTCCCAACAGGCATGACTATAATTGGTGGAGACTGTAATGTTACTATGGATCCCCTTCTGGACAGGTCCCATCCCGGTGCTACTACTGTTTCTACCACCAAACTAGCTAAACGTCTACAATCACATCTGTCACTTTATAATCTGTACGATGGTTGGAGAACTTTGTATCCCTCAGCGAAGGGATTTACTCACTACTCCCCACCTCATGATCTCTATACTCGTATTGACTATGTGTTTGTAGACCGTGACACAACCCAACAGCTCCTCAGTGCTCAGACACTCCCCATCTCCTGGTCAGACCACTCAGCTGTCTTGTTTGAGATTTCGATTCCCTCTTCACTCCCCCCTATCCGCTTAAATGAATCCCTTCTCCTCAAGAAATGTAATGTTGCTGATATTACCACTGCACTGACAAATTTCTACGCATGTAATGCGACTCCAGACATCACTCCCTCCTTGCTATGGGAAGCACACAAGGCCACCGTTCGCGGCTACCTTATAAGCCTCTCAGCTGCCCAAAGAAAAACCGAGGCGCAACGTATCCGAGAACTTGAATCGGAACTTGTTGCCCTGACCCTTTTGCATCAACGCCGCCCCAGAAAGAAAACGTATTCCAAACTTCTAGCAGTTAAGGGCCAATTGTCTCAAATTCTGACCAAAAAGGCAGTCAAGGCACTCTTGTGGGCGCGTCAGAGGTTCTATGAGAAATCTGATAAGGCTGATACCTTGCTAGCTCGGAAACTCAGAGCGAAGCGCACCCAAAACCGCATTGTCTCTCTACGATGTGCTGACGGTTCCACCACGTTCGATCCAACGCGTATATGGCCTCTCAGTTTCGGGACTATTACACATCTTTGTACAACCTTCCACCCACCACGGACTCTGACTCCCACCATGTCATAGAACTTCAAGACTACCTATCCTCTTGTAATCTCCCTAAGCTTTCTGAAACGGACTTGTTGAAGCTTAACGTCCCCATCTCTATAGAAGAAATCTCAGCAGCCATTAAACAGCTACGCCGTTCTGCAAACCCTGGCCCTGATGGCTTTACCGCCCTGTACTATAAAAAATTTATAACCCCGTTGCTCCCCATGATTCAGTCTCTATTTAACTCAGTCTTAGATGGGGGATCATTTGATGAGGCCACCACCAGGGCCAACCTTATCCTCATTCCTAAGCCTGATAGGGATCCTTTAGAGATGAAGAACTATCGACCTATCTCACTTCTAAATGTCGACCTGAAGCTCTTTGCTAAAATTCTGGCTAACAGACTTGCCCCATTTCTGCCCTCCCTCGTCCACCCCGACCAGGTCGGCTTTATCCCATGTAGACAAGCTGCAGATAACACCAGGCGCCTCATCGACCTCATCCACCTGGCACAAAATACGTTTCTTTCAACACTGGTGGTGGCCCTTGATGCAGAGAAGGCCTTTGATAGGGTGGCCTGGCCATTTTTACAACAGACACTTCTCAATATGGGCTTGCATGGGGCCTTTTATAAAGGTGTCACTTCGCTTTATCACAATCCCTCAGCCTCCATCTTAATTAACGGTTTATTCTCCGACCCCCTTCCCATACGAAACGGCACCCGACAGGGTTGTCCCCTCTCCCCCCTGCTGTTTGCCCTCATTATGGAGCCGTTGGCGGCTAGAATTAGACTGAATCGTAATATATCTGGTATCGTGTCTGGAAATCAGAATCACAAAATCGCACTATATGCCAACAACGTTATTCTTACCCTTACGGACCCTCACGCCTCACTTCCACACTTGCTGGAGGAGATATCTACGTACAGCTGTTTTTCGAATTATAACATTAATTCGGACAAAACCGAAATCTTGGCCCTGCATGTCGTGGACCCGGACCTCCGACTTCTCCAGGCTTCCTTCCCGTGTACTTGGCAAGCTGATAAGCTCAAATACCTGGGTATCTACTTAACGAAATCCTATTCTGGTCTCTATGCTGCCAACTTTCCCAGGTTACTATCCTCTTTTAAACATGACATGACCAACTGGAATGGGTATATCATGTCCTGGTTTGGGCGAATGACGGCTGTTAAGATGACCTTACTACCCCATCTGCTGTACCTGTGGCAAACTCTCCTCATCCATGTCCCTACTAAAGTTCTTAAAAACCTTCAGGCTGATCTCACTAGATTTATCTGGGCGGGGAGGAAACCCAGGGTGAAGATGCGAATTCTTCAGAAACACCACCTGGAGGGAGGTCTGGGAGTTCCTGATCTCCTTAAATATTATAGAGCTGCTCACTTAACTGCGTGTGTCCTTTGGTACGCTAATCTTGGTCATAGAGTCTGGACACATCTGGAGGCAGCCTCACTTCAAAAGTACTCTCCTTATAGCTTTCTATGGTGCCAGCCGAAACATCGCCCTCCTGCTTCCTCTTTGTTGCCCACTGTACGATTTACTCTTTCCATTTGGGACCTTTGTTCTCGGCTCTACCAGCTACGTTCCTTCCATCCCCTTCTCACCCCTCTGTGGAATAACCTTAGCTTCCCGCCGGGGGAGAACCATTCAGCATTTGATTCGTGGATCAATAACAACATGCTGTTCCTTTTGAACATTGCTCCCCTCCATTCGTTCCCTACATTTGCTGATCTACAATCCCGTTTCTCCCTCCCACACTCAGCCTTCTATCAATTCTTACAGATACGCCACTTCTTTGCCTCTATCCCCAGACCATCCTCCATGGGAGGTAAATCGAGCTTTGAATCTTTGTGCTGCACTTGCCGATCAACCAAGGGATTGCTTTCGGCTATATACCAAATTTTGCTTGCCCATAATTTGCCCCAAAAGGAGCCACATGAGATAGCTTGGGAACGGGAGGTGGGTGAGACTCTGACGCCTGAGGATTGATCTGTTGTCAAACAGGAAATCTCCGAGCTCCATCTCAGTTCGAATTAAAGAAAACTCTTACAAATTATACTATCGCTGGTACTTGGTACCTACGCGACTCCATACAATCTACCCCTCCTGCTCAGATAGAAGTTGGCGACTATGTGGCCAACGCGGAACCCTGCTGCACATTTGGTGGAATTGCCCGTGGATTACGGGATACTGGACTAAAATCCATAAACTAATTTTTAACATTCTGGGCCTATCGATTCCGATGTCAACTTTCTACAATCTGCTTTCTCGTCCAGTTCCTCACACTCCCCGCCAGCAACAGAAATTAGTTAAGCATATTCTGAATATGGCTAAATGCCAAATTGCAGCTAACTGGAAATCTATATCACCCCCTACTGTTCCTGCTACCATAAACGCTATATGGCAAACCTATAGACTAGAACGTATCACTGCGGTACTTCATGACACCCCAGCTCACTTTATTGCAACGTGGTCTCCATGGACGACATATTTCGGTGCTGAACCTACGTTGGCTACCATATAATGTTCTTCGACCTATGCTTATGCTTAAGGGTTCCCATGCTCTAGGCTTATATCCATTTTGTATTACCCTGATGCATAGCTCCGGCTCTTGGGACCGTCCGGCTATTTCCCTATTCCCCCCCCCCCCCCCCCTCTTTCTTTCCCCTCTTCTTTCTCTCTCTCTCCCTCTGCTAACTTAACTTTCGTCTCTATCTTGTATTGTTTCAACGAGAGGTACTCCTTTGCCCTTAACTGGTGTTCTTTTCTTTTGCTTATGGCCACCTTCTTGTGGTTCTGTACGCTCAGGCATACCTACTTGGTTGATCTGTTTCATCATCTCTCCCATTTTTATGCAGATACACTGTTTTTGTTACTCTGTTACTAAGCACGATGTGTGCTATTATTTGAGGTATGTATCTTCTGTTTTGCAAACATATTGTTAAACGCTAAAAATCAATAAAAAAATATTTCTCAAAAAAAGAAAAGAAAAGCAGATTAACATAAGTGTAATGTTGGGAAGGGGTCTCCATTAGTAATTTGTATTTGCAAGTGGAGATAAGCTGGAACCACATACTATGCGGCTGTGTGAGTTTGACAAACTCATGGAGATATTGGTGTCACTATCAAATCAAGACGTGTAGATATAATGTATGTGGGCATCCCAGCAAGATTTAGTAAGGACTCCATATTTATTCGTCACTTATATCCTATTAGTTAGGGATGTAGTCAGCAGGTTGACAATCACAGTGTCTGTAGTCATCAGGTTGACACGATAATGTGGAATGTCATAATACCAACATGGTTTAAATGTCACAATAGAAATGTTATGGTTAGGGTTAGCGTCAGGGTTAGGTTTAAAATTGGGTGTCAACATTTTGTGACATTTTCAACATTTTGTCTATCAACATGTTGTCCCTGTTGACATTATTGTGTCTAGATAATGAATGTGGACAATCTGATTGTTGATTTGCTACTGAACCCATCACTCATTGTTTATTTATCAACAGTCGTACAACAACTCAGTCGGAGACACCAGAAATGGTGGACAATCCCCTATACGGACCAGTGAATAGTGGCTCCCAGCCTCCACCAACGCAGTGCCGTCTGCCCAAACCCGAACCTTCCATTCGCACCTCTTCTGCCATTCGCCAGCGCTCTATGACATATTCTTTTCCAGAAAAGAAAGCTGCTGCTCTTGACAAAGCTGCAGCTAAGAACATTCTACCAAATGCATCACATAATAATGTCAACCGTCCTGAACCTGCTCCATCTATTGCCAAGCCCCGTCCACCTCTGCCCGCCAAGAGCCAGGCTGCTCGTGATCCTCAGCACACCTAGTTCCAAGAATCTGTGCAGTACAGACAGTGGACCCTGCAGATCATGTATTTTGTCGAGTTATATCTGCTTCCTGAATGATTCTGCAGACAACAAGATCTCTTCCTGAACATTTTGGCTTTTCCATTAACACTTACGTCAGTGACATCAGTTTGGATTATTCTGGAACATACTTGCCAACTTTGTATAGATGCCCTCTGGGAGATCCCAGGGTGGAAGGTCCTGGTGGGAGGCGTTGTGGGTGTGGTGCCATGTCCCATTCTGTGCAATGCTAATATATAGCATGGGGCAGGGCCATGGTAAGGCGGTTTACAGAAGACTGAAAATTCAAACCCCCAGACTTCCCTATTCACTGGGAATGTGGGCAGGTTCCATGAGGCTAGTCTAATCTGCGGGGAGTCCATTCTGGGAGAGTAGACAAGTCTGTTTTGGAATGAAAGGTGCATTTTACGCATTACTTTCATTTAGTACATAAGAACATCATGCTGCAGAGTGTCTACTTAACGGTCATAGATTGCTAACCCTGCTAAGGCAATATTATATAATAAAGAGTAGATTCCATATGGTTGGAACAAAATGTTTACCTTAGCCACAGAAGGCAGAGGCACCATATCTGTGAAGTGTGGTTTTAAAAGCCTATTACCTTAGTTTGTGCTTTGATTACTGAGACTAGATAGCAAGATTTGGAACAATTTGCACTGTAAGTCTGGGCACACATCAGTACAGTGTGTGTCCCAACCGACGAAAACCGATGAATGTGTAATATATCATTACCCATCACATTCACCTGCATGCCGTTGTCAGCGGAGTATGCCCATCTGATGTGCTGCACATCAGAAGGGACGACCCCACTGACAACAGCTGGGAGTGCGCCATTGCGGGTATACACTGAACTATTTGATGAATATATTGTTCCGTTCCGTGTGCGAATGATATATATATCGTCCAATATATCACCTAATGTAATGTATCATGCTTAACTTTTAATTTATAGTGGTACTGCTTATGGTAGGCATGACAGTGTTGGTCCACTACTGTGATAGTGGGGTCTATGCACAAAGCCTTGGAGAGACATAAAGTACCACCCTATCAGCTCCTAGCTGCCATGTCACAGGCTGTGTTTGAAAAATGATAGTTATGAGCTGTTTGGTTGGTATTTATCTCTCTCCATGGCTTAGAACGTAGACCCCAGTGTCTAGGGCATATTATTCTGATTATTCTGTAATGCAGTGTGAGAAATAATTATGGTGTTACACTTTAAAGGTCTTTTATGAACTGCAATATTGCAAACCAACAGCACAAATGCTTTTTTTTGTGACATCGCTCACTAACTTTTGCGCATTTACGCCTTATTTTATGGTTAGATGCCTAGATTTGAGGGTTAAGAATGCAGCATTTGTATGAACCAGAAAAGATAAAGAGAACTTGTCTCTTGGTGGTATGCCAATTCCACCCTCCTGGTGCTAATAATAAAATATGTATATCGCAAATATATAGGTATATATAAAAAAAATGAAAAATTCAAAACACTGCAGCGTATGTTTTTAAGACTTGGTTAGAGTCTTGAGCATAGAAGTGTATAGATAGATTTTAAAACATCGCGCTGTGATAAACTATGAAAAAAATTATATGTAAATATAAACTATAAAAAAGAGTGGCTCTGTATAAATCAGTGATGAGATCGGGAGACTTCCGCAAATATCACAAATATAACATTTATTACATACACATAAAAAACTAAATATAAATAAAATCTAAAATCTGGTCACGTATACATGCATGCATATAGTATATAACTTGGATAAGGGAATAATCCCTAATTCGCATAAAGTGCGTGTAGTTATTTAAATGGCTGCGTTGGCAACACTTTATATAAATGAAATGCTGAAGTACTTATTTGGCAGTGTGTAACATTGTAACAAACATTCTTTAATACTGGGTCCACACACGGAATTGTTACTTTGTATGCCGGCGTCCCGGCTGCAATGTGAACAGTTCAATGAGAAACTGAAAGCAGTGTTTATAGTTACCACTATTCTCCCTGCTAAACTGACGTATCCGTCCCTTTTTCACCCGGTGGTGAGGCCGTCACCGCCCCGTGTGATGTGCGCCGGGATGGAATATCCAGATGGGTGGAACTGCACCCTCTCAGCCAGAGTGCGCTCACTGCGGGCTCCGATATTTCTTTTTGTTAATCGGCCAGATAGCTGCGATGCTGGATTGCCTGTGGCTGCAGGAGCTCACCACCTCTCCCGGATAGATGTAACAGCAGGGTGGATAGTGGACGGTGATTTGTGCTTTCAGTTTCCCGTGATGGTACACCAGTATGCGATTTTCAGGAGTGCAATATCAACGCGCTTCGTCCCACAATGCCAAAGAAATATTGGAGCCCGCAGTGAGCGCACTCTGGCTGAGAGGTTGCAGTTCCACCCATCTGGATATTCCATCCCGGCGCACATCACACGGGGCGGTGACGGCCTCACCACCGGGTGAAAAAGGGACGGATACGTCAGTTTAGCAGGGAGAACAGTGGTAACTATAAACACTGCTTTCAGTTTCTCATTGAACTGTTCACATTGCAGCCGGGATGCCGGCATACAAAGTAACAATTCCGTGTGTGGACCCAGTATTAAAGAATGTTTGTTACAGTGTTACACACTGCCAAATAAGGACTTCAGCATTTCATTTATATAAAGTGTTGCCAATGCAGCCATTTAAATAACTACACGCACTTTATGCGAATTAGGGATTATTCCATTATCCAAGTTATATACTATATGCATGCATGTATAAGTGACCAGATTTTAGATTTTATTTATATTTAGTTTTTTTATGTGTATGTAATAAATGTTATATTTGTGATATTTGCGGAAGTTTCCCGATCTCATCACTGATTTATACAGAGCCACTCTTTTTTATAGTTTATATTTACATATAATTTTTTTCATAGTTTATATTTAATAAAGTAAAAAAACTAGTAACACACAGTGCGATGTTTTAAAATCTATCTATACACATTTGTGTGAACCAACCAAATGTTTTAAAAACATAAAAAAATCACACTGAAAAAAAGACAGCACCAATTGTTCTTCACCCTCAGAATTAATGCAAGACATAAGTCATCATCATCATCATCATCATCATCAAAGTGTATTTATAAGGCTCCACAAGCTCTGTAGCTACCATAGGCATACATTAAGTTGAACGGAGCAGCATTTTAGGAAAGTAAAGCACTGAAATGAAAGTAGGGAGTGCTGCTACAGTGGAAGTAGGTGAGAGTGTAATGTGCCATTTTCACTGTTTGTATTTTCTAAACTTGCTGTAAAACTACAAATTTAGGAATAGATTGATTCCAGAGGGTAGTTCAAAGGCCCGTGTTGTAGATGCTCACTGTCACATGCACCAGGCAGACATGTGGACAGTTGCACAGACAAATAATCAGTGTGGGTTTGTACTTTTTTGCAGTTTATAAATGACCGTTTTCATTTACATTGTGTCATATGACACAGTGGGACTGATTCTGAGTTGGATGCAGTGGCGATGCCGGAAGCAGCGGAGCAATATTTTCTGTCTGTGCATGCGTCCGATTCACAGTGTGGATACATTCCTATTTTGTTCATATAGAGCCACAGTACAGATTTTTGGATGCACTGTAGTAGAAATGTGAGGAGCGTTCTTGGACAGTGAATAGCCAGTAACGGTGTGTGTGTGTGTGTGTGTGTGTGTGTGTGTGTGTGGGGAAGGGGGGTGTTAAAAAGCACACAGAGATATTGCGTCTTATGGGTGTGTCGGAGGCATGTTGCAGGTGTGTCAGGGAAAGAGGTTTGTACAAAGATGCTGCACTGCTCACATAGGAGAAACTACACCTGCCATAGGGCTTGTGCAGGTCTTAATGGTGTGACATCTAAAGATGCATCAGCGGTATTTCAGCATCTCCGGATGCTAACAGGGGGCGACTCAGTCCTTGCACATTGGGACACATGGATCTCTGCCAGGGAAGAACTTTGTAGCGGTATTAGGCTTAGCATAAAGACACAGGTGCTACTGCGGCAAAAGATACAGCGGCGACCGCGAATGCATCCATCTCAGAATCAAAGAACTGCATATGAAAAAATGTCATTTTCCATTAGAATGTGATAACGCTTAATGCATAACAATTTTATTTTATTTGCGTCATCCCCTTCATTCATGACAAATGACAGCTGGATTTATGAGTGTGGAATACTGGCAACTTTGATGTTCACTGTTGTGAGGTTTTTTTTTGTTTGTTTTTTTACTATGTGAAACCCACTATTCCTGTGTGTAAGCCATGTGATAAGTTACAAGACCCTTCACCCATGAGTGCACTTTAAATATGGATGTTCTGGTCAGAAATCATTTGAACACTGTAATTGTTGGTGTACACAGGGCCTGATTCATGTTTGGAAGTAAAGCAAAAAAAGCAAGTAAATTTGTGTCTAGAACAAACCATGTTGCCATGCAAGGGGAGCTAATACATTTAGATTTTTTCTGTGCAGGGTAAATACTGGCTGCTATTGCATGTAACAGCACATGTTAGACAGCTTTATGTTTACTCTGCAAATTAGATTTCAGTTTGAACACCCCCCCACCAAAATCTAATCTCTTGCACATGTTACATCTGCCCTACCTGCAGTGCAACATGGTTTTATCCAGTTGCTTGCTTATTTGCTTTACTTACTAACATGTTTCAGGCCCATAGTGTGCAAGGTCCCATGCAGTGCGAGAACGTGACCCATCTATATACCTCTGTTATGCCTCTGCTGATCACACATACTGTAAACTGCATCAGAGTCACCAGATAGAACTGGGGAAAAATATCTTTATGGATAAATTTGAATTACACTTTTTTTTTTAGGTACAAATCCTTTTCTTGTGCAAAGATATTTTTTTTGATTAGTATATGTATAAGAGAGCACTATTCAGCATTATTGTAAATATGAAGGGTTTTACTTTTTGTATATGTCTCTGGAAGAATATAATATATAAATGTGAGCAGTGTGAAAATTATTAATAGAAATAAATAATTAATAATTACACTTTATTTTCGTATTGATAATGGTGGGGGATATTAAGTCACTTTATTGAAATGACTAGAAACAATATATGGTTTGTATGCCTTATTACTTATATTGTATAAAATGGTGTTTTTATGTATAGGCTTGGTAATGGTAAGTATACAATTGTCTATTGCAATTTATTATTAAGTTTTATTTCAAAGGTGCCACAAAGTGTACGCAGCGCCGTACAGGCAAATATAGAAAATTTCACAATAACAGAGTGTCAGAGCCTAAGTACAATTCACGGCAGACCATAGTATAGCTACCAAACATTAATACAACACCAAGGACTGGCTAGGATCATACTTACCTACATTGACAATCTCCTCTCCGCGAGATGCCTGGAGAGGAAAAGCAGGTGGGCAGCGATGGAAGTGGGGCTATGTCAATCACCTCATTGGACCCCGCCCCATCACTGGGAAATTGCAGCGATTTGCACATATTTGCATAAGGGATGTGACTGAATAACGCAATTGTCATAGAAATGATTTATTAGGCCCGCCCCTTCTCAGATTACCGTATTATTCTCCACATTCTGCCCACTCCTCTATGAAGTAGGCAGAATGCAGGAGGGGTGCCCACTCTTTAACGGGGGTGTGTGAGACTACCCGACAAATTGGGTGTCTCCCACAGAAACTGGTAGAGCAGGCAAGTATGCGTGGAACAGATGACAGAGGCATGGGTCAGGCAAGGAAGCTAAGAGGAGCATACAGTGAGTCTCAGGTAACAATGAATTCACTACTCACTGATCCTGTATCGATGGTATGGATGAGCAACTAAACAGAGTCTGTGTCGTTAAAGAGTCAAAAGATATATGAGAGCAGAGCACTAGTGACATACACTGTGCTAAGGATGAAAAGAGGTAGGAGGGCCCTGCCCATGACAGCTTACATACTAAGAAGAAGGGGTGAACAGTTGGAGGGTAAAATGAGAAGGGTAGATGGTGGATAAGTAAAGGAGAAACGTATACAGCGGCCCAGCCAGTCATGTATACATACACTGGCAGCAGGGTCCCTGCTCACAAGAGCATTCTAAAAGAAAGGGAAGGAGTGAGGGAACTGGGACACAAGGGTAATGGATGTGGGAGAGAAGACAAGATTAAGCAGAGATACAATATATAAGGGTGAATAGGTAGTTTTTGAGGGAGCACTTGAAAAATTTAATGGACCATGGAAGAGCATTACAAAGGTAGGGGTGGCATGGTCTTGATGGTAAGAGTGACAGGCGGTAATTAGTGGGGAGAGAAGGCAACAGTCACTGGCTGACTGGAGAGAAGTGGAGGGAGTGTGGAGGGAAATACGAATGGAGAGGTAGGAGGGAGAGGCCAGTGAGAGATCATTGTGGGTGAGGAGTTTAAACTGAACCCTATAGAGGATAGGGAGCCAGTGAAGGGACTGGCAGAGAGGGGAGGCAAAGCAGCGTAATAGAAAGATCAGTGCTAAGGAGAGATTGGGGAGGGGAGATGCAGCTGAGGGGAAGACCAGCGAGAAGGTTGCAGTAGTCAAGGTGAGAGCTAATGAGGGAATGGACAAGTTTTTTGGTAGCATCTTGAGAGAGAAGGAGTGAATTCTGATGATGTTCCTATAGATGGAACTGACAGGAGTGTGTGAGGAGTGAATTAGAGAGTGAAATCAATCATAGGAGGGATTTAGGCATGCAGCTGTATACATCTACATCTGAGGTTGCTGTTAGGTATGGATCTGGTTTAAGTATTTTTTTATGCTCCGGTTGGTTGCTTTTGCATCAGCATTGTGTTTATCCCAGGGGTGTATCTTCCTATTGGCCAGGATGGCACTCGCCAGGGGCGACAGTCGAGTAGGGGCGCCATCCAGCGGTGTGTTAAATTCTCTTTGTGAGGTTAACTTAATTAACCATCTTGTTGCTGTTTGGGTTGTTAGGTAAAATTAATGAATTGAAAATGGATTTATAAATATCAATTATTATTTATTAAAAAGGCCACGCCCGTATACAGGGGAGAGGGACATCCTCTCGTCCTGTGTCAAATCATTTTAACAACCAGATACACGTATCAACAATGAGTTTTATATAATACACAGTTACGCCCCTTTCGTATATCCCTCCCATATGATTTCATACCTCAGGAATACAGTGTTAGGCAATATTGGGACAATTGTCAAGAATACTAAAAGATACTCGTGAACTTCAACTGTGTCCATATTAGGAATTACATCTGGTCTCTATGAGCTTTTAGAAAGTGCGTATGTGGAATTAATACTTAGCCAACAAAGTTGTTTTTCTCGTCTCTCAGTGTGTAAAAAGTTCAAGATGAATTTGCTATATCATCTAGCTAGAATACAGATGGATTCTCTTATGCTTCTACTAGTGAATATGAGAACCCTTTGCTACTGTGATTATTGGGTGTATACATAATATATGTACTATCCCGTAGTGCACACACATAACTGTTAGGCCTTCAGCAGGTTGCCTCAGTCCCAGTATTCGACAGCTCCACCCTTTGATCAGGGACATTATCCATGTGCCCTGTCATCTCAGGAGAATTTCTGGGAACGTATAGTTCGCTAATAATCATTTCATGTAGTATTGCTATTCTGCGTTTGACAGTAGCCTTATTAATACAACATAGGCCGCACCTGTAGGCGGTGAACATCAGATGAATGTCTATAATCACATCAGGGTCGCCAAAGAATAAACCTCATCACAGAATACATCATCACATACAATCACATACAATATACTTAAAAAACATTTTCCTAATCCTGAAAATTGAATACTAGGATTTAAACATTTATCTTTTCCAGTCCATATCATAATGCCTTGGTTAAAGTTCTTCTTTTATATCATGGGTGTCAGAGTCGGTTTAGTTTGTGTCCCCGGAGGGGGCGCTAGTGGGTCAGTGGAGGTAGGTGGAATGAAATGAGGAGGCAGTATTAGGTTTCTGCGCATGTGCACAATGAAGATTTATTATTAACAGAAAGTCCAGATAATAATGCAGCAGAAAGTAAAACAAACGAATGCAATGGAAATGATAATGGTAACGGCAATGGTAATGGCAATGATATAATATGGTTTGAAACTTGAAAGTCTATGGCAGAGTTTGTAATGCAGAAATGGAACCAGAGTAATTAAAACGTGGAGCCAGCAGAGGTGGAATAATGGTAGCAAACCTGGTAGCAATGCAGGAGACTAGATGGTAATGTTCACTGTGCTGTTGGAAGTGCACAATCAGCATGCAGGCTGAATCACAGGTGAGATGACGGAATGCACCTGGAGAGGGAGTCTCTACTGCTGTAGGCTGGAGCACACTGCAGGTGTAGAAGGTGTGAAGCCAGAAAGGTATTGCTGGTGCTGGTACTTGTAGTTCCACGGAAGTAACAGGTACAGAAGAATATCCAGGAACACGGAGGATCAGGAGAATATCCAGGAACACGGAGGAACAGGAGAACAGGTCCAGACACACGGGTCGCAGGAGTGACACAAAGTTCAGGACAACCTCTGACTCACCCTGCAGCTCCTGATATACCCCCTGACCGGCAGGTATTGGCTGGAGTGAGACGAGGAGGTGCGGCCAAGCTCCGGATTGGCTACCGCACTTACACTGGGGAAAACTGTCATGGCGGCGCCCATGACGCGGCCCGGCTGGGACGCGGCGCGCCCACACGCCCGTTGACTCCAGGGGCGCTCCCAGGCCCGAGATGGCATCCACGAGCAGGGCGACAGGCGACAGCAACACGCAGTGACCCCGGACGGAGTCCGCTCCGGCGGACAGACACAACAGCGGTAAGTCGATTCCTGACAGTACCCCCTCCCTTATGGGTGGGCACCGAACACCCACGTGGCTTGGAAGGATGAGACCTGTGGAAAACACGGACCAACCTGGGAGTGTGGACATCAGCAGAGTTCACCCAACTCCTCTCCTCAGGACCATAGCCGGCCCAGTCGATGAGATATTGCAGACGACCATACCGGTGACGGGAGTCCAGGATCTTCTCTATCTCGAACTCTATGCCCCGCTGAGTTGGAATGCTGGGGCCAGCTGGAAGAGCTCTTTGGAAGCGATTTAGGACTAATGGTCTGAGGAGAGAGACATGGAAAGCATTAGGAATACGCAATGAAGAGGGTAACTTGAGCTTGTAAGCCACAGGATTTAGAACTCTTTCGATGGAGAAAGGACCAATGAAGCGTGGTGCAAACTTCATCGAAGGCACTTTAAGACGAAGATTCCGGGTTGACAGCCAGACTTTATCCCCAGGTTTCAAGCTGGGAACTGCACGTCTCTTGCGGTCGGCAAAGAATTTGTACCGGGCAGAAGCCTTTTTGAGTGAAGTATGAATCTTCCTCCAGATTGTTGAGAACTGACTGAGGACAGTAGTGGCAGCAGGGACATCGATGCTAGGAAGGTCTTGAAAATCAGGAACTCGTGGATGCTGCCCATAAACAGCGAAGAACGGAGTAGTTTCAGTAGCTGTGTGGTAGCGGAAATTGTGAGCGAATTCAGCCCACGGGAGCAAATCTACCCAGTCATCTTGGGAAGATGATATGTACAGTCTCAGGAAAGTTTCCAACTCCTGGTTTACCCTCTCTGTCTGCCCATTCGTCTGAGGATGATACGCTGACGAGAACTTGAGATGGACCTGCATGGCAGAACAGAGAGCTCTCCAAAACCTTGCCACAAACTGAACTCCACGGTCAGATATTATTTCAGTGGGTAGTCCATGTAAACGGAAAATCTCCCGTAGGAAGATTTGAGCCAGTTTTGGAGCGGAAGGAAGTCCTTGGAGTGGAACAAAATGAGCCATTTTGGTAAATCTGTCGACCACTACCCAGATGGTATTGAATCCTTGGGAGGAGGGAAGGTCAGAGATGAAATCCATAGACAGATGTGACCAAGGACGGCTGGGAATGGATAATGGCTGTAACTGACCTGCTGGAGACTGACGAGGAGTTTTGTGCTGCACACATTTAGGGCAAGACGCCACAAAGTCTTTGATGTCGACTTTCATCTTCGGCCACCAGTATGTTTCAGAGAGAAATTTAAAAGTCTTTAGGACACCAGGATGCCCAGTAAATTTAGACTGATGAGCCCAAGACAACAACTTAGAACGGAGTTCAGGAGCAACAAAAGTCTTACCAGGAGGCGGAGCTGGAGAAACTTGTGAAGAAGCAAAAGCAACAGGATCCAGGATGGAGCGTGGTACTGGATCGGATATCTCGTCCTCAGATTCCATGGATCGAGACAAGGCATCTGCTTTGGTATTCTGAGAACCTGGGCGGAAATGGAGCTTGAAATTAAAACGGGAGAAGAACATAGCCCATCGGGACTGGCGAGGATTAAGGCACTGAGCTGCCTTCAAGTAGAGCAGGTTTTTATGATCCGTATAGATATTAAATGGAAACTTCGCCCCTTCCAGGAGATACCTCCATTCCTCAAGGGCCAGTTTAATCGCCAGAAGCTCTTGATCTCCGATGGAATAATTAACTTCTGCAGGAAGAAATTTACGGGAAAAGAATCCACAGGGATGAATCTTCCCGTCAGCTCCCATCTGAGAGAGAACAGCTCCCACTCCTACTGTGGAAGCATCCACCTCCAACTCGAATGGCTTATTAATATCGGGCTGTAACAAAACTGGAGCGGTAACAAAAGCCATCTTGATTTTTTGAAACGCAGCCAGGGCATCTTCTGACCAGTTGGAATGATCTGCCCCTTTCCGAGTTAAGCTAGTAATAGGAGCAATGAGAGTTGAAAAGCCTCGGATGAATTTCCTATAATAATTGGCAAAGCCCAGGAATCGTTGAATGGACTTAAGAGTGTTCGGAATGGACCAATTGGCAATAGCTTCCAATTTTGCCGGGTCCATCTGGAGATCCGATCCAGAAATTATATACCCCAGGAAGGGTATGGAGGTAACCTCAAAGGTACACTTAGATAATTTGCCGTAAAGACAATTCTCACGAAGACGTCGGAGGACTTCACGGACTTGGAGACGATGAGAAGGGAGGTCTTGAGAGAAGATGAGGATATCGTCCAGGTAAACAACGAGATACTTGTACAGAACGTCACGGAAAATTTCATTAACAAAGTGTTGAAACACTGCTGGAGCATTGCTCAACCGGAATGGCATTACCAGGTACTCGTAATGGCCATCCCGAGTATTGAAAGCTGTCTTCCATTCGTCACCGCTGCGGATTCTGATGAGATTATAGGCACCGCGGAGATCTAACTTGGTGAAGATGCGGGCTCCTTTGACTCTATCAAATAACTCGGTAATAAGAGGTAACGGGTAGCTGTTCTTAACGGTAATATCATTAAGTCCCCGGTAGTCAATACATGGACGTAGTCCTCCATCTTTCTTTTTAACAAAAAAGAAACCTGCCCCAGCAGGTGATGATGAGGGACGGATGAATCCTTTCAGTAGGTTTTCTTTGATGTATTCGCTCATTGCTTCGGTTTCAGGAACAGATAACGGGTAGGTGCGCCCCCTAGGTGTTTTTTTGCCAGGAATGAGGTCGATGGGGCAATCCCACTCTCTATGGGGCGGCAGGACATCAGCGGCCTTCTCGCTGAAGACGTCAGCGAAATCTTGATAGGCCATAGGAAGAGTAGACTGGGTCTTGATTTCAGAAGTCTTGACAGGAACAACTTGGGCTAAACAGGACTGACGGCAATGAGAACCCCAAGCAGTTAGTTGTAAGGTAGCCCAATCAATCTGTGGGTTATGTAGCTGGAGCCAGGGCATACCTAACACAATCTCCTGAGTTGCCTGAGGAATAACTAGAAATTTTATTAACTCAGAATGCAGGAACCCAACCCCCAGTATCACTGGCCGGGTTTGTTGAGTGATATACCCCTTAGAAATACGACTACCATCAACTGCCGTGATGTAGACTGGATATGGAAGTTCATAGACCGGCAGATGAAACTTGTCTACCGCAGCTTGAGTGATGAAATTCCCCGCTGCACCACAGTCTACCAACGCAGTTGCAGATTGGAGTCCAGCCGCCGTCTCTAAGGTCACAGGAAGTATTAAATCTTGGGTTGAAGGAGCTTGCTTGAAAGATCCCAACTTGACTCCTCCCCTACAAGTCAGGATCTGGCGTTTCCCGAACGCACTGGACAAGAATTTATTTGGTGACCTACTGCCGCACAATAAAGACACAGTCTCTCACGAAGTCTCCTTGACCGCTCCTCAGAGGTTAAGCGGGACCTATTAATTTGCATAGGCTCGTCAGAAGGTGGAGGCTGAAACTGTACAGGAGGTACCATTCTTGGTTTGCGACACTCAGCACGAGCACGCTCACTATTGCGTTCGCGGATGCGAGAGTCCAACTTGATACATAGGGAGATTAATTCTGGTAATTGCACAGGAATATCACGGGTTGCCAGTTCATCTTTTATCCTCTCCGAGAGTCCATGCCAGAAGGCTGCTACCAAGGCTTGGTTATTCCACTGGATCTCTGCGGCTAGCGTCTGGAACTGGATGACGTATTGGCCCATACTGCGAGTCCCTTGACGAAGCTGGAGAAGATCTGCGGAGGCTGATGTTGCACGACCCGGTTCATCGAAGATGCGTCTGAAGATGGAAACAAACTCAGCATAGTTGTTCATCAACGGGTCGGCACGTTCCCATAGAGGAGACACCCAGCTCAGGGCTGATCCAGAGAGCAGTGAAATGATATAAGCAACCTTGGATCTTGGCGTGGGAAAATTATGAGGTAAAAGTTCAAACTGGACTTCACACTGGTTGAGGAACCCACGGCATAACTTCGGACTGCCATCATACCTGCTAGGCACAGGCAGGTGCAAACGAGATACAGGAGCAGATGCAGCCGGAGAAGAAGAACCCCCTACACTTGCATGTGCAGGGGTAACAGGAACTGGAGGTGCAGGCGCACTTAGCAGAGATTGTTGTAACGTATCAATCCGGGAGGACATCCCTTGCAGAAACTGGAAGATCTGCTGCTGCACAGCCTCTTGTCCATCCAAACGGGAGACCAGGTTTTGTAAGGCCCCTGACCCCACACTCTGACCACCGTCCGAGTCCATCGGTCCTGAACTTACTGTCAGAGTCGGTTTAGTTTGTGTCCCCGGAGGGGGCGCTAGTGGGTCAGTGGAGGTAGGTGGAATGAAATGAGGAGGCAGTATTAGGTTTCTGCGCATGTGCACAATGAAGATTTATTATTAACAGAAAGTCCAGATAATAATGCAGCAGAAAGTAAAACAAACGAATGCAATGGAAATGATAATGGTAACGGCAATGGTAATGGCAATGATATAATATGGTTTGAAACTTGAAAGTCTATGGCAGAGTTTGTAATGCAGAAATGGAACCAGAGTAATTAAAACGTGGAGCCAGCAGAGGTGGAATAATGGTAGCAAACCTGGTAGCAATGCAGGAGACTAGATGGTAATGTTCACTGTGCTGTTGGAAGTGCACAATCAGCATGCAGGCTGAATCACAGGTGAGATGACGGAATGCACCTGGAGAGGGAGTCTCTACTGCTGTAGGCTGGAGCACACTGCAGGTGTAGAAGGTGTGAAGCCAGAAAGGTATTGCTGGTGCTGGTACTTGTAGTTCCACGGAAGTAACAGGTACAGAAGAATATCCAGGAACACGGAGGATCAGGAGAATATCCAGGAACACGGAGGAACAGGAGAACAGGTCCAGACACACGGGTCGCAGGAGTGACACAAAGTTCAGGACAACCTCTGACTCACCCTGCAGCTCCTGATATACCCCCTGACCGGCAGGTATTGGCTGGAGTGAGACGAGGAGGTGCGGCCAAGCTCCGGATTGGCTACCGCACTTACACTGGGGAAAACTGTCATGGCGGCGCCCATGACGCGGCCCGGCTGGGACGCGGCGCGCCCACACGCCCGTTGACTCCAGGGGCGCTCCCAGGCCCGAGATGGCATCCACGAGCAGGGCGACAGGCGACAGCAACACGCAGTGACCCCGGACGGAGTCCGCTCCGGCGGACAGACACAACAGCGGTAAGTCGATTCCTGACAATGGGCCTCCTTTATATACTTGGCAATACACGTATCAGGATCCGTAATGTCTTTGGTCAAATAAGCACAGCAGAGCTCAAAGTGCTGTTTCCGGAAATCAACAATATCCTCCAATTTGTGATATTAAAGAATGTAGAACAATATGGTATCGTAATAGTTCATGTCCAATGTCCTGGAATCATCACAAATGTCCACAGTTCTGGAATATCCTATCATAAAGTTCAATCATGTTATCAATAATTTAATTGAAATAAAACGTCAACTTCCAGTTGATTAATCACACGACCTCATTAGCCATAGGAGAACTTATTAGCCACCTTTACCACTTCGAGGTTTTATTGATGCTCTGGTGGCAGGAACATGTTTCCTGATTACTGAGTCAATTACTCTTTTTAGGAATAGTTCATCCTGCAAGAAAACTTTTCTCAAGTTAATATATGTTTTTGTATAAAATTGCTAAATCAATCTTCTTAAATAACAAACATTTTTTTTTAGAATTAATAGGTAAACAGTTATATATCATATCCTAAGGACATGGTGACAACTACCATTCCCCGTTATGTATGATATCTTCTTTTAACCTTTGAATCTACTCCTAGTAAAATACATATTACATCATAAACTTTAATGAACATCATATGTAACCATTACTATATATATATACCTAACTCGTTATATCTAGCACATCTAGAAACCTTAGGTTAGTATATTGTAACAATCCTTTCACATTCCCTTAAATCAACCTTTTCTATCTACATAAGATAATTTTTTTCCCTGTATTATTGACCTATTTTATTTCCACTAACTGAAATACACCCGACATGTGTAGCTAATATTATCACCAGTGGTTCTTTCTTGAGATACTGTTGTATCTATACAAATGATTAGCAATACAATTTATATAGCTGCAGTACTTAAAATCTTTCCAACAATTAATGGTATTGCTGGACTGGATACTCCTCAGAATAATATCCTAAATTATTTAAATTATCCATGCATTAATCTATACATCTGTCTTAAAGTGGAGTATAATACTCACAACCACGTTTTTCAAAGTGTGTGTTCGTTACACCGGTCATAAATCCCTCTGGATTTCCTGCTTAGAAAAGAAAAGAGGAAGGAAGAGTCTTATTGAAATAATTCCCATCCACAATAATGGATGAGTACTCATACCTACACCACACGTTTGCTCGCTCTCTCTTCAAAGAAAAATAAATAAATTAAGTCCTAATGCTGTTATAAATAACGTCGCTCCCGTATACTTTCAGAAATGTTAAAAGTTCTGTAGGATATTAGCTTATAAGCACATAGTCTATTATCAATGATCATAATCATCTCTATCTTGATTGAAGGGTTCATTCAAATATAACTCTGTGGTAGTAACAGTAGTAACAGTCTCTGTATTGTATCTCCATACAATAGTTTTTAGTGTTAGGTTCCTTTAAGCTCTGGTCTCTGACCTTTTCATTTCATTGCAAGCTCATGGGTCTAGGTGTCCTTCTTCTGCAGCCTTTGCAACGGCTGTATCAGTAGTCAGCGGTACTTGCCAAGGACCATCCTATGCGATCTGTAATGAAACCAAAACATAAGCAACTTCTCACCATAACACCGTCTTCACTCTCTTAGTGATTGTCCTGTGCCGGACTGTGCGTTTTCGTGTTGGTTAAATATCTTTCCAAGGTTCTTGCAGCTTTTGATATTCTTGTAACTGTTTAAATAATTTGTGTGACACATTTGAATCGTCAAATCATTTTGTAGTTTTGAATCAGTCTCTGGATAATATATCTTTGCTCTGGATAACATATCTTTGCTGGATTCCAAAAAGAATAACAAAAAATGATATAGAAGAGAGACAAAGCAGAGGCTTAGGTGTAATTCTACCACTATTGAACCAACGATTGGACCATGCCATGATTCAAATTCTGCCTTTCCTGTCTCTTTTGTAGATTAATAATGCTTAATTCTTTAAACTTTCCTTGTCACATTATGACTTTTTATTCTCAACATTACACATATTAAACACAAAATATTTTTCAAACTCCTATAAACTCTTTCTATCAGTAAAGAAACTTTACTGTCTTTGAAACACTATCTCACACCTCTGGCCTTATTATTCATTTCTCAAATAACCCCTTAACACCTGTTACACATACTATAGTTCCTTTTTTGCATTAAACTATGTTGTATTAAAACAATGTTGTTTTTAATCAACCCAACCATCTGCAGTAAACATGCTATAGCTTTCTTTATCACCATCACGATCCCTCTTATTATCACATAAATTATTTTGGTCCCATGCCAAAACACAATGTACACTTCTCCATTAAACTTCATCCCACTATAGAAACTTGTGAACCTATTTCATGTTAGTTACCCTTAGATTTGCATAACTCATGACATTTCCCCTTAATGAAAATTGGCAACAACACTTTATTATTAATAATACTAATTCACTAATTCACCATCCCATTATCCCCTATGGATGCTCGAGAATTTTTTCTCCTGTTAATCAGTTTTTTTCAATTCCTTTAAATGCAATCATGATGTGTGAAATCATTATAATTGTCTTACTCATCCACATTATATTCCTTATACTCCCCACTTTTGGGGGTGAGGAAGACAAGTATGCAGCTTTATCTAAGTTGTGGTGGATCCTGTGAATCGGGAAACACTCTGAGCTGGGCATCACTGTGCCACCAGAGGAAACCCTACCAGGATAGGTTCTTGGACAGGGGAATCGGGTGACGAGGATCAGTGAAGCAAGTAAAAGGACTGATACGCTGAATAAACCATCTGCGGTGGTGCCTAGGCTATTTTCAGCCTCGGACCCATGTTGCTTCTTTAAGCTAGCCCACCGCAATCCCATTATATGGTGAGAGATTTACATCTATTGCACGGTCACTTTAACTGGTCCAGATTCACCCATGCACTTTATGTATGTAGTATGTCAATGAGTTTGTGTCCTAATAAACACATTTTTCATGGAACAAATCATTTGTTACAATTTCCCTGTTGGTTCATATATCCCCTATTGAATGAAGGGATATATCTTTAAACCTGAAATCCCTCCGTAAGCTACACTATTGCTATATTATATCTAAGTTGTATACTGTCAGAGGTAAAATGTACACATCATATAAAATCTACTGCTTAACCTCAGTATTAAACATATATACTCAGTATTAAACATATATGTTCTTGCTTATGTATAAGTGGATGGTTTGGCACTGACTGTGTATCCATAATGTTTTATTCATGATAAAGTGTAATATTGTATTACCTTCTATAATTTCTTTGGTTATGAACTTGAATGTATGCATATAGCATTTACAAAAAAAAAATTACTGTATCTAGAGATTTATCATCTGGTCATACATATCTATCTATCAATAGATGTATACCAAGGCTCCACCCTCTAAGGGTTTTAACTATCTTTGGCCTAGCGCCAAATAATGATCTAGGTAGTTAACTATGTCAGCACACCGTTGACTTTTGTCTTGCGCTACCTTGTGTCCTTTTTCTGCAAGAAAACACAACTGTTTAGTATCTGACACCAATACTTCAGATAATTTGTAACACAAAGGTATATCATCCACATACTGGTTACATTTCTTTACTTATCTCAACATATCATTCAGACTGGCCAGTCCACACAAACTCTACGTTTTTTCATGCACACCCATTATGTGCTTCCAAGCAAACTTTTCTTGGACTGTGTCCATCCTATGGATGCCTTGGCACATATACGGATTCACAGAAAACTCACTTACTTAACAACGCTCCTGCTCACATTTTTATCTGTATAACTATTCTATACAATCATATCCCCACACTTCCTGGCTACGGAACCTGGTTCATCACTGCATATTGTGCAGTCCACTAAGAACTTTTGCAACGTATTATATCGATGCCTATACAATGAGATGGATTTTAGCAAGCATATTTTTTTACCTCACGAACCCAGGGTAAGTGATATATAGATATGCTATGCATCCAACTTAATCTGTACCTACTTTAAACTTCATGGAATCTTTAGAAATACCTAATCCGTGATGTAGTATGATTTTACACTGTAACTTTTACATTAGGTTTCTTCCAAATAACTTTGAAGAATTGTCTAAAAGTATGTTAATACTGGAATCGTAGTGATTAATTGCTTGTTGCAATCTTTGATTTACAGCATATACATTAAAGAATGCGTATTCCTTTATCTTTCCCTATGATTTTAGCTGCTGCTTCTGCTGCTTTGAAAACTCTTTTCCCCGTATAGCTCACCAGAGTTAGGGCGTTGTCTTCTTGACTGTCTGCCAGATGCAGATCTGTTAGCTTTAACGCTGTTAGCGCTGACATCTCTAGCCCACATCTGTTGCTGGGATTTTTATTTTTATTTTTTTCTGATAACAATTATGCTGTAGAAAGAAATTGGCAGCATTTTCTACAGGTTATCTGGTAAAGATATTAGTTTTTATATTAAAACTTGAGTAGATAGTTTGTATAACAAACATTTCTAGAGTATTGCTTATGCAGAGGTTCCCAAACTGGGTGCCGTAGCTACCTGGGGTGCCTAGGACACTTGCAGGGGCGACCTGGGTTGGTGGTCTAGGACCACTTCAAATTATCCAGTGCTGGTGGCTGCCAGTCATAAAATATGTGGCCAAACAGAAGCAAATCTTGTCACTCATCACACAACTGACCCTAAGGATGACATATAAACGCCATCTACTTAATGTAATATTTATTTTTACATTTCTCAATAGTACATTTTTTCCCTAGGGGTGCCGTGAAAAAAAATTCTGATATTCTAGGGCCACATGATTAAAAAAAATTTGGAAACCACTGACTTATGCTTATTATGATCCATCTCATTAGATGAAAAAATTAAAGCTCACTGAACACTTTTTTTTTCTTCTTTACTACGTCATGGCTTACACTGCTGCTGGAAAGGAGGGGGGGTCACACGATTCTGGGCTTTTACAGCTCTCCGTGCTACACAGCATTGGAAACTGAAGGCTTATTTTACAGAAAAAACTTTTTATTTTCCTTTATATTTCAATACAATCTCACACGGCATCCAGCCATTAATTTGCTGGCAGACCTTCTCACAATATATTGCATTAAAGAATATTTACGTATTAAACAATACCATATGGAAACTTCACTTCATAGTTAGATAGTAACATTAGATAAACACATATTTTTAACTACAGATTTGCCAAAAGCCATTTGAACACGGACATCAACTTTTGTTTCATCAGTTCACAAATATATATATATATATATATATATATATATATATAACCCTTATTTCAAAACTTGTAACCATGCCAATCACAGACAGAAGGTTTCCATTAGACCCAGATCTGAGAATATACTTAACTGAACATTATGTCCCACACACAAGACACCATAACACAAAAATTTAAATTCAGTTTGCAAACTTCAATATCTTGCAGATTTCAACAGTTTTGCCGATTTCAAAATACGCTTAGTATTGGTTGATCAGGCCAATATTATACAGCATGATTGAAATGCAAAACATATACTGTACCCTTTGTCACAGTCTTATACAAAATTGGTGCTTCTATGAAATATTTCTTCCATACATGATATGCACACTTAGGGTTAATCCTCCCTGCCCTTCCCATACGCTGGAAAAATTCGCAATCCCTGCAATTTTTCACACACACGCGACACGTCTGTCAACTGGGAAGCTGCAGTAGACCCTCTTATCACAACTACAATCACAAAGCAACATGCCATGTTATGGTTAGCACAACACCTCTTTAGAGTTGCTTAGTATTGCAATATATAATTACACTCAATTACATATAATTTTTTTTTTTTTACAACCTCGGGTTGTTCACTCTATTTTTTTTCATGTACCCTTCTTACACACGTGTAGCTGACTAACAAGGGGAGGTGGTCTATGTGATTTTACTTAATTTGGCCCTTGGTCCAAAGCACTTATTCACGCAATCATTCATAGAGTGAAAAAAACTCTGGTTACTGTTTCTTTGCCCAAATACAAACTTTGAATTAATTTTGGTATTCTTATTTACATGCAACAGCATCTGTCAATCAACATTGCCGAGTTACTTGGTCCTTCAACCGATTTGGACATCATTTTGGTATTAATTTTACAAACAAGCAACAACAAACAGGTCCCTGAGTTATTTTACTAGTTTTGTCAATCTCTCCACTCCTAATTCTCATATTATAAAAAATACAATCACACAGACAGCTGGCAGGTATAGAAACAGCATGTACTGGAATATAGCACATACCATGGTATTCTATACTTACCAGTGCTGTAATGACTTGGTATGTTCCTTCCATCCTCAGCTGCTGGCTGGCTGGCACACCCCTTTGAGAATTTGATGAAGAGATCGAAATCTATAGTACCAAGGACCGAGCCCCCATCTGTTAAATTCTCTTTGTGAGGTTAACTTAATTAACCATCTTGTTGCTGTTTGGGTTGTTAGGTAAAATTAATGAATTGAAAATGGATTTATAAATATCAATTATTATTTATTAAAAAGGCCACGCCCGTATACAGGGGAGAGGGACATCCTCTCGCCCTGTGTCAAATCATTTTAACAACCAGATACACGTATCAACAATGAGTTTTATATAATACACAGTTACGCCCCTTTCGTATATCCCTCCCATATGATTTCATACCTCGGGAATACAGTGTTAGGCAATATTGGGACAATTGTCAAGAATACTAAAAGATACTCGTGAACTTCAACTGTGTCCATATTAGGAATTACATCTGGTCTCTATGAGCTTTTAGAAAGTGCGTATGTGGAATTAATACTTAGCCAACAAAGTTGTTTTTCTCGTCTCTCAGTGTGTAAAAAGTTCAAGATGAATTTGCTATATCATCTAGCTAGAATCAAGATGGATTCTCTTATGCTTCTACTAGTGAATATGAGAACCCTTTGCTACTGTGATTATTGGGTGTATACATAATATATGTACTATCCCGTAGAGCACACACATAACTGTTAGGCCTTCAGCAGGTTGCCTCAGTCCCAGTATTCGACAGGTGCCACCCGCGGGCAGTAGGTAGATTCACTTTTAGAGGCAGCAGCTATCCCCCCACCCTGTGTAGTTCCTCACCAGCAGGGATGCCCAGTAATTATCATAGTATGCAGCAGCGGCTGCTGAGGGGTGTAGTTTATGTAGAGTTTCTTGTCTGTATTGTGGTGCGGTGCTGGACCCCGGCGCCAGTTA
The DNA here is from genome assembly GCF_028390025.1 of Pseudophryne corroboree. Lineage (NCBI taxonomy): Eukaryota > Metazoa > Chordata > Amphibia > Anura > Myobatrachidae > Pseudophryne > Pseudophryne corroboree. The sequence goes on along the minus strand of NC_086447.1, from coordinate 198,421,857 downwards.
CAATGGCTGCTGCTGCATTCTTTTATCATTAATGGGCATCCCTGCTGTTTAGGAACTACTCGGAGGTGGGGGATAGCTGTTGCCTCTAAAAGTGAATCTACCTGAAAGTGCTGCCTTTAATAGTAGAATCAACATGGGGGCATATGTGTGTCTGGCACTGTGGGGGCATACGTGTATCTGACACTGTGGGGGCATACGTGTATCTGGCACTGTGGGGGCATTTGAGTGTCCAGCACTGGAGGGGCATTTGAGTGTCTGGCACTGTAGGGGCATACGAGTGTCTGGCTCGATGGGGGTATATGTGTATCTGGCACTGTGGCGGCATATTTGTATCTGGCACTGTGAGGGCATATGTGTATCTGGCACTATACTCGGAGGCATTATGTGTATCTGGTACTGCACTACTGGGGTCATTATGTGTAACTGGCACTATACTGGGGGACATTATATGCATCTGACACTATACTGGGGACATTATGTGTAATGAGAACTACTGTGGGTATTGTGTGTAAGGCTGCTAATTGTGTGTGTGCGGATGTGTAGGGGGTGTGATTATATATCTATAGTTTGATATCATAATATAAAATTGTGAGACCACACCCACTTTCCCAGGAGCGTGCACACCTTCCCATATATATATATGGGCACTACTGTGTGGCATAATATGTATAAGGGGTACTACTGTGTAGCATAATGTGAATAATGTACATTACTGTGCTGTGTCATGTAAGGCAGACTACTGTGGTGTAATTTGAATTGGGGTACTATTGAGTGGCCACGCCCCTTTTTTGGCACACATGCCTTCCCTATTTCAAATATGGGGGGGGGGGCACCAGTCCTTTACTTTGCCAGGGGTGCTCGGACACCTAAATACACCCCTGGTTTATCCTATGACTTTAACTACAGAAAAGACTACAACAATTGGGCCCTCACTTCATACAAATGCACTGAGTGTTTGCACCTTCACAGCAGAGACGGATTATGGAGGGGAAAGGCCCAGGGGTTCAGTACCCCAGGTCCCCGTGTCTTAAGGAGCTGGATGGAATTGTTCTGCCCCGCTCTGGTGCTGCTGTCTCCACTCTCCACCACCAGCAGCTCTTCTGGCAGGAGCGGAGGCTGGAGATTGACTGGATCTGTGCCCACGCACAGCTGCATGCGGGATATTACACAACTGCCGGTATGGGACATACTGCACTCCCTCCCCTGGCACCGTGAAAACCCTCCCTTCCGGCAGCCTGGAGTCTTCTCTCTCTGCTGCAGTGTGAGGGCCCTCCCCCCGATGGCTCTTGTTGCTGGTGGTGGGATTTTTTGGGGTGGAGGTGGGGCAGGGATGAGCAGCAGATGCAGCTGAGGGGTAGTTGCTGGCAGGAGGGGGAGGACACTAATTTTGGCCTGGGCCCCCCAACGGCTTAATCCCACCGTGTTTCAAGCCAGGTGTGGTGTACAATATGAAAATGTATGATAGAGTGACCTGGGCGCCCCCTTTCAGTGGCTGGGTGCAGATGTAATTGCCGATGATTCACTTTTTTAACCAGTATCAGTAAATATCTCAAAATGAATGTCATCCAATTATATAAAAAATGACAATACATTTAATACAATATGATAAAACAAACATGCATAAAACATTCCTAAGGACAAATGTCCCAAACTCAGAATGAAATCGTACCCAAAGGGTAGCAAAGGAGCCTCAGGTGGTATATACGGCAGGGTGTTTCAGACTTCATCACCGACATCACATCACCAACACAGGAAAGTTGAAACCATCATTAGAAAACATTGGCATCTATTATGTTCAGATAACACACTAAAAGAAATCATCCCAAAGAAACCGACATTTATTTACCGGAAAGCATCCAATTTAAAAACCAAATTAGTACGGAGTGCATTACCACAAAAAAACATCAACCCAATTAGAACCAGTGGATTCCATAGATGTGGTCTGTGTCTACCATGCAGACAAATAAAGACAGAAACCTCTAAATATACAGAAGTGACAGCAAATGGAACCACTATTAAAATAAAAGACTTCATCACATGCCACACTAGCAATGTGATTTATCTCGTAGAATGCACCTGTAACAAGATCTTGTCGAAGTCAAAAATATTACATAGAAAGAACATACAAACTCTACACACATATAAGTCGCTATACTTGTAAATACGCTGATAATGTCGATATTATCTTAGACCGCAAAGCTATACCTCTAAGTACACTTTTACCGTTGAGCCGCTACGGCCGCTAGACTACATGCACGTGCTACGCACTTTGTACGCTACTTGCGTACAGAGTCCTGCACGTGGTACGCACTTGGCGTACACACGCCGCGCTGAGAGTACGGAGTACACACAGCGAGCGCACACACGACGGATAACCTTTAAACCTTGTTAATGATACAATGTAATGATATGCTTATACTCTAAACCCTTAACAGCAAAGTACTGTAATGATGTAATACCTGTAAACCTTAAGTAGCGCTGGCGATACAAAGTACCCGCAGTGCGTACACCTTATCAATGCTTATACACTTTATACAGATAAATCTACTTAAAAGCCCAGGCAGGAAAGTGAAAACACAACACTGATTTGTAGTTGCAACCACAGGGTTCTAAGGCCTCCGTGGATTAATTCCAAAAGGTAAAAACAATACAAATCATACACTACAGGCTAACAAGTAAATCTAAACAGAATAATGGCTACAGAGAATATACATACGTGAGAATGTTCGCAAGCGCAACCCGGCTCGGTCCTCCGCTGGTCATACAGGTAGCGTTTAGAGTCTTCTGACCGGCCAGGCAACAATGGTCTTTTTATACACAACATGCATACACAATACAATGGTCAATGTAATCTCATTGTCCATTGGACACAGGGATGTGTCTCTACATTACAGCAAAGGTCATAGGTGGATTTAAAAGGGTGGGCGATGTCTTTCCCCAACTGCTCTTGTGGGTGGTATCCTCTGGATTCCCGCCGCATACATAAAATACAGTAAATACAGTTAATGTTCATATTCTACTTTTGTACATAACTATACGCAGGAACAAGCGATCTTTCTCTAACCAACACCGGAATGTTACCCTCAAAATACCCTACAGCTGGATACTAGACATCACCTTCCAACCTGTATCTGACCCTTCCTATCATGCAAAGGCGAATCTCTCCGTCCAGGAACTGTTTAAACTATCAATACTCGCTGACATGGTCTAGGGGAATTATATCTAAAATGTACGCTATATGGGTTAAATATGTAATGTTCTAATAACACGCTACACGCTCACAAACTCAGCCATAAATACCCATATCACGCGCGCATGATCGCCGGAGCGATCCTACGCAAATTGCGGATATGTGCACGCACGGAGGACTGAGTGCACAAGCAGCGGGCATGTGCATGGGGTTAGTACAAGGCATATGCATTACAATATTTTTCAACTTTGACAACGCGCAGCGAGCACAGCAATATATGGTAGCACACGCATTTACACGGACATGCCACAGAGATGGATTCGACACTTATTTCATACAGTACATAATTATAATAATATCAAGCGCCAGACATCATGATGATTTAAAATTATATAATGAAGTAATGTCATGTATGTGTATTATTTGAATGAAGCAACATACACCTGTCATATTTGGTATTTAAGCAACCAGATTAATGTGTAGATTCATTTGATACTTGTTATTAAGTTGTAGGACATCGCAACAAATAGTTATGATTAAATGTATGAAAGCTAAAATCACTCTTATTAGTACAATGGACAGGAAACCCAGGCCAGCCCTTTGGATGTCTTCAAGGCTGAACCTGTTTAGCATATACAAATAGACTAGTGACTCATCATGAATGAGAAAGGGCCCTCCCCCAAAACTAGATAACACATTGCAGAGACACACAGTTCTCAGTTGCTGTTCTGTCCCAGACGATGATGGAGATGGTATTTGCCCAGTTCCTGCATGATTTTACAGAGAGAGAGAGAGAGAGAGAGTGATATGGAGAGACGAATTTATATGAGAAAGATAATGGTATTGTATGCTGGCCCGTAACTGTATGTATTAACTGCTTACTGTATAAATTGTAATCATGTAATTATGTGTATACTGTACATTGTAATATATTGAATCCATATCCTTTTAATAACATATATATATACATCAATGAGCTTTGGAACTCAGATAATGTGTGGGTTTATTGTTTTCTCTTATGGGATGCAGTGTTTTGCTATGTATAGCGCACATTCATGGCACATGGTAATAAGAGGTGCAGGCGTTTACAATATATATTAGAGCGGGCATTTTAAATATTTGTAAGGAAACAATTTGGTATTCACAGATGGGGGCTCGTCCGGGATATGCGCTGTACATTATAAACGCGACGCTGTGGACGCATCCTGACGCTGAGAAAATCATATCCGTGTGTATTGTTGTGTTATCAGTAAGCCAATGATATGAAATTTCAAGGGACAATGTGTTTCTCATAATATTTAAGATGCTAAAATTTATTTTTATTGTTGCAAAACAAAGTTCAAATAAGTCATATTGTGTTTGATTCAGATTGGATTGTTTATCTGTTAAGTAGATTTAAAAGTACATTTAAAAGTTGCTGCATAGCCTTGATATAGTTTTTTTTTTTTTAAACTCAGGCCTAAAATAACTTCTGGTGCTTGTATAATGTGTGATTTCTTTGTGACAAAGGAAGCTGCATGGTTTGTCCTCCATTTTGGACTAACCACATGGCCTGTCCACCATTTTGTGTAAACCTCATGGATGTGGAAGGGGGAGGAGCAGTGGCCATTTTAGGAAGGTAATTTTCTAAATAGCTGATTTTCAGTCTGCTCAGAAAAATCAGTTTCCTTTGTAACATCAAGCACCATTTATGAGTTACCAATGCATTTATTTAACCCATGCCATAGTCAATTACAAATAGTTTCAATTGGGCCTAGTGAGAGTAAATGGTGAGATAAATGCTTGGCTTGGTGTAAGAAATTGCACACAGATAGAAAAAGGAAAGAAAGGGTTTTGGGTTTTTTCCCCCTCTTTTTCCTTCCAAGACTTGTAGAATCTGCTTACTAGGGAGGATAGCCATTGAAATGCAAATTAACCTGTGTAACTGCTTTTTTTTTTAGCAGTGAAAAGCAAATAGCTTTGATATGCAAATAAGAGGTAAGGTGTCTCATAGGAGACCAGTGAATGGTACATATATATAATATTATTATAATTATGTGTATATTTATATCAGTGTATGTTCTGCAAGATAGCTATCCAATCTGAATCATATCATTTAAAGTATAGATTATTGCAGTCATTATAGATCTGTGAAATCGGATACATTTGTTGCTATATAGGTAAATTTGAAATAACAGTATTTTAAGGAAGTAAATGTAAAGACACAAACGCAGATCTGCATAAAAGTTTATACAGAACAAGTTGTGTCTAGTGGGCAATAGTAATTAGTATTGTTCACATTTATAGAGTTGTGTGTTTTGTTTTATTGCGTACGCACATTGGTACACGTGGTACGGAACGTGAGGACAGCGTACAAAAAAAACGTGCACGTGGTGCAAGGCCGCACACGTGGCATAGGGGTACGCACGGTTGCGTAATTACGCAAGCTTGCGTAGGGTTGTGTGTGCATAATAAAAGTACATGATATTTGTTCAATTAAGGTGGGATAGTAGACATTTAATACAATAGCACATAACTATCCGATTTCAAAAGCAGGTTACTCTAAATTTAGTTTAAAAACTGTATTGCCTCGGGGGGTAAAGCTGCCAATCTGAGCGAGTGAAAATATTCTGTACAGAAAAACAAAGTGTATTTGAGTGAGCGAAAACGGAGCGAGTGGATTTGAACCCCGGAATTCGGGATCCCGTCGTTCGATACAGCAAGTGAGTGGAGGCTTGGTGGCATGAGGCGGCTGACTCACGTTAGTATAGGATTTGGACTACGTAAGTCGTGAGGAGACTTACACAGGAGCGTGGTAGGGAATTGTGAACTGTGTGACCCATATAGTTTTTTGATACGCTCCGGCTGAGGTTTCGCAGATTGTGATTCGATTCCAGTGGTCGTACGGCAGATAGGTAACAAGTACCTATACGCTGTGCGATTGGATCATGCGTTTGTGGGTGCGATATATAGCGCAACTTGATACCCCTTTTACGAGCTTTTGCGTAAAATCGCGGTATCATTAGCGCTGTGTACAGCATACGCAAGTGTGATTTGTGTATAAAAAGTGCATAGGGAGTTTTCGCTGGTCTCTCTCAGGAAAATCTCCAATGACAGATACTTTACTGGAAAGGGTAAGTTATTCCTAAAAACTTCCAGTAAATATAGGTCAATTAGGGGCCCTAGGTTGGGTACATCACCTTCGCTATTGACAGTATATGGTAGTACTGGCCAACGTGGGCGAGAGTGGGTGGAAGCACTCAGAGAACTTTCACTGTCGCCTTATATTGAGTATTTTGGTGTTTGTGGGAAAAGGCCCACAATTATGGGAGACAGTTGCTCAACTAAGGGACGTTTAGTCAGGGTTCAGGCTGAAGTGCCGCGGCCGAGAGGGTCAGCGAGGTTTATTATGTGTGAAAAATATGGTTCACACATGGAGGCTTTTTGCAATGAATGGTTATGTATGACTGACAAAGATAGGGTACCATTCCCTAGGGTGGGCAGCTTTGAACCAGAGGTACTGCAGAACTTAAGGATAAGGATATGTCTGATAAAATCCAGAAAACAAAGGGTCAGACATACAAATTGTTTAAACCTGTGGCAGCAAGAGGGGTTGGTGAGTTTGATCCTAAGGTATTGCAGGTGGTATGTCTAACCAAAGTCATATAAGACAAGAATGGAAATATAAGAACTGTTTGAACTTGTAGCAACAATAAACAAGTAGGAAGAAAAAAAGAGAATGCAAGTACACCACCATATGTAGATGTGGAAGCAGTTACGGCCAGCATACAAACTATAGAAAATAATAAAAATATGAAAAATATGACTGTAACCTATACATGTACTAATGAATGTTGAAATTTTATTTAGGAGGAGAAGGTGACCTGATTGTTTTCAGCCATTTCTCATGCACCCAGAGGAGTATCCAACCAGTAAAAGAAGAGCAGTAGCCTGTGGGGGAAGTGGACGAGACCAGTGGAACAGGTAAGTATGGTATCATTCGTGTACATATATAGTAAAACCCAAAAATAAAAAAAATAAAAAAAATCAAGAAACTAACGTCAGAAATGGAGAAAAACCTGTCCGCACATTACTATTTGCCAGTAGGAAAGCGGACAGAGACAGGGTAACCCCCGAGTATTTCTTTCAGTTAACATATAAAAGTATTCATTCCTAGTAATGCCCCTAGTCAAGATGAGCTCGGAAATGTTTGTTGGACCATGTACAGACGCTTAATACGGGATGAGAAGGATTGAATAAATACTTCGCATGACCTAGAAGCTTGTTAAAAATTTTTTTTTCTCTTTTGCAGTAATAGAAAACTCTCCATCTGGATAAGACCACTGGTAAACACTAATTCGGCAAATGGGAGGTGGCTGTCTCTGTGCAAATGGACGGGCTCAATAAGGCATTGAGGGTCAGGATGCAGACTTCTTTGCAAAATTGGAAAGGGGTCACAGTAGCTAATTTTAGAGAGCGTGCTATTGAACATCACAAGAATAGTGCTAGGCGCAGAGAACAACAGGTGGAGAGGTTGAGGACGATAAGTATACTGGCACATACAGGAAAGACCCATCAGCCCAAACCCCAGATCCCTAATGGTCAATAATATGTTACACTTGTAGGAAGGAAGGGCATTTTGCCAGAGATTGTAGGAGTAGTAGAATACATAGTCAATATAGACCCCCTAGACAGAAAACACAAGCCACATTATTAAACACATAGACGGACCAAGGGACATATAGTAAGGAATCACGAGCCATATAGAAAACACAGATTCGGGCAATGGGAGTAACAGGAATGGTGCAACAGTACCCTTTGAGTAGACCTGCAGAGCTTACGATAGGGCCCTTGCAAACCAAACATTCTTTTCTGCTGGCTGCATCGGCTCCGACTAATCTACTCGGCAGAGACTTATTGTGTAAAATGCGGTGTGTCATATATTGTACTCCTGAGGGTGTCTTCTTGGATATACCTGAGAACCATGCTCAAGAAGTACAAGATATACTAGACACCCCTCAAAGGCTAATGTCGCATTCTACTGTTCTAGATGCATGTCCATCACAGGTAGAGGAAATTATCTCACAGATACCGGGTTCCCTATGGATGGACAGGACACTGGATTGATGGCTGGGATAGTCCCAATAGCGATACGATAAACACAGAATTTTTTTAAGGGGAGTAGACCAAGTAGAGAATCGCTTCCCCGTAGTGCCCAATCCAGTTGTCAAATATTTATAAAATCTTCTCCACCTCTACAAACTCATCTGTCACCAACCTCTATTCTGTTTCTCTACAGTTTCTTCTTCATCTTTTGCGTTCACACAGGGTGGTACAATACATGGACCCAATTGCAGTTCAAACTCCACATGCTTAGGTTCTTCAGAGTTCTGCCCCAACCCAGTATATCTCAACAGCACGATAACACCAGTATTACTGCAGTGTGCCTTGTCATGCACAAAGGGTGGAGAATGGGAATACTGGTGAAGGGAAATTTTGTATAGACACTGATATGCCTGTTGGTGAATGGCAAAGTTGACATTTTTTTTTCATTTTCTTCTTCCTTCTCTCCTCTAGAGATGTTTCTTTTTTTTCTTCTTTTTTTTTGAGTTATGCTCATGGTCATCTACATTGCAAACACACGATAGTAAATTAAAATGAAAAATTTGTGTTCCCTACAGGAAAATGCAGTCTGGAGGACAAAGGGGTATGGCCAGGAGTCCTCAGGACTGTGGACAGGTGGACACGGCAAGCCAGTAGCCCCCCAGAGCATACCTTCCAAGTCTAGCTGAGGTGGCACACGGTCTGACTCATCTAGGCAAAGAGGGTATGTGCAGGCTGATGAGAGCCTACTGGTATGTGCCAGGATTCTATTCTCATGCAGGTAAGAGAGCAATGACCTGTCTTACTTGCTTGAGGAAGAATATTGGTAAGGCAATACCAACAGAGCCATCCCATATCCCTCCTGCAGACGGATCTTTTCAGGAAATACAAATCGACTTCGTACAGTTAACACCCTTTAGGAATAATTGTTATGTATTGGTGTGCACTGATGTTTTCTCAAACTGGGTAGAGGCATTTCCTGCCGCCACGGATGCTGCTGTGTTTACCGCAAAGAAAAATTGTGCAGAAATTTGTGTGTAGATAATGGTACCCCTAGAAGTAGGAGCAAAGCTTGATTTGTGATCATAGATACTGCCACTAGTATTATGTAGCATCGGAACCACTCCCAGATCTTCACTCAACGAATCACCCTCTTCGAAATTTGTTTTTGTTTTGGTATTTGTGTCTTTTTTGGGTTGTTTTTGGAAGACAACCTCATGTCATGATTGATCCGCACAATGATCAGAGATACACCAATGAGGTGACAATACAGTACTTTATTGAGATGAGCCAGCATTTGAGAACTTGACAAAAGAACTTGAAACTGTTGATTGCTGGTATGCCAAATACTAACTGTCTTGATTGTGAACCAAGAGACTGTGTGATTGTTCTTACGCTCAGGTTGCCTAATAGACAGGTGGGAAGGACCCTACCAAGTTTTGTTGACAGCACTATCCACTGAAAGTAGCCGAGAGAGAGACTTGTGTCCACGATTCCCATTGCAGGAAAGTCGGTGGTCTGGAAGGAACTCGTAAATGGAGTGAGATCGCAAAAGTATCACCAGAGACTCTGTTCCGTGAAGACTGAGAGGCGGCACTGTTGAACACTACCTGAGCGTACTAAGGGATTGCAGAAAGACCAGTCATTGTAACTGATTTGTTATGAACAAGAGTTGTTTTGTTCTATATCTCTTTTCTCTCTTTCCCACTGACAAACATTTTTTTTTCAGGATATTCTATTTTTGCGAGGTTTTTTTTTATGAGGAGTCGAGTGTGGGACTGGAACTGGTTCTGGAGGAAGGAGTGATTTCCTTATAGGATCCCAGGATTAGCCGATCAGTTTGTTAAAATTAGAGAAAAATCAAAGGTCTAGCAGTTATGGAGTTCGGAGGTAATCAGGAACAATCAGACAATGGCTATTCACACATTGCAGATAAAGAGCTCATTAATATATGTGGAAGAAAGGTTTATGAGTGGCTCTCTCCGAACTCCGAAGGTTTATACTTATAACCCTTGTTCAATCATTAAACAGACCTAGCATACGTTCCATAAATGGAAACAATGTTCAGAAAATGATAGGAATATGTAGATCATGAAAATTTTATGTTACTTTCACGATTTGTTTGTGTCTTCTTCATCTACCCAGCAGAACCTCAATCGAATCCAAACATCAGTGTACAAAGACGTAGGTACAAGTATGTGTGAAATATTCGTCGCAAATCAGACATTATAGGCCAAAGCACTGTCCCAGCATACTCTATTGGTTGAATGTTGTCCCACACCCAACCAGTGGTCCCGTGACCGCCGAGTGCATATAGAGGATGTCTCATCCTCCTCCCTGTCTTCCCCAAATATAGTCAAGTGTCTGATTTGTGAAATGAATACATACTTGTGTCTAGGTGACCGATTATTGTATGAAATATTTTTTTTCTTATGTTAATAATTGATGACAGTTATTGTTTACTGCCAAAGGGTGGACTGTTGAAGTCAAAAATATTACATATAAAGAACATACAAACTCTACACACATATAAGTCGCTATACTTGCAAATACGCGCAGCGAGCACAGCAATATATGGTAACACACGCATTTACACGGACATGCCACAGAGATGGATTCGACACTTATTTCATACAGTACATAATTATAATAATATCAAGCGCCAGACATCATGATGATTTAAAATTATATAATGAAGTAATGTCATGTATGTGTATTATTTGAATGAAGCAAGATACACCTGTCATATTTGGTATTTAAGCAACCAGATTAATGTGTAGATTCATTTGATACTTGTTATTAAGTTGTAGGACATTGCAACAAATAGTTATGATTAAATGTATGAAAGCTAAAATCAGGATTTTGGTACTTACCGATAAATCCCTTTCTCCGATTCCACAGGGGCCACTGGAGCGTAGTTACAATGGGGAATAGTAGGCAGTAATTGGGAGCTGGCACTTTAAAATTCTTCACACTGTGGCTAGCTCCTCCCCTACTATCTCCCCTCCAAGCCAGTCTACGTAAAACTGTGCCCGAGGAGAGCTGGAAAAACCCAAACCTTAAGGTAGAGGAGGTTAATGAAGCCCTGTGAACCAGGATAACACAAATCAAACCTGGAACAGAACCTAACAAACAACCGGCTAGCCCGAACTCAACCAGCAGTTATATGGTGATCTGCAAACCGTTAAGCAAAAAACAAGGAGGAACAGCGCTGGGCGGGCGTCCAGTGGCCCCTGTGGAATCGGAGAAAGGGATTTATCGGTAAGTACCAAAATCCTGATTTCTCCTTTATCCACTAGGAGCCACTGGAGCGTAGTTACAATGGGCACGTCCCAGAGCTCCCAAAAACGGGTGGGAGAGCGCTGAGAGTCCTGTAAAATCGCTCGGCCAAACTGTGATGCAGAGGCCGCAAAAGTGTCAAACTTGTAGAATTTGACAAAACGAATGTCGGTCTGACCAAGTAGCCGCCCGACATAAAGTATTCATGGAGACCCCACTGGCAGCTGACCACTAAGGTCCCATAACGCGCGTAAAGTGCGCTGAAATGGAAAACGGAGGCTCCCGAGCCACCGCTAAGAAGCCTGTGTGATGGTCAGATGTATCCAACAGCCCAGCATATGCTGGGACCCCGGTTATTTAGTACGGGAGCATCGTACAGAACAAAGAAGAAAACCCCTTTGTCGAATAGCCTAAGACCTCTGTAGAGAGAGACGGCGAGCCTTGACAACAGTCAACTAGTAACTGAAAAAAACACTAGTGTCAGATTTATATGAAAAACGGACATCCCCTTTGGAAGAAACGACCTCTGAGGCCGAAGCTCAGCCGGGGGAGTTGCCAATAGAGTACTCCCTAAAAGAGAGCCCAAACTTACGGCCGCCAGGCTAATCTCTTTTGGAAGAAAACCGAAAAAGGCAGAGACCTAAAATTCAGGTCAATGTGGTTTTAAGCGCAGCGGAGCAAAACCTCCCATAGAAACCAAAGATGACGGCCGAATGGTAACTGAAAGAAGGGGGAAACCCCCTTTTATCCTTACTATGTACCATACAGTTTTCCAAAGGTGGCAAAAGCGAGAAGAGGTAACAGACTTCTGAAATCGGGGCCCAGTAGGCCTAACCGAACTAGGGAACTCCTCCCTTCAGAGGTCTTGTGAACAGTCACACGGTTAAATGAAACCAGTGTAAGATTGAACAAAGAAAAGGACCCTGTTGAAGTAGACCGTCCAGTCGAGGTAGGAGCCAAGGCTCCTCTACCGACAACAGTTGTAGCCGTATCTTCAAGTCATGGGTGGCCCAACCAGAGCCACCGAGAGGACTAGCACGCATACTCTCCTCCTGTGTTACCGAAAGTGAGGTAGAAATAGAAAAGGAGGCAGGATAGAATAACCAGAAACTCCCAGGAGCCCCGAAGGCATCCTCCGCTACTGCCACCAGAGCTCACGTCCGTGAGTAGTAAAGGGTTAAAGAGTCAGTCAGAACGCCCTGAGGTCGATTCGAAATCTCCGCCCACAGCAGACCAGCTGACAAAACTCCGGGGAATGTTCCCTCACCCAGGAGTCTGACCTGGTGGCCTGACCTGGAAAGAAGATTGTTGTCCCCCGCTCAGAGGGGAATGTAGGCGACCACTCATTGCGTCGCAACTTGACTGAAGAAATAGAGTACCTGGTGCCGAGGAAGGAAAAATCCTCTGACGGACCGTGTTGAGAAAACGTCTACGAGGAGCATAAATTGGATCTGTGTCGAACCAAAAGCTCCTGGATCCTCGGGATATTCAGAAGCCACCTAATGTACAGAGTGGGATAGTAGCAGTAGATTGTCCCAAAAGGGAACCAACGTCACCTCTTGCCTTTGAAAAAGTTATTCTGCGAACTTCCTGAACCCTGTGGGATCGGAAGAGAGACCGAAAGGAAAGGACTGACAGTGAAAATGAGAATCCTGTAATGCGAATCTGAGAAAAGCCTGATGAGGAAACCCAACCGAAATCAGTAAACAGGCATCTCTGAAGACAAGGGACACGTAAAACTCCCTTTCTTGTTCAAACTAGTAATCACAGACTGAAAGGATTCTAAGGCCAGAATATGCCTAGCCAAGCCCACTGGCTTCGGAACGTGAAAAGAAGACAAAGACCTGAGAACTGTCCCGATTCAAATGATATGTGAAAAACAGGGATCAACACCCTTTGCGGTTAGGAGCATATAGAGCGCCGCCTGCAGTATGACTCTTATCATCGTAAATCGTCCGACCCATGCCGAGGGACTCCTGAGACGGTTGTACTCTAAAATCCAGTCTGTAACCGCCCAAGCCTTCTCCCACTGACATGCACCTATCCTGGGACCCTCCAGGTGGTAGGAAGGTCTGACCTGTAGTGGGTGTATAGGATGATCAAACATCAGACTGGACCGAGGCTGTTGAACCTCTGCTTCAGCCTTTTACCTGAGATCCCCTGGCGACGGAGATATCGCCCGTGTGGAGTCGAAAGCTTGAAAGGGCACGGAAAAATCTAAAGGAAAGACCGGTAAAGGTCTGTCTTGGAGCTGGGGCAGTAGTAGGCTAAAGCAAAGTGGACTTACCTCCAATGGCTCAAGAAATCCTGCAGCAAGTTCCTTCCTCTGAACCATCTGCTCCGTAGGATTTCATGTTCACCTGTCACTGTCACAGCCCCAGAGGTCGTCGGGTTAAGACAGCCCAAATGAAAATGCAGGTTCCGAGTCTGCAGACGTGGAGACCTCCAAAGAACATAAAGCAGAATCGTGATTCTGATCTATACCAAAGTATCAAATGATCCTGATGCGAAACATCCTGTAACCTAGAGGATAATTGTTCCACAACCTACCTGCTCCGGACAAGGTAGGACCCAGCTGCCACATATGTGTCTTCGATGGATCCCTGAACAAGGTTGCCTCAGGAAAACGGCAGCTTGGTGGACCGGCGATACATCGAGGGGTATACCCTGGAGAGGTCCTGATACCATTTCCTGCCGTCTGCGGGTAAAGGATAGGAAAACAAACATTGTTTGATACCTGAAATTGTGTATTCGGGTGTCTGCCGGCCGCCCACCGGAGCCTACCCAGCTCATCCGAAACTGGACCAGTCGCTGTCCTTTCGTCATCGGCGTCGACCCTGATGTACTTGACGTGCCCGCCTCCTTTACCTGCAGTATCAGCCGAACTGCTGTATAATGCACCTGGAAATTCTGAGACACTGGTTCAGACTCTGGACATCTTTCTCCACCTCCCGGAGAGGCCTTTCCACTGCTGAGTTGTGTAACATGGAAGGTTATCAAGGCTCTTTTAGAAACCTGGAGAGGTGAAATGACGTACAAGGTCTCTGGTTAACAGCGACATTACCTGCATAATCTGAGCTTGTCAAACAGGAGTGTCCTGCAGGTGCGTGGAGGGCTAAGCAGATGGCTCCACCGCATACTTCACACCTAAGAGGGAATTCCTTGACTATCCCAGGTGAGACAACGAAAGGAGAAAAGGTGGGTTAAATAAACACAGCCCTCTGCAAGGTCTGCACTATAATGTGTAGTGACAGACACGTTCAAATAAACTTTCTGGAGCAGCGGAGACCTGAACCATTAGGTCTGCGCTGTGGGACATGAGTCTTAGCCACTAGACTATAGGTCCCTTCAGATACCCGCTACAGCAACTGTCTGATGCCACACACATTCCCCAAATTACTACCAGTATTATTATTATTATTAAGTGAAACAAAGGAATAATACAGGGAAGGTAACACCCGCCCTGTATGTAAAGTACTGCTAAATTAGGAAGACGCAATACATGTTTCTCGGAGGCTCCGCTGGTTTCCCAAAATTGCGTGCAGTCTGCGAGAAAGGCCGGGGGGAAAAGTTATGTGGCAAGGCGGAGCTAATGTGAAACCAGTCTTATAATAAAAACATTGCTACTTTATATGGTAGTGTAACAGCATACACATATATATACATATATACATACAAATATATATATACACACACACACCCATACATAACCCCATACATATATATATATATATACCCACATATTTACATATATATATATACATAATTAAGCCAATTGGGTAGAGGGTGATATGTGAACCTGGGTTCCTAATCAGCTCCACTATTATGCCAATGCATTCATGAGCCCCTGATATAGAGCAGGCTCTAATCCATGTGTGTGTGTGCTGTTTGAAATCTTAAATGAAGCGGTAAACTCCCTGACTCTCCCTCCAGCAATGTGTGAAATGAGGCAGGGAGCCCGCTGTGCAGAGCGGAATTAGGTCCAAAATTTAACTAACCCGCTTCAGTTCCACGATGAGCGCCCTGTATCCCCCTCCGGCAATGCGTGCGGGGAGCAGGGAGCCCGCTGTACAGAGCGGGAAATGCAGTGGATGGAGAGCGGGGCGCTGAGTGCAGCGCGGGAGCCTGTAGCTTACCCGGAGCGGTGAGCGCCCAGTATCCCCTGCCGGCAAAGCGTGAGCAGGGAGCCCGCTGTACAGAGCGGGAAATGCAGTGGCTGGGGAGCGGGGTGCTGAGCCTGCAGCGCGGAAGCCTGTAGCTTACCCGGAGCGGTGAGCGCCCTGTATCCCCTGCCGGGGAGCCCGCTGTACAGAGCGGGAAATACAGTGGCTGGGGAGCGGGGCGCTGAGCCCGCTGTGCAGCGCGTGAGTATCCTGGCCGGGTCGCTGGGAGCGCTCGCTGTACCGAGCAGGAGTTAGCTCCGCCCCCCGCTCTGGTGCAAAATTTAAACAAACCCGTCGGTGAGTGCCCTGCATCCCCCGCCGGCAATGTGTGTCGCGGGCGGGGAGCAGGGAGCGCTGAGCCGCAGTACAGAGCGGGCGCTGTGCATAGCGCACTGAAGCTCCGCCCACCCCTTAAAGGCGACAAATTTGAATCAGAAAAGGCGCCTTGATCATACAGTGGCACACTGAAGGAATAAACCTATTACTTAGAGCACATTGCACCAGTAAATGTGTAATGTGATATATAAATCATACATCAATGTGAAGGGGGGGTGTTTACTCACCACTGCTTGCAGATGATGGAGTGGCCCTGACACGCGCCGCACGCAGCGGTGTCCGGCCTCTGTTAACGGAGTGTGCGCCGCACGCAGCGGACAGAGTGGCCCCAACACGCGCCGCACGCAGCGGTGTTCGGCCACTGTTACTTACCACTGCCGTGCTGCCGGAATCTTCTGCTGGATGGAGTGGCCGTGACACGCGCCGCACGCAGCGGTGTCCGCCAACTCAGGAGAGCTCAGTGTCTCCCTCAGCCGGGGCCCATCCCGAGCCGCACGCAGCTGCGATGGGACCCCGCCGGCAGCTCCCACGGTGCAGACTGGCAGTGGCAGAGCTGCCAGTCTGTGCGTGTATGTAAGAAAAAAGAAAATAATAAAGAAAAAAGAAAAATTCTTCAGCTAAACCCAAGTGAACCAGCTCCCTCGGGCACTAAACTAAGACTGGCTTGGAGGGGAGATAGTAGGGGAGGAGCTAGCCACAGTGTGAAGAATTTTAAAGTGCCAGCTCCCAATTACTGCCTACTATTCCCCATTGTAACTACGCTCCAGTGGCCCCTAGTGGATGAAGGAGAAATCACTCTTATTAGTACAATGGACAGGAAACTCAGGCCAGCCCTTTGGATGTCTTCAAGGCTGAACCTGTTTAGCATATACAAATAGACTAGTGACTCATCATGAATGAGAAAGGGCCCTCCCCCAAAACTAGATAACACATTGCAGAGACACACAGTTCTCAGTTGCTGTTCTGTCCCAGACGATGATGGAGATGCTGTCTGCCTAGTTCCTGCATGGTTTTACACAGAGAGAGAGAGAGAGAGTGATATGGAGAGACAAATTTATATGAGAAAGATAATGGTATTGTATGCTGGCCTGTAACTGTAACTGTATGTATTAACTGCTTACTGTATAAATTGTAATCATGTAATTATGTGTATACTGTACATTGTAATATATTGAATCCATATCCTTTTAATAACATATATATACACATCAATGATCTTTGGAACTCAGATAATGTGTGGGTTTATTGTTTTCTCTTATGGGATGCAGTGTTTTGCTATGTATAGCGCACATTCATGGCACATGGTAATAAGAGGTGCAGGCGTTTACAATATATATTAGAGTGGGCATTTTCAATATTTGTAAGGAAACAATTTGGTATTCACAATCTATATTGGACGGACATCTAGAGCTTTAAAAACGAGATTAGGCGAACATTTTCGGAACATCAAGAATGGCCTTCTCACGCACAATCTGTCTGAACATTTCAAAATAGAAGACAATTGTTCCCATGCATCAATAAAAAAGTTTGTTGGACTTCAACATATCAAATCTACCTGGCGTGATAGGAACACTGAAAAGAATCTAGCCTAGGCAGAAATGAAACTGATACACAGACTTAAATCCTTATGCCCAAAAGGATTGAATAAGGACTTTGAGTTAAAATGGTTTTTATAATATTTGTTGCCATGAAAATTTCTCGCTCTAATCCATTTTTTCCTCTGTTCTTTCTTTTCTGGGGATCCATGGAGCATTTTCCATTGGACAATACCAAGAAAAATATGGATACCGCTGAACATGGTGGACTCTATACAAATTTAATGACAAATTCTCCAAAAGGACTGTTGAACATGGACTTTCATTTACATATACTACTCGTTCACTAACCTCCTTAAATTATTTTATATATATATATATATATACATAGCCATTTAGCAATGGTACTGTATCCCCTTTTTCATGGGGTCCTTACTCCTGACCCTGTTAGAACTTTGCATGTATCCCCAATGACACTGCATGCCTCTTTTACATCACTCCTAGCATTTTGGTACCATCCTTCTGGCCGGTACTGTAATCAGTCTAAATGGTTATATGGTATATTTATTTAATTCCATCACCAATCCCTGCATTGTCTAATTGGTCATAAACTTATATTTCTGTCTTTACCCACTTATTATTATCTACCAACCCTGTTTTGTGTACAATTTTGGTTTGGCTGAGTTCAGCCTTTATATTGTTGTCATATACAATCCTGTATGCCCCACTTCCGGCTTTTTCACCAGCGCTAGGACATAGCCTTTAGCGCTATCAGTCCGTCACTTCCGGTCTCGGGACTTGTCACTTCCGGTCACTTGGCGGCGCATCTCTAGCTCCTTGAAAACCACTTTAGTCATACGGTGTTTATACCTTCATGTTTTGGCTGGATTTAGCCTTAACTAAGTAGCTGATTATATACAATCCCGGATGCCCCATTTAAATTTTTTTTTCTTCCAGCGCCATTATATGCCCCACTTCCGGTTAGTCGCTTCCGGTCACTCGGCGGCGCATCTCTAGCTCCTTAAGGATCATTTTTTTAACCACACAGTGTTGAAACTTGATTGCTTTCTTATGTTATATAGTACTCACCAGAGCAATACTAAGTTGAAAATTAAGTGTTTAGAAGTACTGATTTCCACTTCCGATTCCGGTGACCTCCGAACCGGAAGTGCATACCCACCATCTTTAAAAGCCATTCTGGACACACAGTGAACACATCAAGCCCTGAGGAAGAGGTCATACACCTCGAAACGCGTTGGCTATTGGACATCCACACTTCTGGGTCCAGGACGTTTTGCGGATAGACTTCCATTGGCTTAGGAGCCAGAGCAGGGTGAAGTCTGGACCACCCTGCCGTATATACCACCTGCGGCTCCTTTGCTACCCTTTGGGTACGATTTCATTCTGAGTTTGGGACATTTGTCCTTAGGAATGTTTTATGCATGTTTGTTTTATCATATTGTATTACATTTATTGTCATTTTTTTATATAATTGGATGACATTCATTTTGAGATATTTACTGATTATACTGGTTAAAAAAGTGAATCATCAGCAATTACATCTGCACCCAGCCACTGAAAGGGGGCGCCCAGGTCTGTTTCATTTGGGGGTAAGGGAAAACCCTCAGTGTGTCCAAGGCAGCACCAAAAAACTTTCAGCGCCCAACGAGTTACTCCAAATTCCATATTTGCGTGGTGTACAATATGTCTACATTCAGAATCTTGATATGCAAGAATATATAAATATAATAAATTATAACACAACAGAGTATGATAAGCTGCTGGCTTTATAGAAGGCAAAAACTATTGTATTTAATTTAATAGTAAAAGAAGCCTGCGCTGTTATACTTTAAAAAGATTGTTAATACCAGTAACGAGAAAAATCTCTCAGAAATGCATTAAATAAGATTTTACTCACCGGTAAATCTATTTCTCGTAGTCCGTAGTGGATGCTGGGAACTCCGAAAGGACCATGGGGAATAGCGGCTCCGCAGGAGTCTGGGCACAACTAAAAGAAAGCTTTTAGACTACCTGGTGTGCACTGGCTCCTCCCACTATGACCCTCCTCCAAGCCTCAGTTAGGATACTGTGCCCGGAAGAGCTGACACAATAAGGAAGGATTTTGAATCCCGGTAAGACTCATACCAGCCACACCAATCACACCGTATAACTCGTGATACCATATCCAGTTAACAGTATGAAACATAACTGAGCCTCTCAACAGATGGCTCATAACAATAACCCTTTAGTGAACAATAACTATGTACAATTATTGCAGACAATCCGCACTTGGGACGGGCGCCCAGCATCCACTACGGACTACGAGAAATAGATTTACCGGTGAGTAAAATCTTATTTTCTCTAACGTCCTAGTGGATGCTGGGAACTCCGAAAGGACCATGGGGATTATACCAAAGCTCCCAAACGGGCGGGAGAGTGCGGATGACTCTGCAGCACCGAATGAGAGAACTCAAGGTTCTCCTCAGCCAGGGTATCAAATTTGTAGAATTTTGCAAACGTGTTTGCCCCTGACCAAGTAGCAGCTCGGCAAAGTTGTAAAGCCGAGACCCCTCGGGCAGCCGCCCAAGATGAGCCCACCTTCCTTGTAGAATGGGCTTTAACTGATTTAGGATGCGGCAGTCCAGCCGCAGAATGCGTCAGCTGAATTGTGCTACAAATCCAGCGAGCAATAGTCTGCTTAGAAGCAGGAGCACCCAGTTTGTTGGGTGCATAGAGGATAAATAGCGAGTCAGTTTTCCTGACTCCAGCCGTCCTGGAAACATAAATTTTCAAGGCCCTGACTACGTCCAGTAACTTGGAATCCTCCAAGTCACTAGTAGCCGCAGGCACTACAATAGGTTGGTTCAAGTGAAAAGCAGATACCACCTTAGGGAGAAACTGGGGACAAGTCCTCAATTCTGCCCTATCCATATGGAAAATCAGATAAGGGCTTTTAAATGACAAAGCCGCCAATTCTGATACACGCCTGGCCGAAGCCAAGGCCAATAACATGACCACTTTCCACGTGAGATATTTTAGATCCACGGTCTTTAGTGGCTCAAACCAATGTGATTTTAGGAAATTCAACACCACGTTGAGATCCCAGGGTGCCACTGGAGGCACAAAAGGGGGCTGAATATGCAGCACTCCTTTTACAAATGTCTGAACTTCAGGTAGTGAAGCTAGTTCTTTTTGGAAGAAAATCGACAGAGCCGATATCTGTACCTTAATGGAGCCTAATTTTAGGCCCATAGTCACTCCTGCCTGTAGGAAGTGCAGAAATCGACCCAGCTGAAATTCCTCTGTTGGGGCCTTATTGGCCTCACACCAAGCAACATATTTCCGCCATATGCGGTGATAATGTTTTACAGTTACATCTTTCCTGGCTTTAATCAGCGTAGGAATGACATCCTCCGGAATGCCCTTTTCCTTTAGGATCCGGCGTTCAACCGCCATGCCATCAAACGCAGCCGTGGTAAGTCTTGGAACAGACAGGGCCCCTGCTGCAGCAGGTCCTGTCTGAGCGGAAGAGGCCATGGGTCCTCTGAGATCATCTCTTGAAGTTCCGGGTACCACGCTCTTCTTGGCCAATCCGGAACCACGAGTATTGTCCTTACTCCTCGTTTTCTTATATTCTCAGTACCTTTGGTATGAGAGGCAGAGGAGGGAACACATAAACTGACTGGTACACCCACGGTGTCACTAGAGCGTCCACCGCTATCGCCTGAGGGTCCCTTGACCTGGCGCAATATCTCTCTAGTTTTTTGTTTAGGCGGGACGCCATCATGTCCACCTGTGGCCGTTCCCAACGATTTACAATCAGTGTGAAGACTTCTGGATGAAGTCCCTACTCTCCCGGGTGGAGGTCGTGCCTGCTGAGGAAGTCTGCTTCCCAGTTGTCCACTCCCGGAATGAACACTGCTGACAGTGCTAGCACGTGATTTTCTGCCCATCGGAGAATCCTTGTGGCTTCTGCCATTGCCGTCCTGCTTCTTGTGCCGCCCTGTCGGTTTACATGGGCGACCGCCGTGATGTTGTCTGACTGGATCAGTACCGGCTGGTGTAGAAGCAGGGGTTTTGCCTGACTTAGGGCATTGTAAATGGCCCTTAGTTCTAGAATATTTATGTGTAGGGAAGTCTCCTTACTCGACCATAGTCCTTGGAAGTTTCTTCCCTGTGTGACTGCCCCCCAGCCTCGAAGGCTGGCATCCGTGGTCACCAGGACCCAGTCCTGTATGCCGAATCTGCGGCCCTCTAGAAGATGAGCACTCTGCAGCCACCACAACAGCGACACCCTGGCCCTTGGAGACAGGGTGATCAACCGATGCATCTGAAGATGCGATCCGGACCACTTGTCCAACAGGTCCCACTGAAAGATTCTGGCATGGAACCTGCCGAAAGGAATTGCTTCGTAAGAAGCCACCATCTTTCCCAGGACTCGCGTGCAGTGATGCACCGACACCTGTTTTGGTTTCAGGAGGTCTCTGACTAGAGATGACAGCTCCTTGGCTTTCTCCTCCGGGAGAAACACTTTTTTCTGGACTGTGTCCAGAATCATTCCCAGGAACAGTAGACGTGTTGTCGGAACCAGCTGTGACTTTGGAATATTCAGAATCCAACCGTGCTGGTGTAGCACCTCCTGAGATAGTGCTACTTCTACCAACAACTGCTCCCTGGATCTCGCCTTTATTAGGAGATCGTCCAAGTACGGGATAATTAAAACTCCCTTTTTTCGAAGGAGTATCATCATTTCCGCCATTACCTTGGTAAACACCCTCGGTGCCGTGGACAGTCCAAACGGCAGCGTCTGGAATTGGTAATGGCAATTCTGTACCGCAAATCTGAGGTACTCCTGGTGAGGATGATAAATGGGGACATGCAGGTAAGCATCCTTGATGTCCAGGGATACCATGTAATCCCCCTCGTCCAGGCTTGCAATAACCGCCCTGAGCGATTCCATCTTGAACTTGAATTTTTTTATGTATGTGTTCAAGGATTTCAAATTTAAAATGGGTCTCACCGAACCGTCCGGTTTCGGTACCACAAACAGTGTGGAATAGTAACCCCGTCCTTGTTGAAGTAGGGGCACCTTGACTATCACCTGCTGGGAATACAGCTTGTGAATTGCCTCTAGCACAGCCTCCCTGTCCGAGGGAGTTGTTGGCAAGGCAGATTTGAGGAAACGGCGGGGGGGAGACGCCTCGAATTCCAGCTTGTACCCCTGAGATACTACTTGAAAGATCCAGGGATCCACCTGTGAGCGAGCCCACTGATCGCTGAAATTTTTGAGGCGGCCCCCCACCGTACCTGGCTTTGCCTGTGGAGCCCCACCGTCATGCGGCGGACTTGGAAGAAGCGGGGGAGGACTTTTGCTCCTGGGAACCTGCTGTTTGTTGCAGCCTTTTTCCCCTACCTCTGCCTCTGGACAGAAAAGACCCGCCTTTTCCTCGCCTGTTTTTCTGGGTCCGAAAGGACTGTACCTGATAAAACTGCGCTTTTTTAGGCTGTGAGGGAACATGGGGTAAAAATGCTGACTTCCCAGCTGTTGCTGTGGAAACTAGGTCCGAGAGACCATCCCCGAATTACTCCTCACCCTTATAAGGCAAAACTTCCATGTGCCTTTTGGAATCTGCATCCCCTGTCCACTGCCGAGTCCATAAGCCTCTCCTAGCAGAAATGGACAATGCACTTATTTTAGATGCCAGCCGGCAGATCTCCCTCTGTGCATCTCTCATGTATAAGACTGAGTCTTTTATATGCTCTATGGTTAGCAGAATAGTGTCCCTGTCTAGGGTGTCAATATTTTCTGACAGGGAATCTGACCATGCAGCGGCAGCACTGCACATCCATGCTGACGCAATAGCTGGTCTAAGAATAATGCCTGAGTGTGTATATACAGACTTCAGGATCGCCTCCTGCTTTCTATCCGCAGGCTCCTTCAGGGCGGCCGTATCCGGAGACGGAAGTGCCACCTTTTTAGACAAACGTGTGAGCGCTTTATCCACCCTAGGAGGTGTTTCCCAACGTGCCCTATCCTCTGGCGGGAAAGGGAACGCCATTAGTAATTTTTTAGAGATTACCAATCTTTTATCGGGGAAAGCCCACGCTTCTTCACACACTTCATTTAATTCTTCAGATGGGGGAAAAACTACGGGTAGTTTTTTCTCCCCAAACATAATACCCTTTTTAGTGGTACCTGGGTTTATATCCGAAATGTGTAACACCTCTTTCATTGCCTCAATCATGCAACGAATGGCCCTAGTGGACATTAGATTAGACTCATCGTCGTCGACACTGGTATCAGTATCCGTGTCGACATCTGCGTCTGCCATCTGAGGTAGCGGGCGTTTTAGAGCCCCTGATGGCCTTTGAGACACCTGGGCAGGCACGAGCTGAGAAGCCGGCTGTCCCGCATTTGGCATGTCGTCAAATTTTTTGTGTAAGGAGTCGACACTTGCACGTAATTCCTTCCATAAAACCATCCACTCAGGTGTCTGCCCCGCAGGGGGTGACCTCACTTCTATAGGCATCTGCTCCGCCTCCACATAATTTTCCTCATCAAACATGTCGACACAGCCGTACCGACACACCGCACACACACCGGGAATGCTCTAACAGAGGACAGGACCCCACAGAAGCCCTTTGGGGAGACAGAGAGAGAGTATGCCAGCACACACCAGAGCGCTATATAATGCAGGGACTAACTGAATTATGTCCCCTATAGCTGCTATAATATTTACTGCGCCTAAATTTAGTGCCCCCCCTCTCTTTTTTTACCCTTTTCTGTAGTGTAGACTGCAGGGGAGAGCCAGGGAGCTTCCTTCCAGCGGAGCTGTGAGGGAGAAATGGCGCCAGTGTGCTGAGGGAGATAGCTCCGCCCCTTTTTCGCTGACTTTTCTCCCGTTTTTTTAAGGATTCTGGCAGGGGTAATTATCACATATATAGCCTCTGGGGCTATATATTGTGATTGTTTTGCCAGCCAAGGTGTTTTTATTGCTGCTCAGGGCGCCCCCCCCCCCCCCCCCCAGCGCCCTTCACCCTCAGTGACCGGAGTGTGAAGTGTGTATGAGGAGCAATGGCGCACAGCTGCAGTGCTGTGCGCTACCTTGGTGAAGACAGAAGTCTTCATGCCGCCGATTTTCCGGACTTCTTCTTGCTTCTGGCTCTGTAAGGGGGACGGCGGCGCGGCTCCGGGAACGAACACCAAGGCCAGTTCCATGCGGTCAATCCCTCTGGAGCTAATGGTGTCCAGTAGCCTAAGAAGCCCAAGCTAGCTGCAAGCAGGTAGGTTCGCTTCTTCTCCCCTTAGTCCCTCGTTGCAGTGAGCCTGTTGCCAGCAGGTCTCACTGTAAAATAAAAAAACCTAAAATATACTTTCTTTCTAAGAGCTCAGGAGAGCCCCTAGTGTGCATCCAGCTCGGCCGGGCACAAAAATCTAACTGAGGCTTGGAGGAGGGTCATAGTGGGAGGAGCCAGTGCACACCAGGTAGTCTAAAAGCTTTCTTTTAGTTGTGCCCAGACTCCTGCGGAGCCGCTATTCCCCATGGTCCTTTCGGAGTTCCCAGCATCCACTAGGACGTTAGAGAAAACCTATTTATTTAAACATACATAAATCCCACTTGTAGTATACACTGAGTTTGTAATCAATTATACTGGCATAATTAGCTTATTTGTGAGCAAGCATATTAAAGAAGAATGAATCATATGGGTGCATCTCAGTGCACTTGCTGATTAACCTTTGAGAAAGGCAAGAAGTGCGCTGAAATGTGTTGAAACAAGAAGGTACTACACACTGGCACCCTTTTGAGCGATCTCTACTCAAGGACCCTTTATTCCACTGTGACAGTACACTCATCTATTGGAATTAAAGGAGGTCTGCGAGCATTTAACGATACTGTGGACATCTTTGAGAGACTATGGGGTCTATTCATGAAGCAGTGAAAAGAGTGGAGAAGTCAGCCAGTGGAGAAGTTGGCCATGGCAACCAATCCGTGTTGAGGTAACATTTATAAATGAATTCTATACAATTATATGTAGCAGCTGATTGGTTGCTATGGGCAACTTCTCCACTTGCTCACTTCGCCACACTTTTCACAGCTTCATGAATAGACTCCTATATTATCATTCAGGAGCCTGAGTTCCAGTGTCCCACAAGGCTGCCACACACTTAACATGTTAGGGTAATGATTAATTTTAACAGTGGAACCAGTACCAGAACAGGGCTGCACTGCCTGTGCTTGCCACGCCCTCAACCACGGTCCCTGAGAGATGATATCACACATAGGTACGGGGCCACTAACACTGATAAGTGCAGCCTTGTCGGAGCATCCTGAGAATGCTCAGGGGGACTGCACAGATTGTAGGGTGTCTGTCTAGAGCATCTAAGGATGCTCTAGCTGGCGCTGCTGCTGTAATTCTGGCTACAGGTTGCTATTCTAGGCACCCTGCTGGCCAGATGCAGGGACTGTGGGGTAACGATGGTGTTGCCCACAAAACCCTTTGCTCTGTGTGGCGGTACTACTTGCACACCCCTAGTCACGGCCCTGAGTGAAACTACTATCAATTAATCTTTTTAGAGTATAATAGCGCAGACTTCTTATCCCAGAATGTCTACATCACCTGAATATCGTCGTGGCAGAGTGGATATCTCCCACATTTGAGGAAAGAATTAACATTGTGTGGTTCAGGGAAGGACCACACCTTTTCCTCAATTAAGTGGCGCTAAGGTGTAAACCTGTTTATTTGTGTCAGTCGCTAGGGGGAGAGACAGGAAAGTGTGCACTCTGTTGTGCTGGACACCACAAGCCCTTACTTACCTGTTTGCTGTAGTACTGTGAATGCTGTCTTTGTAAGCTGTACTTTATGTTCCTGGATTGCTGTTGGTACTCTTGTGTATGAAGCTATTGCACTGGCTCTGCCATTTTGCTGGAATTAAAGCGATGGCTACTTGATCTCAAAGTCTCCAGTGGTTGCTTGAAATCTACCCGCTAACATGAATGTTATTTCGACTTGTCAGTTGTCGGCATTTACAATGTTGACATTGGCATGGAGCTGATATTGGCAGCATATTGACATAGTGTTTTCAACGGATTTGAGCCCTAACTCTAACCACAACCAGACTAGCCTGTAACATGGCAGTTAGGAGCTGATTGACTGGTACTTTATCACCGTGCTATTTATCACTCTCCAAGGCTTGATTAATGGGGGCCTATAACTGCAGCTTAACCCTAACAGCAGCCTAACCCTAACCAGTATAAAGGCCCCATACATCAGCACCCCCTTTCCCCGATCTGCTGATTGGATCCACCGATTTGTAGCCATTGATGATTGACGATCCGCCAAAGAAATTATTTATTTTAAAAATCCCAGATTTGACAATCCCAAGTGTTTTCGGCTGGATTGGGCAACTGCAGCAATCCGTTGCTGATGTATGGGGGCCTTAAGCCTAACACTAAAATGGACTGTTGACATTGTGCCTATCAACATTCACAATGTTGACGCTATGAATGTCGACATTCTGTGCAAGCTGACAATCTGAATGTTAACATTATGACTACGTACCCATAAGCCCTAATGAGTGATACAATTACTCATTGGGTCTGATGTGCTTATGCAGCTATTGTGTCTTTTTGTAAGTGATCTGAATGTGTGCAGGACTGGAAACGTGAAAACATTATGCATGATCACTGATTACTTGCACATTTTGACCATCCCCTGGTAAAATTTAAATTGTGTAGAACATATAGGGCTTGATTAACCTCTCTGTGGATGGATCTCATGATATTTATCAACTGCACAACTACAAGCAATTCAGAGTCATGCGGTTGAGTGGGTGTAACTGGACAGCAATTCGCTGGGCGTGTGGTGTGTAAACAGAATTGCAGGCTATTCAGAGGTGAACAGACGCAGAGAGACAGCTGATTTACGATGGATATCTTGCAACAAGGATGGGGCCCATGCAAATCTGCTCTGATAGTGATAATGGCTACTTTCACAAGTGGATGGACGTGGGCAGTATGGTGCATTAATGAGGCCAACTTAATTACTTTTCTCTTACATCCTAGACCTAGAGGATACTGGGGTCCATTTAGTACCATGGGGTAGAGACGGGTCCACTAGGAGCCATGGGCATTTTAAGAACTTGATAGTGTGGGCTGGCTCCTCCCTTTATGCCCCTCCTACCAGACTCAGTTTAGAAAATGTGCCCGGAGGAGCCGGTCACGCTGAAGGAAGCTCCTGAAGAGTTTTCTGCATTTATTTTCTGTTTGTTATTTTCAGGTAGGGCTTGTTGGCACCAGCCTGCATGCTGCGTGGGACTTAGGGGGGAATGGCCCAACCTCTTGAAGGGTTAATGGTCCCGTTCCCTGCTGACAGGATACTGAGCTCCTGAGGGAACTATTTGCAAGCCCCACCACGGCGAGCGTACATTCCCGCAGCACGCCGCCACCCCTAACAGAGCCAGAAGAATGAAGAGTGGTGAGTACTGAGCCGGCGTAACGGTTATCGGGGCGCCGGCCATTATGGCAGAACGACGATACGGAGATGCACGGCTTCTAAATGGGGCGGAATGCATCTACAGACACAGTACACAATTGCGTCTCAGTACACTGTACACAGTACCCAAACTGGCAAACACAGCCTTAAAATGGTTCTGCTCCATCTTAAGCACAAAAATTAACTCAGCCAGTATAAAAAAAGCGTGAAGACTGCGCGCCATTGAAGGGGCGGGGCTTCACTTTGAGAGGATCCAGCAGCTCACCAGTGCCATTTTCCTACTGCAGTGGACACAGACGCTGACAGGGACGCGCAGCTCCTCCAATGTGACTCCAGATTACCTCAGCGGTACCAGAGGATCATAGCAGGGAGGGAGCGACTACTAGTGTACTAAGTCCCCTATCAGGGTACTTAGCCTGTGACCCGGCTAAGCTTGGCATAAGCGGTAAGGGTGCGGTGGGGGCTGGCTCCAAACAACTCTGTGTCTCCCTGGAGGGCTCTTTGTGAGTTACTTGTGATTAACCATTTCCTGTGTGTATGCGTACTGTCACATTTACATTATGTCAGGCAAAGAGTGTGTTTCTTGTACAGCGGAGTATTCCTCTTCACCAGGGGGCTCACTACTGGATACTCAGGGTTCACAGAAAAGCGGGGCTGAATCGGAGTGGGTTAATTCTCTTAATGGAATGATCTCCACTCTCTCTACAAAATTGTCCTGCAATGAGAAAGAGATGCAATAATTAAAACAGACTGTGGATGAGTTTATGAACAGACCCAGTCCCTAAAACATGCTCTCAATCCCCTCCCATTTGTCCGCAAAAGCGATCTCTGGCCCATATCCTGCAGTCTGACGCTGACAGGTCAGACATGGAGGAGGGGGTGGTGGACTCGGGGGGGGATGCAGCTCTGTCAGAGGGAATAGAGGCTCTTATAGATGCTATCAGAGATGTTCTACATATTCCTGATAAGGTGTCAGAGGAGTGTGAATCTTATTTTAATGTAAAAAATAAGTCCTTAGTCACTTTTCCTGCGTCAAAGGAATTGAATACCCTGTTTGAAGAACCATGGGTTAATCCTGATAAGAAATTTCAGATCCCTAAAAGGTTGCTCTCATCTTTTCCTTTTCTTCTGGGAAAATCCACCGATAGTGGACGCATCAGTCTCTAGGCTGTCACGTAAAATTGTATTGCGTGTTCCTGGTGCAGCCTCCCTGAAAGACACGGCTGTATGGGTGTGCACTGGCTCCTCCCTCTATGCCCCTCCTCCAGACCTCAGTTAGAGAACTGTGCCCAGAGGAGATGGACAATATGAGGAAAGGATTTTGTTAATCTAAGGGCAAGATTCATACCAGCCCACACCAATCATACCATATAACCTGGAATATACGCAACCAGTTAACAGTATGAACAAAAAACAGTATCAGTCAAAGACCGATCACAACTGTAACATAACCCTTATGTAAGCAACAACTGTATACAAGTCTTGCAGATTTAGTCCGCACTGGGACGGGCGCCCAGCATCCTCTACGGACTAGGAGAAAAAGATTTACCGGTAGGTTTAAAATCTTATTTTCTCTTACGTCCTAGGGGACTCCGTAAGGACCATGGGGATTATACCAAAGCTCCAGAACGGGCGGGAGAGTGCGGATGACTCTGCAGCACCGACTGAGCAAACGCAAGGTCCTCATCAGCCAGGGTATCAAACTTGTAGAATTTTGCAAATGTGTTTGAACCCGACCAAGTAGCTGCTCGGCAAAGCTGTAATGCCGAGACGCCTCGGGCAGCCGCCCAAGACAAGCCCACCTTCCTAGTGGAATGGGCCTTCACTGAATTTGGTAACGGCAATCCAGCCGTAGAATAAGCCTGCTGAATCGTGTTACAGATCCAGCGAGCAATAGTCTGCTTAGAAGCAGGAGCGCCAATCTTGTTGGCCGCATACAGGACAAACAGAGTCTCTGTTTTCCTAACCCTAGCCGTCCTGGCTACATAAATCTTTAAGGCCCTGACTACATCCAGGGACTTGGAGTCCTCCCAGTCCCTCGTAGCCACAGGCACCACAATAGGTTGGTTCATATGAAATGAAGAAACCACCTTAGGCAAAAATTGAGGACGTGTCCTCAATTCAGCTCTATCCGCATGGAAAATCAAATAGGGGCTCTTGTGGGACAAGGCCGCCAATTCTGACACCCGCCTTACAGATGCCAAGGCCAATAACAGGACCACCTTCCACGTGAGAAATTTTAAATCCACTGTCTGAAGAGGTTCAAACCAGTGAGATTTCAGTAAACTTAACACCACGTTAAGGTCCCACGGTGCCACTGGGGGCACAAAGGGGGGCTGGATGTGCAGCACTCCCTTCACAACGTCTGGACTTCTGGGAGAGAAGCCAATTCCCTCTGGAAGAATATAGATAGGGCCAAAATCTGTACCTTAATGGAGCCTAACTTCAGGCCCATATCCACTCCTGTCTGTAGAAAGTGGAGAAACCGACCCAGATGGAATTCTTCCGGAGGAGCCTTCTTGGCTTCACACCAAGATACATATTTCCTCCAAATACGGTGATAGTGCTTTGCTGTCACCTCCTTCCTAGCCTTCATCAGAGTAGGGATGACTTCCTCCGGAATACCCTTCCCAGCTAGGATTCGGTGTTCATCCGCCATGCCATCAAACGTAACCGCGGTAAGTCTTGGAACACACATGGCCCCTGCTGTAACAGGTTCTCCCTGAGAGGAAGAGGCCACGGATCTTCTGTGAGCATTTCTTGAAGATCTGAGTACCAGGCCCTTCGAGGCCAATCTGGAACAATGAGTATTGTCTGCACTCTTCTTTGTCTTATGATTCTCAATATTTTTGAGATGAGAGGAAGAGGAGGAAACACATAGACCGACTGAAACACCCACGGTGTCACTAGGGCATCTACTGCTACTGCCTGAGGGTCCCGCGACCTGGCACAATGCCTCCGAAGCTTCTTGTTGAGGCGTGATGCCATCATGTCTATTTGAGGAATTCCCCAATGACTTGTTATTTCTGCAAAAACTTCCTGATGAAGTACCCACTCTCCCGGATGGAGATCGTGTCTGCTGAGGAAGTCTGCTTCCCAGTTGTCCACTCCCGGAATGAAGACAGCTGACAGAGCGCTTACATGATTTTCCGCCCAGCGAAGAATCCTGGTGGCTTCCGCCATTGCCACTCTGCTCTTTTACATGAGCCACGGCTGTGACGTTGTCTGATTGAATCAGAACCGGTAGGTCGCGAAGAAGATTCTCCACTTGTCGTAGGCCGTTGTATATGGCCCTTAATTCCGGTATGTTGATGTGTAGACAAGCCTCCTGGCTCGACCATAATCACTGAAAATTTCTTCCTTGTGTGACTGCTCCCCACCCTCGGAGGCTCGCGTCCGTGGTCACCAGAACCCAGTCCTGAATGCCGAACCTGCGACCCTCTAGAAGGTAAGCACTCTGCAGCCACCACAGGAGAGACACCCTGGCCCTCGGGGACAGGGATATTTTCTGATGCATTTGTAGAAGGGACCCGGACCACTTGTCCAGAAGGTCCCACTGAAAAGTCCTCACATGAAACCTGCCGAAGGGGATGACCTCGTAGGCTGCCACCATTTTTCCCAGCACACGAGTGCATTGAAGAACAGACACTCTTTTTGGTTTTAGCAGGTCTCTGGCCATGTTCTGGAGATCCTGGGCTTTTTCCAATGGAAGAAAAACCCTCTTTTGTTCCGTGTCCAGAATCATGCCTAGGAATGACAGCCGAGTCGTTGGAACCAATTGTGACTTTGGCAGATTGAGAATCCAACCATGCTGTTGCAGCACTTTCAGGGAGAGCGCCATGCTCTTCAGCAGTTGGTCTCTCGATCTCGCCTTTATCAGGAGATCGTCCAAGTATGGGATAATTGTCCTCTACCCTTACCTCTGGCAAGGAAGGAGGAGTCCCAACCTCTTCTGGACTTATGCGACCGAAAGGACTGCATCTGATACTGTGGAGTTTTCTTTTGCTATTGGGGGACAAAAGGTAAAAAGGTAGAGTTACCCGCGGTAGCTGTGGCAACCAGGTCCGCGAGCCCCTCCCCAAACAACACTTCACCCTTGTAAGGTAAAACCTCCATATGCTTCTTTGAGTCTGCATCACCCGTCCATTGGCGGGTCCATAGAGCTCGTCTTGCAGAAATCGCCATGACATTGGCTCTGGAACCCAGCAGCCCAACGTCTCTTTGAGCGTCCCTCATATATAAGAATGCGTCTTTAATGTGAGCTAAGGTTAATAAAATGGTATCCCTGTCTAGGGTATCAAGGCCAGCTGACAAGGTATCTGTCCATGCTGCAACCGCGCTACATTCCCATGCCGATGCTCTCGCCGGTCTGAGCAAAGCACCTGTATGCGCATAAATAGACTTCAAAAAGTAGTCTCCTGCCTGCGATCAGCAGGATCCTTGAGGGCTGCCGGAGACGGTAGCACCACCTTCTTTGACAGGCGTGTTAAAGCCTCGTCCACCCTGGGAGAGGATTCCCAACATACCCTGTCCTGTGCAGGGAAAGGATACGCCATAAGAACCCTTTTGGGAATCTGCAATTTTTTATCTGGAGTTTCCCAAGCTTTTTCAAATAACTCGTTAAGCTCATGAGATGGGGGAAAGGTTACCTCAGGTTTCTTTTCCTTATACATGCGTACCCTCGTGTCAGGGACAGAGGGGTCATCTGTGATATGCAAAACATCTTTTATTGCAATAATCATACATTGAATACTTTTTGCCACCCTTGGGTGCAATTTAGCATAATCGTAGTCGACACTGGAATCAGAATCCGTGTCGGTATCTGTGTCTACTATTGGGGACAGGGGACGTTTTTGAGACCCAGAAGGGCCCTGTGACCCAGTCCAATCCGAGGATTGACTACCTGATTTCTCCCTGCACTCTGCTTTGTCCAGTCTCTCATGTAATGAGGCCACACTTTCATTTAACATATGCCACAGGTCCATCCAATCATGCGTCAGCGTTGCCGACGGAGACACACCACTCATCTGCTCCACCTCCTCCTTGGACGAGCCTTCCGCTTCAGACACGCCGACACACACGTACCGACACCCCCACACACACAGGGATATATCCATAGGTGGACAATTCCCCAACAAGGCCCTTTGGAGAGACAGAGAGAGAGTATGCCAGCACACACCCTGCGCCAACTGACACTGGAATAAACCCAGACAGCGCTTTTATATATATATCTCAATGTTATACACGCCAATAATTGTGCCCCCCCCCCCCCCCCCTCTTTTCCAGCCCTCTGTCACCGAGTTCAGCGGGGGAGAGTCCGGGGAGCCAGCTTCTCTGCAGCTTCTGTGGAGAAAATGGCGCTGTTAGTGCTGAGGGATCAAGCTCCGCCCCCTCCAGCGGCGGGCTTCGGTCCCGCTGTAATTTTCAAAAAATGGCGGGGGATCTCTACATTTACTGCCCAGCAGCCTAATGTGCCCTGAAATGCCAGTCCGGAGGTTTATTGCTGCCCAGGGCGCCCCCCCCGCACCCTGCACCCATCAGTGCCCGTTATGTGTGTGTAGCGTGTGGGAGCAATGGCGCGCAGCGGCTTACCTCAGTGAAGATCTGAAGTCTTCTGCCGCCTTGAAGTCTTCTTTTCTTCTTATACTCACCAGTCTTCTATCTTCCGGCTCTGCGAGGAGGACGGCGGCGCGGCTCTGGGACTAACGGCGGGGTGAGACCTGCGTTCTGACTCCCTCTGAAGCTAATGGTGTCCAGTAGCCTAAGAAGCAGAGCCTATCATTTAAGTAGGTCTGCTTCTCTCTCCTCAGTCCCACGAAGCAGGGAGCCTGTTGCCAGCAGTGCTCCCTGAAAATAAAAAACCTAACAAAATTATTTTCAGAGAAACTCTGGAGAGCTCCCCTGTAATTAACCCTATCTCCTGTGGGCACAAAATCTAACTGAGGTCTGGAGGAGGGGCATAGAGGGAGGAGCCAGTGCACACCAATACTAAAAGTTCTTTATAGTGCCCATGTCTCCTGCGGAGCCCGTCTATACCCCATGGTCCTTACGGAGTCGCCAGCATCCTCTAGTACGTAAGAGAAATTGAGACTATTCTCAAATAATTGTACACAGCTGCTGGAGTGGCCCAAAGACCCACTATTGCATGTGCGTGGATCAGAGGCGTATCTAGCATGGGGCGAGCAGGGCACGTGCCCTGGGCGCCGTGGCAGCCCCAGCAGAGGGGGACGCCACCGGCACCTGCACGGCCCACTCGCCCCATACGACAGGGATTCCGCTGGCGCTACCCGCGGCGCTCTCCCTGTCTCCCCGGCTGCTGTGCCTGTCACACTGTGCAGGCAGCGGCAGCCAGGAGCCTCCCCCTACTAAACCCCCCCCCCCTCCTTCAGTGCGCGTATGCGCAACCTAGGAGGTGCACGTACGCGACCTCGGATGTACGCGTGTGCGCGACTTTGTTTGGAGGTGCGCGGGTGGCCTCGGAGGGAGGTGCAGGAGGTGAGCAGGGCAGGCTAAACTGTGTGTGTGTGTGTGTGTGTAATTTACTGTGTGTGTCTGGGGCTAGTGTGGTGTGTGTGTGTCTGGGGCTAGTGTGGTGTATGTGGGGCAATGTAACTGGCACTGTGGGGCATGTATCTGGCACTGTGGGGCAATGTATCTGGCACTGTGGGGCATGTAACTGGCACTGTGGGGCAATGTAACTGGCACTGTGGGGCAATGTAACTAGCACTGTGGGGCAATGTAACTGGCACTGTGGGGCATGTAACTGGCACTGTGGGGCAATGTATCTGGCACTGTGGGGCAATGTAACTGGCACTGTGGCGCATGTAACTGGCACTGTGGGGCATTGTATCTGGCACTGTGGGGCAATGTAACCGGCACTGTGGGGCATGTAACCGGCACTGTGGGGCATTGTATCTCGCACTGTGGGGCATTGTATCTGGCACTGTGGGGCATTGTATCTGGCACTGTGGGGCATTGTATCTGGCACTGTGGGGCATGTATCTGGCACTGTGGGGCATGTAACTGGCACTGTGGGGCAATGTAACTGGCACTGTGGGGCATGTAACTGGCACTGTGGGGCATTGTATCTGGCACTGTGGGGCAATGTAACTGGCACTGTGGGGCAATGTAACTGGCACTGTGGGGCATGTAACCGGCACTGTTGGGCATTGTATCGGGCACTGTGAGGCAATGTATCTGGCACTGTGGGGCATGTATCCGGCACTGTGGGGCATGTATCTGGCACTGTGGGGCATGTATCTGGCACTGTGGGGCATTGTATCTGGCACTGTGGGGCATGTATCTGGCACTGTGGGGCAATGTAACTGGCACTGTGGGGCATGTAACTGGCACTGTGGGGCAATGTAACCGGCACTGTGGGGCATTGTATCTGGCACTGTGGGGCAATGTATCTGGCACTGTAAGGCATGTATCCGGCACTGTGGGGCATTGTATCTGGCACTGTGGGGCAATGTAACTGGCACTGTGGGACATTTTCAGTGGCCACACCCCTTCTGGAGCGTGGCCACACCCCTTCTGGAGTGTGTCCACACCCATTTTTGCCACGCGCGCCTCAGGCGTGCGCACATTCTACTTTTGGTGGGGTTCTTTTTTTGGGGGGGGGGGGGGGGGGGGGGGCACCATTTTCCATCTTGCCCTGGGCTCCAAAAACCCTAGCTACGCCTCTGGCGTGGATCACAAAAGCCATTGCTAAATGGTCAGGTAAACTAATTGAGGGGTTAGATTCCTTGTCTAGGGGGGATGTTGTTTTACTCCTGCAGCATATACAGGACTCTGCAAACTTTACGGTGGAATCCATAAAAGAAATAGGCTTGCTTAACGCACGCACCACCGCTATGGCAGTGTCGGCACGCAGGGGCTTGTGGCTACGCCAGTGGACTGCTGACACGGACTCCAGGAAAGGCGTGGAAGGCCTAACATTCACAGGAGAGGCCTTATTTGGAGATGAACTAGACAAATGGATCTCCAAAGCTACTGCGGGTAAGTCTACGTATCTTCCTATCACAGCCCCCCAACCAAGAAGACTTATTCAGCTTCTAAGTTGCAGTCCTTTCGGACGGCCAAGTTCAAGGGCAAATCCAGAGGTGCTTCTACGTCCTCCAGCGGCGCAAGAGGTAAACCACGCAAACCAGCAACTGCCAGTGCTCAGGAACAGAGCTCAGGCTCTGCTTCCTCAAAGCCTTCAGCATGATGGTGGACCGCAATGCCTGGAAGGCTGTCAGGTGGAAGCCCGACTACGATTCTTCAGTCAGAACTAGTCAAGTTCGTGCCTGGATCCCTGTTCCCATGGCTACAGACTGGAGTTCCAAGAGCTCCCACCTCACAGATTCTTCAAATCAGCAGAAATAAAGAATGAGACAGCGCTGTTCACTTTGTATAAAAACGTATTATTTACTTTTATATTATAAATAAATACAGCATAGAAATATACAATACAAATACTATACTATGATACCGGCCAGTACCAATATTTATCTAATAAACATTATAATATTAAAAATATGCCATATCAGGAATAAAAATTCCACAATAAATCAGCTTTTTAAACACGTGTCATATGACTCTTTGTCCCTTTAATAGGGGTTCTTATTCCTGGACTCCCTAGGCATTCACTATAACACAATGGTTAATAAATATAGTATTAAACAAGTCTGCCTAGAAATTATCAATAAGATGTTAGTCAAGCAGAATAGATGTTCAACATCTATTCTGCTTGACTAACATCTTATTCCAACTTGTCTGTAGTACCGAAACCGAATGGTTTGGTAAGACCAATTTTGAACCTCAAGTCGTTGAACTCGTACTTACGGGTGCTCAAATTCAAGATGGAGTCTCTAAGAGTGGTGATCTCAGGTCTGGAGGAAGGGGAATTCCTAGTGTCTCTAGATATCAAGGATGCGTACCATCACATTCCGATCTGGCCACCTCATCAGGCTTATCTACGGTTTGCACTGCAGTTCTGTCACTACCAGTTCCAGGCCCTGCCATTTGGTCTCTCCACGGCACCGAGGGTGTTCACCAAGGTGATGGCAGAGATGATGTTTCTACTCTGCAAACAGGGAGTGAACATAATTCCGTATCTGGACGATCTCCTGATAAAAGTACCGTACAGGGAAAGGCTGCTGGACAGCATTGGTCTCTCAACCAAACTCCTCCAGGATCACGGGTGGATTCTGAACCTTCCGAAATCTTACCTAGAGCAAACACAGAGGCTCCCATTCCTGGGAATGATACTGAACACGGAGTCGCAGAAAGTGTTCCTTCCGTTGGAAAATGCATTGGTAATCCAGTCGATGGTTCGGGATGTCCTGAAGCCAACCCGGGTATCGGTGCATCTTTGCATTCGCCTTCTGGGGGAAATGGTGGCCTCTTATGAGGCACTTCAATACGGAAGGTTTCACGCGAGACCCTTCCAGCTCGATCTGTTGGAGAAATGGTTCGGATCGCATCTTCACATGCACCAGAGGATCCGTCTGTCACCAAAAGCCAGGATCTCCCTTCTGTGGTGGCTACAGACTTCTCACCTCATTGAGGGATGGAAGTTCGGAATTCAGAACTGGATTCTGTTAACCACAGACGCAAGCCTCAGGGGTTGGGGAGCAGTCACTCAAGGGGGTGCAGTTTCAAGGAAGATGGTCAAGTCAGGAAGTCATCCTTCCAATCAACATTCTGGAACTCAGGGCCATGTACAATGCCCTTCTGCAGGCCTCACATCTTCTTCAAGATCAGGCCATTCGGCAGTAACGTACAGAACCGACAGGGCGGAACGAAAAGCAGAGCAGTAATGTCAGAGGTGCCAAGAATTCTGGGCAGAAAGAAACCCTGTGGCATTGTCAGCGTTCTCCTCCCGGGAGTAGACAACTGGGCAGCAGACTTCCTCAGCAGACACGACCTGCACCCGGGATAGTGGGGCCTACACCCGGAAGTGTTCAGGTGCTTGACACGTCGATGGTGATATCCACAGATCGACATGATGGCCTCTCGTCTCAACAAGAAGCTCAGGCGGTATTGTTCCAGGTCGAGAGACCCACAGGCAGTGGCGGTAGATGCTCTGACGACTCCATGGGTCTATCAGATGGTGTACGTGTTAACTCCACTTCCTCTGATCCCAAGAATTCTTAAGTGAAGAAAAAGGGAAAAGTTCAAGCAATACTCATTGCTCCAGACTGGCCAAGAAGGGCCTGGTACGCGGACCTTCTGGAGATGCGCCTCAAAGATCCGTGGCCTTTACCTCTTCACAAGGATCTTCTGCAACAGGGCCCATTTGTCTATCAGGACTTACCACGGCTACGTTTGATGGCATGGAAGTTGAACAGCTGCCAGGAGAGGGATCCCTAACAAGGTTATCCCGACTATGATCAAAGCCAGGAAGGGGGTAACGTCTAAGCATTACCATCATATTTGGAAAAAAATACGTCTCTTGATGTGAGAGCAGAAATTATTCTGCGGTGGAATTTCATCTGGGACGATTCCTGCTTTTTCTGCAGTCAGGATGTGGGCCTGTGTCTGGGCTCCATAAATTTCAGATTTCAGCCTTGTTCATTTTCTTTCAGAAACAATTGGCTTTCCTCCCTGAGGTCCAGACATTCTTGAAAGGTGTTCTGCACATCCAACCTCCCTTTGTGCCTCCCACGGCACCTTGGGATCTCAATTTGGTGCTGCAATTCCCCCCAATCGGACTGGTTTGACCCGTTACTGGAGGTGGACGTAAAATATCTTACGTGGAAGACCATCACACTGTTGGTCTTGGCTTCAGCAAGACGTGTGTCGGAGCTGGGGGCTTTGTCTCACACAAGTCCCTATTTAATTTTCCATGAGGACAGAGTTGAACTCAGAACTTGTCAGTAATTTCTTCCTAAGGTGGTGTCTGCATTTCATATCTACCAACCTATTGTGGTTCCGGTGCTTACAACACCTCTGCTACCTCAATGTCATTGGATGTTGTGAGGGCTTTGAAGATCTATGTGAAGAGGACAGCTTGTTACAGAAAATCTGACTCGCTGTTTGTTCTCTATGATCCCAAGAAAACTGGGTGTCCTGCTTCAAAGCAGTCTATTCCTCGCTGGATCAGGCTTACTACCCAGCATGCTTATTCTACGGCAGGATTGCCGGTTCCTAGAGTACAGGCCCACTCTACTAGGTCGGTGGGTTCTTCCTGGGTGGCTGCCCGGACGGCCGCTGTTGTAGAAGATCCTCTCAAAGAGGCAGAGGCCACGGGTCCTCCAGGAGCATCTCCAGTAGATCCGCGTACCAGGCCCTTCTAGGCCAATCTGGAGCAATGAGAATTGCTTGAACTTTTTCCCTTTTTATTCTTTTGAGAATTCTTGGGATCAACGGTAGAGGTGGGAGCACGTAAACCATCTGTTAGACCCATGGAGTGTCCACCGCTACTGCTTGTGGGTCCCTCAACCTGTAACAATACCGCTTTAGCTTCTTGTTGAGACGAGATGCCATCATGTCTATCTGTGGAATCCCCCACCGACGCTTTAAGGACTCGAACACCTGTGGTTGAAGGCCCCACTCTCCTGGGTGGAGATCATGTCTTCTGAGGAAGTCCGCTTCCCAGTTGTCCACTCCCGGAATGAAGATTGCCAATAGCACCACCGCGTGTCTTTCTGCCCAGAGGAGAAGTCTTGTTACCACTGACATTGCTGCTCTGCTCTTTGTTCCGCCCTGTCGGTTTATGTACGTTACTGCCGTTACATTGTCCGACTGAACCTGAATGGTGTGATCTTGAAGAAGATGTGCTGCTTGTAGAAGGGCGTTGTATATGGTCCTTAGTTCCAGAACGTTGATCGGAAGAATGGCTTCTGACTTGACCATTTTCCTTGGAACCTTTCCCCCGGGTGACCGCTCCCCAACATTTGAGGCTTGCATCTGTGGTCAGCAGAATCCAATTTTGAATCCCGAACCTTCGACCCTCGGTCAGCTGAGAAGTTGGAAGCCACCACAGAAGAGAAATCCTGGCTTTTGGTAATAGACGCATCCTCTGGTGCATATGAAGATGCGATCCGGACCATTTGTCCAACAGATCGAGCT
This sequence comes from Pseudophryne corroboree, assembly GCF_028390025.1. Taxonomy (NCBI): domain Eukaryota; kingdom Metazoa; phylum Chordata; class Amphibia; order Anura; family Myobatrachidae; genus Pseudophryne; species Pseudophryne corroboree. The sequence continues at coordinate 198,381,718 of NC_086447.1, read as the reverse complement.
GGAAGGGCCTCGCATCAAACCTTCCGTACTGCAGAGCCCAGAAGGCGAATGCAGAGATGCACCGATATCCGGGTTGGCATGAGAACATCCTGCACCATCGACTGGATTATCAACGCCTTTTCCAGCGGAAGGAATACCTTCTGTACCTCCGTATCCAGGATCATCCCCAGGAACGGAAGCCTCCATGTTGGTTCCAGGTGGGATTTGGGCAGGTTCAGAATCCACCCGTGATCCTGGAGTAGCCGGGTTGAGAGGACAATGCTGTCCAACAACCTCTCCCTGGATGGTGCTTTGATCAACAGGTCGTCCAGGTACGGTATTATGTTCACCCTGCTTGCGGAGGAGAAACATAATTTCTGCCATTGCCTTGGTAAATACCCTCGGAGCCGTGGAGAGGTCAAATGGCAGTTCCTGGGACTGTTAGTGACAGTCCATTACTGCAAACCTTAGATAAGCCTCATGAGGCGGCCAAATCGGAATATGAAGGTACGCATCCTTGATGTCCAGAGACACCAAAAATTCCCCTTCCTCCAGACCGGCAACAAACGCCTGTAAAACAATTTACCTTATGCTCTTATTATAGACCAATTAGGGCTGACATCTGTGGCAATCTAATGAGAGAAGCATTATTAAAATGAGAAATCAAAAATCTACAACCTGATTATAAAAACAACGACCCTTCAGCGATTACATGATACTTCAGGAGGCAAAGAATCGCTAAATGCATGTCGTGAAAGTCGCATTGTTGCGATCTATGCAACTCTCTCCCTTTCATATACTTATGTCATAAGCATCTGGAATTCGGCTGCAACCGATTTCGCTACATGTATTGAAAAAGCTAAAAAATCACAATACTTATAAACATATCTGAATAACCTGGAATTCCATTGACACGTCCAGGGTGCATACCGTATGTGAGCTGTTGCCCCAGTTTCGCCCACTCATCTGCAAGTAGAGATGCAACTGAGATGTGTAACTCTGAATTGCCCCTAGTTGCTCAAAGTTGCGTATGCAGGATCTATCGCATGTGCAGTTTTCATACTGTAAATCCCGAGATCTGACTGCAATTGGATTTTTGTGCAACTCTGAATCAGACCTTTGCACTTGAGCAGAGCCGGCCCTAGCCAATTTGATGCCCTAGGCAAAATTTTGTCTGGTGCCCCCTAGCTCCGCCGCTAGTTCTGCATCTGTACCTGCAACGCTCAGGTAGTGGGGCCCACCGGGGGGTTACCCTGTGGGCCAGTTCAACTCTTCACAATGCCACGCAGTAATGACCATAATACATAATACATATAATTCCACACAGTAAAGGAACCTTACACATATGCCCCACATTAGTAATGCCCATAATACACATAATGCCACACAGTAATGCACCTTACACATATGCCCCACATTAGTAATGCCCATAATACACATATACTGCCACAGATACTGCCACACTTGCTGGTTATACAAAAAGACCAGTATCAAACATGTAGAAACTGTCCATTCTCTTCACTATTCAGTGTGTTTGCTGGTGTCTGTTACTGCATGCCCTTTACTTTATACTGTGGGAGTGATATGCTCTGCCCTCCAGTCTGATGTGTCCGAAAGTCATGCTGCACTGATGTTTCATATAGAAAAGCACAACGCAACTTACTGACCACGTTACAGTGCTAGATGGCAGGGGAATTTTACGGTATGGACTGACTAGGAAATAAAGTGTGGGGAGAACACTGCCCATGTTATGTCCCTGCAGACACCTGGGGTTTGCACAGGGATAAGGGACACACACAGGATGGCAGGGTCCCCCTCCCCTATGTGCACAAGCAGTATAGGTGATGTCAGGTTTCTGTGAAGCAGTCTTCCAAAATACACATGTGGTATCATAAGGATCCATCCAGTAATAACCTTATATAGTCAGTAAAAATGTCACAGGTCCAGGAATTGTATTTACTGGGCTTCTGCTGTCTGTCTGAGGTCTCACAAGTCAGGGGCATTCAAGCATGTCAGAGGAAGTTTAAGGCACAGTGTGCATTTTTTTTTACAAATGTAAACAGCAGTGTATACAAGTACTGATTGAATACATTTGGAAAGTAACAGTTAGTTTGCGGACTGTCCCTCCCAGCACGAGATACTGCAGGGACATGCTTGGATGCCCTAGGCAAATGCCTAGCCTGCCTATAGCTAAGGCCGGCTCTGCACTTGAGCAGCATAGGAACAGAGCATGCTGTGAGCTGCAGAGAAAGGTGAGTGGGTGAAGGTGGGAGTGAGGACAGCTATGTGAGGGGACTGTGTGGCTAGTAAGAGAATAGTAATTGAAGAGTTACAATAGCATACCTCCCAACATGACCCTCTCCAGGAGGGACAGAATGCTCTACTACTGGACTTCCCTCTTAATTTATGATTGCCATCAACTGTGCTGAAACACCTTTCTTATCCATTAGCCTGTTCAACACAGGTGATGGCAGTCATACATTAAGTGAAAAGTCCAGAAGCAGAGCAATCTGTCCCTCCTGGAGAGGGTCATGTTGGGAGGTATGCAATAGTGGTTACACACGGTCGTGTCACATTAATATGACCACAAGCTAATAGCCAGTGTAACCGCCGTGTGCAGCAGACAGCAGCTCTAGACGGACTGAACTGTTTTAGACACGTCTGGTAGCCCCCAGGTTCATTTTCATTCACCTCTCCCATCAATAGCACGTGGAGCTCTGAAATTTCCACGTCGGTTATTCGCAATGGTGCCATTTGTCCAATCACGATACACCTTCACTTCAGCAGCACGCCAACAGTTCACAAACTGCGCTGTTTCAGAAATACTGCCACCCATGGCCCATATGCCGATATTCATCCATTTTTGCAACTTGGATAAAGCACCCCTTTTACACATGACAGCAACGAGTGATATGTGTACACATGGCCTAACCCAGGTTATTGTGGCAGGTATAAGAGCTGGCGGAACTGTGGGAGGCAGTGGAGTCGGCTGCCGCCGGGCTCCTGACCACAAGGGGGCACATCTCCTCCAATGTCTCCCGCTGCCTGAGGACCGCTCGCTGCTATTGCAGACGGAGGAGCTGTGTCAGTGACACGGAAGCTGCCTCCTGTATTTACAGAGACCTGGCACTGGCTGCAGCTAGGGGGAGCTCCAGAGCGCAGCTCCTCCCGGACCCTTCTAGGTAAGCAAGCTATCCGAGGGAAGCTCTCTGCTCCTCCGTCAGCCTGATGATAGCCAGGGCCGGCGCTTCCACTAGGCAGCTGCCTGGAAGAAAAAAAATCTTTGAAATAGCAGCTTTCTATTGGCGGCATACGAGCAGAGCAGTGTGTGTGTGTGACCAGCCTACAGATCAGCACCAATGAGAGAGGGCGCAGCGCCGACAGCCTCACAGGCACCAACGAGAGAGGAGGACAGAGCGTCTATTAGTTACATTGCTCTGCGCATACACAGAACGGAAGCTATACCCGACCATCGATGTCAGCTCCTGGAGAGGCGCAAATTTTCCTGGCAGAGGATATGAAACTAATCCGAGGTGAGAGAGGATACCTTCTCTCTCCCCCCCCCCCCCCACCCCGCGGCTCGTATGGTATCCTGTAGGCTGAGGCTCCCTTCTCCCCGATTCTCCCCAGGTCCTGCGACTGTCACCCCCTCATGTCCCCAGGTTGTGTCCATCCTCCCCCTCTCCACCCCCCGTCATGTCCCCATGTTCCATGACACTCACTCCCCCCTCATGTGCCCAGGTCATGTGTCTCCTCCCCCCTCATGTGCCCAGCTCCTGTGTCCCTTCTCCCCTCTCTCCCTTATGTCTAGTGCCCCCCTTCCCCCCTCATGTGCCCAGCTCCTGTGTCCCTTCTTCCCTCTCCCCCTTATGTCTAGTGCCCCCCCTTCCCCCCTCATGTCCCCAGCTCCTGTGTCCCTTCTTCCCTCTCCCCCTTATGTCTAGTGCCCCCCCTTCCCCCCTCATGTGCCCAGCTCCTGTGTCCCCTCTCCCCTCTCTCCCTTATGTCTAGTGCCCCCCCTTCCACCATCATGTGCCCAGCTCCTGTGTCCCTTCTTCCCTCTCCCCCTTATGTCTAGTGCCCCCCCTTCCCCCCTCATGTCCCAAGCTCCTGTGTCCCTTCTTCCCTCTCCCCCTTATGTCTAGTGTCACCCCCTTCCCCCCCTCATGTCCCCAGCTCCTGTGTCCCTTCTCCCCTCTCCCCCTTATGTCTAGTGTCACCCCCTTCCCCCCTCATGTGCCCAGCTCCTGTGTCCCCCCTGTCCACCCCTCATGTCCCGTGACACCCCTGTCTTCTCATTAGAAAGGGAAGGGAACCAGCTCTGACTTCTCACATACTTGTATTCTGTGGCCTGGAAGTTGGTTGGCACTAAGCCACAGTGCTGGTAATGTTAATACCAGAAGGCTCTGCGCACTTGTGTTTGGCTCTAACAACATCATTGGGTGCTCTCTCAATTCACAGGGGCCACTGTTATGTGAATAACCTTGATATGGAGCATTAGCCATCGCAGTACAGACAGGGTCCTCTGCAGTTGCTATTAAGTACTGGTCCATCCTTACGAACCCTCCAGAGAAGTTGGTAGTGGTTTTAGGACTACTTGTAGGCTATCTGGATTGCTGAAGTGAATGCCCAGGTGTACCAATGTATGGGCTCACTCAATTCTTGGTGATGCAAGTAAACTTTATGGAGTTCTTTAGAAAAGAGTAGGGAATACATACAAGCAGGACTCTGGACTATCCATATATACAGCAAATGTGAGTCAACCTAGTCATGTTCATCTAGAATACACAGAGGCTGGATATGGAGTATGTCTGATAATGTCCAGTTATGCCCTAGAAGCAGGGGAGTAACGCCTAGAGGCAAAGGAGATGCATGCCTCTGGGCACCAAGCCTGAATTTACAGCACCAAGCACTTTCAGCTACAGCAGCACCTCTGTGGTCTCATGTCCCCAGGTTGTGTCCATCCTCCCCCTCTCCACCGTGTCATGTCCCCATGTTCTGTGACACTCCCTCCCCCCTCATGTGCCCAGGTCATGTGTCCCCCCTCTCCCCTCATGTGCCCAAGTCATGGGTCACCCCCTCATGTCCCCAGCTCCTGTGTCCCTTCTCCCCTCTCCCCCTTATGTGTAGTATTACCCCCTTTCCCCTCATGTGCCCAGGTCCTGTGTCCCCCCTCTCCAGTCCCTCATGTCCCATGACACCCCTTTCCCCCCTCATGTGCCCAGTTCATGTGTCCCTCCTCACCCCCCTCAAGTCCCCAGTTCATGTGTCCCTCCTCACCCTCTCCACCCCCTCATGTCCCCATGTTCGGTGACACACCCTCCCCTCTCATGTCCCAGGTCATGTGTCCCTCCTCCCGCTCATGTCCCATGACACCCCTTTTCCCCTATGTGCCCAGGTCATGTGTCACCTCCTCATGTCCCCAGCTTCTGTGTCCCTTCTCCCCTCTCCCCCTTATGTCTAGTATCACCCCCTTCCCCCCTCATGTGCCCAGGTCCTGTGTCCCCCATCTCCCTCTCTACCCCCTCATGTCCCCATGTCACCACCTTCCCACACATGTGCCAAGGTCCTGTGTCAACCCACCAGGTCCTGTATTACCCTCCTCATGTCCCCAGGTCCTGTGTACCTCCTCCCCTCTCCCCCTCATATCTTGTGTCGCCCCCTTTTTCCCTCATGTGCCCAGGTCCTGTGTCACACCCCCTCCTCATTTCCCCAGGTCCTTTGTCTCTCCTTCCCCTGCCCCACTTATGTCTCATGTCGCCCCCTCATGTGCCCAGGTCCCTTGTCACCTCCACTCATGTCCCCAGGTCCTGTGTCCCTCCTCCCACCCATGTCCGGTGTTACCCCCTCCCCCCTCATGTGCCCAGGTTCTGTGTCATTTCTCCTCATGTCCCCAGGTCCTGTGTCCCAACTCCCTCTCCATCCCCCTCCTGTGTCAATCCCCTTAGTCCTGTGTTACCCCCCTCATGTCCCCAGGTCCTGTGTCCCTCCTCCCCTTCATGCCCCCAGGTCTTGTGCCCACACCCCAATTTCCCGTGTCACTCTCTCTCCCCTCATATGCCCAGGTCCTTTGTCATCCCCCCCAGGTCCTGTGTCCCTCCTCCCACTCCCCACCACCCTCATGTCCCCATGTACCGTGACACCCCCTCCTCCTTCATGTGCCCAGGTCCTGTGTCATTCCCCCTCATGTCCCCAGGTCCTGTGTCCCTCCTCCCTCTCCCCCTCACCCCACTAATGCCCCAAGGTCTTATGCCCCTCTCCCCCTTCATGTGCCCAGATCCTGTGTCACAGCTTCACCAGCTCATCCATCCCTGCAACTCTTTGTGGAAACATGGGCAACCAACAGGAGATCCACTAACAGCAGAGAGTCCCTGAGCAGAACCATATGGACTCAGGTTAGTGTGATTGTGACTGTACTGGTCACACCGAGTGCATCCTCCCCTGTGGCTAGAACCTGGCCTGGTGGGGGCACTGCCAACTGTAAACTGATTAATATTAACAGGGGGCTCTGGACTGTATGCATGCCATTGTCTCCCATGCAGGACACCAGTAATGACTGCAGGTACCAGACACACACACACAGCATGCCAGGATGACAGCACTACACAGCCTCGGCAGTGCCTGGCTGAAAAATGAGTATGGGGGAGGGGGGATGGGCAGTAGGTTGAAGTTTGCCTAGGGTGCTAAGAAACCTTGCACCGGCCCTGATGATAGCCAAAGGTAGGCACTGTGTGGGGCATAGGTGTATTTGGGGGGATTTGGGGGGGGGAGGGAAGCACTGTGTTTTGTGTGTGCTTGTTTTTTTTTTTTGTTTAATCAGTTTTTTATTCAAGGGTTTTAAATGCAACAACAGATAGCGGGAATGCTCCAACACAAATACAGGCATGAAAACCTCAACATCAACAGTGCAAATACATTAGGTTTGAAGTGCATTAAACAGATGTCAACAAGAATAGAAAACATCCCTGTAGGAGCATAGGTGTGTTGATGGTGGCGTTTACTTAGTGATGTAGGAGATAAATTTTACCCGCATCCGTGAGGGCATTCCCATAACTCTTGAGTATGTAAAATAGTATAATAATAAGAGTTAAAGAATAGGGGGCGCCCGAAGGCGTTAAGATAGAAATAGAAAGATGGGTGAGGTAAGAGAGGAAGAGGGTAAGAGAAGGTCGGAGGGAGTTAGGAACATAGAGGGGGGGGGGGGGATACCACTTAATAAGGTTATGGAATGTGGCTAGGAAACTTTTTTTAATTACCATCCAAGGGAATATCCAGGTAAGCCTGGGAGGATTTGTATTCCAACCAAGGGGCCCATGTGGTGTCGAATTCACTAGATTTGCCTATCGATGATAGGAACAGATCCTCCATTCTCATAAAATAGTTCAACTTAGTGAACCATGCACGACTCGTGGGTGGAGTGTTGGCTCTCCACTTGGCTGGGATCACAGCACGTGCTGCATTGCTTAGGTGTCGTAGAAGGGAGTGTTTGTGTTGAGACACAGGAATTGTAGAATGATTGATAAGCCAGAATGCTGGGTCCTGTGGAATCTGGGTCTTAAGGATGCACTGTGAGATGTGTATAACTTCCCGCCAGAAGGGCTGTATTAGGAGGCATGTCCACCAGATATGTAGAAGGGTGCCTGAAGGGGAGGAGCAGCGCCAGCAAAGTGCCGATGAGGAGGGGTATATAGCATGAAGGAGGGAGGGGGGTCTGTACCATCTTGTCATGACCTTGTATTGAGTCTCTCTTACTTGGACACAAACAGAGCTTGTATGGGTTTTTAAGCATATTCTTTCCCAGTCTCTACACGATAGAGAGATGCCCAAGTCTCTTTCCCATGCCACAGCATAAGATGTAGCATCGGAAGGTTGGGCATTGCAGACAATCCTGTAAAGAGTGGAGATAGTATGAGTCGGGTCCTGGACAGCGACACATAGTTTCTCGAAGGGGGTCATCTCTCTGGCGGCATTCTGGAGATTAGAGTTAGATATCAAGAAGTGTCTTATTTGCAGGAATTTCCAGAAGTCCTGTTGGGGGATGTCCCATTTTGCCCTAAGGTCCGAGAACTGCTTAACTCCAGTTGATGACACCATCTGGCCAACCCTGAACAAACCTGTTGATGCCCAGCGCGAGAAGTGGGCTGGATTAAGTCCCGGGGCAAATTCAGGGTTGGCCAGGAAGGACGTCAGGGGACTAAATTTAGATGAGATGTAAGGTAGTGCGCGCATTGACTTCCACTTAGCAAGTGTAGGTGTAATGGTGGGATGAGGCTTGGGCAGTTTGGGGGGGGAGGGTAGCCAGGGAAATATTTCTGGGAATTGGTGTACGTACAGACCTTCCAACTTCACCCATTGTTTAATCTCTCGGTATCTCGTCCAATCTATAATTCTATTTAAAAGGATGGCATGGTAGTAGTTTTTTATGTCGGGAAGCTGAAGGCCTCCCCTTACAATCGGTTTCGACAATTGGGAGCGACTAATCCTTGGTCTCCTCCGCTGCCAGACAAATTGTTGGATCAGGGATGTAATAGTTCGAAACCAGGTCTCCGGAACATGAATCGGGAGGGTTTGCATTACATATAATAATTTGGGGAGGGTGTTCATCTTGACAACGTTTATCCTCCCGAACCAGGATAGGAATTTCATATTCCATCTGGAGTAGTCATTCCGAATTGTTCGCACCAGGGGTAGATAGTTCAGTGAGAATATTTGAGACTCTTTAGCGCTCAACTTAACACCTAGGTATGTTATATGGGAAGGCTGCCACGAGAAAGGAAAGGAGCGCTTAAGGGCTGTAACGGAGTCTGCTGAAGCGGAAATGTTAAGAGCATTCGACTTATTATAATTAATTTTGAAATTGGAGAGGAGTCCAAATAAGTTTAGTTCTTTCATTAGGTGCGGGAGGGAGTCATTGGGGTGTGATATTATGGCCAAGAGGTCGTCGGCAAATAAGGCCAGTTTGTATTCGTCATCGCCTACGGTGAGGCCTTGGATAGCTTGGTTAGCCCGAATGGACCTGGCCAAGGCCTCAATACATAGCACGAAAATTAAGGGGGATAGTGGGCAGCCCTGCCTGGTGCCATTGGTTATGGTAAATGGGTCCGACAGGGTGCCATTTACGCGAACCCTTGCCGTCGGGGAGTCATATAGGGCCATTATCCATGTGAGTGCATTTGGACCTAAACCTATGTGTTCTAAAATGGTTGCCATAAATTTCCAACTGATCCTGTCGAATGCCTTTTCGGCGTCGGTTGAGAGCAGAATGGTGGGGATAGAGCTGTGGGACGCTAGGTGAATAAGATTGAGGAGTTTGGTGGTGTTGTCTTTGGCCTCTCGGCCTATCACAAAACCCACCTGGTCACTATGGACCAGGAGAGGGATCAATACGTTAAGTCTGTTTGCCAGAATCTTCGCATAGATTTTCAGGTCTACGTTGAGGAGGGAAATGGGTCTGTAGCTGGAGCAGGCCGAGGGGTCTTTGCCCTGTTTCGGTATCACCGATACGTGGGCCTCAAGTGAGTCACGGGAGAAGTGGGAGCCAGCTGAAATTGAGTTAAATGCACGGAGCAGGAGAGGGAGCAATCTATCTTTAAACACCTTATAGTATGCGATAGTGAAGCCGTCGGGGCCAGGGCTTTTCCCCGACGCCATAGAGGAGATGGCTCGGTCTATCTCTTGGGTAGTGAAGGGGGCTTCCAATGTGTTAAGCTCCGAAGGTGGAAGAACAGGGTAGTCGATGGACTTCAGATAGTCTTTTATGTTTTGGTGTAGAAGTCGGGGATCTGTATCAGGGGATGTGTTCTCTAGATTATAGAGCAAGGTGTAGAAGTGTGCGAAGCAGGCTCCAATCTCGGGTGACTTAAATTTAGGAGTCCCCCCGGCGTCCCTCACCGAGCCAATAAAGGAGGCCGAGTGTTGTGCTCGTATAGCGTGGGCTAGGACTCGGCCAGGCTTGTTGCCCCATTGGTAGTATTTCTGTTTGCATTTACGGATGGAATGGATTATGTTGTTAGAGAGGAGCTTATTCAGCTGGGCGCGGGCTTCTGACAATTCTACCAGGGTCACATTTGACAGGGATACTTTGTGGGATGTCTCAAGGGTGTGGATTGTATGTAAAAGACCTGTGATCAGAGACTGTCTCTGTTTCTTTTTGTGGGTGCCCAGTTGGATCAACTTACCTCGAAGGACACATTTATGCGCCTCCCACACAGTGAGATGGGAGACATCACCTGTGACGTTCGTGGCAATATATTCATCTAGAGTTTTGTCTAAGGTTTCTTTACATACTGTGTCGTAGAGGAGGGACTCATTGAGTCTCCAGGTCCATTGTTTGTGAGAGCCGTGATGGAGGGTCAGGGTTAGGGTTACTGGGGCGTGATCAGACCATGTGATCGAGCCAATAGTGGCATCTAAAAGAAGCGGGAGGTGTCTGTGACTAAGGAATAAATAATCAATGCGGGAATAAACCCTATGGGGATGGGAGTAATAGGAATAGTCACGTCCTGAGGGGTTAAGGGTTCTCCAGGAGTCGGCTAATTGTTGTGTGTGGAGAAGGTGTTTAACGCGGCGGTATTTAGATGCTACAAATCTAGAGGTTTGGGATGAGGTGTCGTTATTGGGGTCCAGTGTCCAGTTGAAATCCCCACCTAAAATCGTGACACCTTGCATCAAGGGATCTAATTTCGGAAGGTGGGAGTTAAAGAAAGATAGTTGGGCCTGGTTAGGGGCGTACATCACCGCAAAGGTGAATGTTTGCTCGGAGATCTTGCAAGTCAAGATAAGGAACCTTCCCGGAACCACCCTGTGTACGGCTACGTCCGAGACGTGTAGGTCCCTGGAGAAAATAATAGCCACTCCCTTGGATTTGCTACCTGGGGTGTTACTGTAGAACGCCATTGGAAAGTGGCGATTGGTGATCGAGGGGTTACGAATCCCGACCTTAAAATTGGTCTCCTGCACTAATGCAACGTCTGCTCTTTCAGCCCTTAACAGACGTAAAAGATTGGATCTCTTCTCCGGAGAGTTGAGACCACGTGCATTGAGGGATAGTACTTTAATCCTACCCGGGGTACTCATGGCGGAAAGAAGTAGAACCCGTTCCTAGTAACCTGAAAGTGGAGGGAGGAGGAGAGATGAGAAGGAAGAGCAGGCATGGAAAAAGAGAGAAAAGAGAAAGGAATATAACAACAATGTAATAACATCAGCATAAGACCCGCAGGAGAGAGACTGAACCGTAATCTCGTCAGTCTCCCTACCGACAAATAGTCAGAGGCGGGTATTGTTGGGGGAGTGGGGGTGAACCGCAACCTGAACCCTGATAACAGCATTAACGTATTTAAACTGACACATGGTAAGGGTGGGGGGAGTGGGATAAAGAAAAAAAAAAAGGGGGTGGCCAGAGGGGGGACAAGGGCAGGGAACAAGTCCGCTACCCCCCTCCCCTCGCCGGTCGGCATATGCAGGAGTGTTAGCCTTTATCAATAACCTCCCTAAATAACTGGACAATTACATGTAACTCCGTCGTGTCCCATTCAAGAACGAAAACTACCCTCCCACAGTGCTTTAGCAGCAATCATGTCCGTTGGGAAGAATAGCAATGACAATCAGAAGGATCTTTAACAGCTAGTTGGTTTTGGAAGGAGATGTAGTAGACTGGGATCTCCTCCCAGTGCCTCGAACCTCTTGCCATGGTTCCGTGTTAGAAGCCCGTTTAGGAGGAGGTATATCTGAAAGAGGGAATTCCCAGTCCGGAATGGACATTGGAGGGAGGCCTAGGGTGGTGCAGAAGGGGGTGAGGCCTGTGTGGGAGGACATGGTGTACCATTTCCCCGAGGAACAGGCTTGAAGGTGAAAGGGAAATCCCCAGCGGTAACGAATCTGACGTTTCCGCAGTTCGTCAGTCAGGGGTTTCAGGGATTTCCGTTGTTGGAGTGTGTACCAGGAGAGGTCTTGATAGAGGCTTATGGAGCTGCCATTGAAATCAATACCATCGAGCTGTCTGGCTTTAAACATGATTTCCTCCTTCTGGGCGAAGTAATGGAGCCGGCAGATAACATCACGAGGCCGGTCAGTGGCGAGGCCTCTTGGTTTAAGGGCCCTGTGGGCTCTGTCGAAAGTGATGATATTATCCGAGTTTGATCCCAAAAGTTCGTTGAATATCTTGGACAGGGCGTCTACTAATCCAGATTGGGGAACCTCCTCCGGGAGACCCCGGACTCGGATGTTGTTCCGTCTGCCCCTGTTGTCGATATCCGTCATTCTGGATTGTAGAGCTCGGATTTCTTTGGACTGGGCAAGGACAGAGTCTCTCAACTGGGACACACAGGAAGCGCTTGCTTCTTGGTCAACCTCTAGGGTATCCACCCGGTCAGATAGGTGTGTTATATCGCTTTTGATGGAGGCGAGCTCGTTCCTGATGGTGTCTTGAAGGTCTTGCTTCGTAGGAAGGGATTTCATGAAGGTCAGGATATCTCGGAGTTCACGACTGCTAGCTGCCGTGGGGTCAGTCATCTCATCAGCTGGATTCGAGGTCGAAGAAGCTGAGGGAGAGGGAGGGGAGCGGGGGGAGGAGCGGCTCTCCATCTGCGGGGATATCGTGGGGTGGAGGAAGGGCCTCAAATCAGTTTGAGATCTCGTGACTTTTCGTGGTTGGTTGTTCTTGTTCCGTCTAGAGTATCTCGAGGTGCGTCTCATATTCCGGAAGGGGGGGCACTAGGGAGGGTGTTTGCAAGTAGCTCAAGGTGTGTCAGGATCAGCAGGAGACATAAAGCAACATGGTTCTTAGGACGCGGTCATCCCCCGTGGCCTGGTTTCAGGTGACCATCAGGTGGCTTCTGGTAGAGTAGTGGGAGACAAAGGTCCAGGTCGATACATGGCGATGTGTGGGTGTCAGGCAACAAGTAGAAGAAGCCTAGGGGCTCTGCGGGTGTGTGGAAATTTGGCTGGAGGAAGCCGGCGAAGGCGACCACGATATCCCCGCCCCGGCTGAGGGTGTGATATGGCCTGAGGAGGTCGTTTATAGCATTAGCCCCCGTTCAGTAACGTGGAAGCGTGTCCCGGGCACGGACCAGCCAGTGACCGGGGCAACTCCACTCAGCTGTGGATGAGGGTTGCAGCTGGGAGCAGAGGAGGGGGGGGGGTCAGCGGGTGGATTTGGAGCTCGCTCCGGTGAGCACTTATGTAGGTGCGAAGCGGGTCTCCAGCAGGCTCTGGTGACACTGATATCTCCGATCTCTGTGGAGGCAGCCCTAGAAGGTGGGACAGTATTCAACCTCAGTGCCCCTCCAAGTAGGCTGCAGCCGTCAGCAGCGATAAAGCTGGCCTGGGGATGCGCCCCCTCTGAGAGGGCAAAAGAGAGGGGCCTTTCTGGGGCTTGTTAGGGGACTCCCAGGCGGGTTGATTGGGTCTGTGGGCGGGCTGGTGTCCCACTCGAGGCCCCTGCCTAACGGATAGGCTTCAGCTTTTTTGCAGGTCCGGAGAGCGGGTCTTAGGGCTGGGGGTGCAGGGAGAGTCAACCTCTCGACTTACCCCGTCGCCTACGTCCGATCCCGTCTCTCTCCGGCTGGCGGGTCCGCGGTCCGAGCTCCGGGCGCCTCCGTCAGGTCAGCAGCCGTCCGCCGTGCGGGTAAGCAGAAGGTCTCTGCAGCTTGTGTCTTCCTTTGATGCGGCGTCCGGGTGTGCTGGGGATCTCCAATAGGAGGCAGTGAAGTGATGGGCTCCTGTGGGTCGTCCGTCTCGCTCCGACGCTCCAGCCCCAAAATCGAGCTCCCGGCTTTAGGCCGAGGGGTAGGCCGCAATCCGCGGGAGTGCTTAAAAGCACTCCCCGATTCCGCGGGTCCCCTGCAGCAGTTACCAGAGTCTACCAAGGCTCCTTATCAGCAATATAGGGCAGTCTGCCGGTGATTTGGAGGGTTCAAAGCTTGAAGGGAGAGATGTTTGGTCAGGAGCTCTGACTTCCACATGCACTCTCCAGGACTTCCAGGCCACGCCCCCCGTGTGTGCTTGTTTTTAAGTGAGGTGTGTGTGTTTTTAAGGAAAGTTGTGTGTTCAAGTTAAAGAGGCATGTGTGTGTGTGTAAGTGAGAGTGATGTGTGTGTGTAAGTGAGTGGCATGTGTGTGAGAGGCATGTGTGTGTGTGTAAGTGAGAGGCATATGTGTGTGTGGTAAGTGATCAATCTATCAATCTTTAGTTAGTGCGTCAACACTACAGATTCCTTTGTTTCTTTTTTCCTCTCCAAACTCTAGTACACGCTACCTTATAAACATATGTAGGGGTGTCCGTTCTGAATGTGTGTGTGTGTGTGTGAGAGGCATGTGTGTGCGTGTAAGTGAAAGGCATGTGTGGGTGTTTAAGTGAAAGCGGCGTGTGGGTGTGTTTAAGTGAAAGCGGCGTGTGTGTGTGTTTTTAAGTGAAGGAGGCGTGTGTGTGTAAGGGGCTGTGTGTGTCTTTAAGTGAAGGAGGCATGTGTGTGTGTGTGAAAGCGGCGTGTGTGTTTTTAAGTGAAGGAGGCATGTGTGTGTGTGTGTGTGTGTGTGTGTGTGAAAGCGGCGTGTGTTTAAGTGAAAGACGTGTGTGTGTGTGTGTGTAAGTGAATGAGGCGTTTGTGTGTTTTTTTAATATATATCTAGTGTTCACGCTAGGTGTCTTTCACAGGGTGCTGCGCCCTGCCCCTTTTTTAGACAGCTGAATCCCGCCCTGCCCGTTGTTGTGCGCCCTGCCGCCCCGCTGTTTGCTGCCTGTCGGACCCCGCCACGCTGCTGGACCCAGCCATGCGCCGCCGGTCCCGGTAAGCACATGAGAGTCCCCCTGGGCTAAATTAACCTTGTAAGTATTTTGCAGCTGTAAACTTCAATCTCAGTGCTCCCTACCTGGTGCAATGTGCCTCAGTGCTCTCTGTCTGGTGCAATGTGCCTCAGTGCACTCTGTCTGGTGCAATGTGCCTCAGTGCTCTCTACCTTGTGCAATGTGTCTCAGTGCTCTCTACCTGGTGCAGTGTGCCTCAGTGCTCTCTACCTGGTGCAGTGTGCATCAGTGCTTTCTACCTGGTGCAGTGTGCCTCAGTGCTCTCTACCTGGTGCAGTGTGCCTCAGTGCTCTCTACCTGGTGCAGTGTGCATCAGTGCTCTCTACCTGGTGCAGTGTGCCTCAGTGCTCTCTACCTGGTGCAGTGTGCCTCAGTGCTCTCTACCTTGTGCAGTGTGCCTCAGTGCTCTCTACCTGGTGCAGTGTGCCTCAGTGCTCTCTACCTGGTGCAGTGTGCCTCAGTGCTCTATCTGGCGCAATATGTACAACGTGCTCTACCTGTTGGTGTGTATAGGAGGTTCTACCTGGTGCAATGTGTATTAGGTGCACTACTGTGTGGTGTAATGTGAATTGCCACTATTATGTGGCCACGCCCCTTCCCCATGAAACAACGCCCCTAAATTTTTGCTGCGCACCTTGGGCGCGCACTGTCCATGTTTTGGCCTATAGGAATGGGAGCACCAAGCATTATAGTATGTACCTACATTTGCCCATCTAACTTAAAAATGTGCCCTCCCGAATGAAAAATGTGCCCTCCCGAATGGAAAAATGTGCCCTCCCCGTGATTAGCACCCTGCCCTAAAAAAATCCTAGAGTGAACACTAATTATATCGGCACACCGCTGCGCCAAAGCATCTCCATCGAGACCTGCTGGCGGGTGAGGGAGCACTGTAGGTGTACTATAATGGTATGCTGGTGTCTGTTTTATTGTAATGACTGACTTGGAGTGCGTCCACTTTCTATGTGTATCTATATTACTATTGGGAAAGGTACCTGAGCACGCTGCTACTGTTCACCCTTAGTGCCGAATAGCTACATATGGTATGTGTGTGTATATGTAGGGGGGCACTAACATTTATCATGCCTCCGGGCGACTGGCACGAACTTACGCCACTGTATAAGAGATACGACAATGGCAGTTGGTACGATATTAGGAGACAATAATGAAAATGTTTATACATATAGGGATCCAACCGGAATTTTTGCAGTCGGCCCGCGGGCGCATGCGCAGCGCCCTCACTTTCTGCGGGGGGGGAAGCAGAAAATGCGATTGCCTCAGCCTGTCAATCAGACAGAGGCGGGCAACTCTCCGTTTCCAGGGAGGAGACGGAGCGTTGTGGGGGCAGAGCGACGCGAATGGTGGGCGGTGTGGCTCAAACGGGGACGTGATTGCGACTGCGTTATGTCACATGCAGCCGCTGCGATGGGTAAGATGGCGCCGGGTCTCCTGCACACGCAGCTAAGCTGCGTCGGCAGAAGGCATCAATCATTTTTACGATGAAGCAGAAATTGCGAGGTAATCGTAATTTCTGCTTCATCAAGAGGGGTAGGCGCGGGTCAGCATGCTGGGCGGCCTTGCCCAGCGATGGGCAGCCGCCAGCATGCAATCCAAAGGATAGTTATCCTTACTGAATTAGCCCCATAGTACAGTACAGTGTTAAATGTTTTTTTGTTACGATTTCATTAAAAAACCACAGTCATAAGTATATTCACTAAGGATTGTTTTCTACATCTCGAATTATTTTTCTGAATACCATGCAGTAAAATGTATATTGAATTTGTTGCAAATCAAAAATGTTATTTATCTGATAGATTTGGACTTTACCAAGGGTAAAAATGTAGAGTAAATTGATATAACACTAGTTACCCCAAACAAATGAGCGGGTACCATACATGGAGCTGTGGAGCCGCTGACAGAGGAGGGCAGGCTACACAGTGTGTGTCACATGCTGAGTCTTGTGACATCTGCACTCCAAGTTCTGCAGCACTGGCCGGCCACACACAACATTAGCAGACCGTGCCAATCAAAAGATGGCAGACCGAGCCAATCATAACATGGCAGACCACGCCAATCACAGGATGGCAGACACGCGCATTGCCATTGGCAGCTAATGTGACTTTACTCAGTGATAGCGCTAACGGGGCGGCTGCTGTAAATGTGATATTGTGCCGAGTCAGGCTCCGGCTGTTGTCACACAAGCAGCAGCAGTACACAGGCATCGTCTGTACTTTACGTCCCAGGAGACAGGACAGGCCGCCCACATATTGCGTCATCTAGATGAGACACGGAGTGAATGGAGAGCGGCCGGGACTCAGGGCCATGGCGGTTACACAGCTGTGCTGCCTGTGGTAGGAGCCTGGACTGAGAGACAGCTGGAGGCCGAGGCTGCACCGGAAACGTAAGCGCCAGTGCTGTCTGCTCTGTGCTGGAGAGAGAGAGGGCAGGAGTCAGGGGGTGAGTCTGCGGCTGGCAGCGCAGGTTTCAGGAAATAGGTGCAGCTACTAGGAGATGGGTGTGTATCATAATATACTGTATATAATCTATATGTGTAGTGTGTTAGTGGGTATACATATATATTAGTGTGGCGTGAAGAAGTGTTTGTGTATGTATTCCTACATACAGAGGGACACAGTGCCAGGGAATATCCATATATAACATGGTGCAGTGTCATAGTACCCACATACAGAGGTATAATGACAAGAGTATAAACATTTACAGTATAACATGGTACAGTGACGGTAGTAAATAATATATAGCAAGGTGTAGTTTCAGAAGAGGGTATACATTGGGGTTGATTCAATTCACCGACAGTTAAGTCGGCAAAGGCCCGTTCTCCCGGACTTAGGTTGATTTGTCGTGAGAACGGGCATTCTCCTACTTAACTCCCCTCCGTGATGCTGATTCCCGATAGAATCAGCCTTGCGCCGGCCGCGCGGCAGCACATTAGTTGGTTTTCTTCTCTCATCCGCCGGGGGGTGTAAAAGAAGAATTCCAGCCAATTGAGTGTCACTTGACGCTGTATTGGATAGCATCGGGAGCTAATTCCCGGCTCTTTTCAACTGTCGGTGAATTTAATCGACCCCATTTATGGGGCACAGTGGCAGATGGGCTAGACCTATACGTAACGGTGCACGGACATCAGAGTAAACCTACATAGTGTGCTCCAGTGACAGAAGGTCATATGTGTATAACTGGTGGTGCAGTGCTAATGGGAAATCGTATCTGAGATATTTTTGGCTGCAGTAAAGGAGAGTTATGTATACTTGCATATAAATGTGCTGCATATGTGTTGTGGTGCAGAGATAGGGGTGTAGTTTAAAGTGAACCTTTTCATGCACACTATCAGGTTGGGTAATGTGACTCATCACTGGCAGACCTGACGGGACCATGTGAGGCTGGAGCCAGGAAGAAGACCCTCCATCATGGCAACGAGCTGTAGGACTGGAGGATTTCCTAGCTGGAAACTCCACATCTCCAGAGAGCTGAGGAGAAGAGACCGAGAGCAGAGCCAGGCTTTCGAGGACCTTATCCTACAATGTAATTATCATATGTCATGTCATTATGTAGCATACTGCAAAATATTTCTTTTATGAGGCAATATTCTGCATGAGCATAAACCCATTGCCTGAGATTACACATTAATCATGAAGGACACAGACCACATGGTTATAGTTGTGTGTTCTGCAGTAGTGGGGACTATACCACTCCTATTTATTGAAATATATTGGTTGGTTCTTACACAGGTCCTTAATAATTTGATTATGAATACCGGATTTTTTAAAATATTTTGAAGGACAAAAGCTGCCATTAGTTCTCCTTTTCTGTAAATTTGGATCAAATTAGATGAGATCCAATTGTTCAGTTCAAAGGCTGAGTGAGCACTACTAATTCCATTGCAGCCTGGCAGTGGGGTGAGAAGATGGCCATACGCACATCAGGAGGTCCTATAACTGTCCTAAAAATCTGCCAATGCCCCTCTTTAGAGCTCTGTATTTATTAAGCAGTATCTTTACACCTATGCATTTACTAAATAGCACAGACATTTGTTGTTTTTCTCTAACGTCCTAAGTGGATGCTGGGGACTCCGTAAGGACCATGGGGAATAGCGGCTCCGCAGGAGACTGGGCACATCTAAAGAAAGCTTTAGGACTAACTGGTGTGCACTGGCTCCTCCCCCTATGACCCTCCTCCAAGCCTCAGTTAGATTTCTGTGCCCGACGAGAAGGGTGCACACTAGGGGCTCTCCTGAGCTTCTTAGTGAAAGTTTTAGTTTAGGTTTGTTATTTTCAGTGAGACCTGCTGGCAACAGGCTCACTGCATCGAGGGACTAAGGGGAGAAGAAGCGAACTCACCTGCATGCAGAGTGGATTGGGCTTCTTGGCTACTGGACATTAGCTCCAGAGGGACGATCACAGGCCCAGCCTGGATGGGTCCCGGAGCCGCGCCGCCGGCCCCCTTACAGAGCCAGAAGAGCGAAGAGGTCCGGAAAAATCGGCGGCAGAAGACGTTCCTGTCTTCAATAAGGTAGCGCACAGCACTGCAGCTGTGCGCCATTGCTCTCAGCACACTTCATACTCCGGTCACTGAGGGTGCAGGGCGCTGGGGGGGGCGCCCTGAGACGCAATAAAACATGATAAAAATACCTTACATGGCAAAAAATACATCACATATAGCTCCTGGGCTATATGGATGCATTTAACCCCTGCCAGAATATACAGAAAAACGGGAGATAAGGCCGCCGAAAAGGGGGCGGAGCCTATCTCCTCAGCACACTGGCGCCATTTTCCCTCACAGCTCAGTTGGAGGGAAGCTCCCTGGCTCTTCCCTGCAGTCACTACACTACAGAAAGGGTTAAAAAAAGAGAGGGGGGCACTAATTAGGCGCAGTATTAAAATATACAGCAGCTATAAGGGGAAAAACACTTATATAAGGTTATCCCTGTGTATATATATATATATATATATATATATATATATATATATATATATATAGCGCTCTGGTGTGTGCTGGCATACTCTCCCACTGTCTCCCCAAAGGGCTAGTGGGGTCCTGTCCTCTATCAGAGCATTCCCTGTGTGTGTGCTGTGTGTCGGTACGTTTGTGTCGACATGTATGAGGAGAAAAATGATGTGGAGACGGAGCAGAGTGTCTGTAACAGTGATGTCACCCCCTAGGGGGTCGACACCTGAGTGGATGTACTGTTGAAAATTACGTGACAGTGTCAGCTCTGTATAAAAAAAACAGTGGTTGACATGAGACAGCCGGCTACTCAGCTTGTGCCTGTCCAGACGTCTCATAGGCCGTCAGGGGCTCTAAAGCGCCCGTTACCTCAGATGGCAGATACAGACGCCGACACGGATACTGACTCCTGTGTCGACGGTGAAGAGACCACCGTGATTTCCAGTAGGGCCACACGTTACATGATTGAGACAATGGAAAATGTTTTATACATTTCTGATAATACGAGTACCACCAAAAAGGGGTATTATGTTCGGTGAGGGGAAAAACTACCTGTAGTTTTCCTGAATCTGAGAAATAAAATGAGGTGTGTGATGATGCGTGGGTTTCCCCCCGATAACAATTGATCATTTCTTAAAAAGTATTGGCTGTATACCCTTTCCCGCCAGAGGTTAGGGTGCGTTGGGAAACACCCCATAGGGGGGATAAGGCGCTCACACGCTTGTAAGAACAAGGGCTCTACCCTCTCATGAGATGGCCGCCCTTAAGGATCCTGCTGATAGAAAGCAGGAGGGTATCCAAAAATGTATTCACACACATACTGGTGTTATACTGCGACCAGCAATCGCCTCAGCCTGGAGGTGCAGTGCTGGGTTGGCATGGTCGGATTCCCTGACTGGAAATATTGATATCCTAGATAAGGATAGTATATTATTGCCTATAGAGCATTTAAAAGATGCATTTCTATATATGCATGATGCACAGCGGAATATTTGCCGACTGGCATCAAGTATAAGTGCGTTGTCCAATTCTACCAGTAAAATGGTCAGGTGATGCGGATTCCAAACGGCATTTGGAAGTATTGCCTTTGAAAGGGGACATTTGGGGTCGGTCTTTTAGACCTGGTGGCCACGGCAACAACTGGGAAATCCACGTTTGTACCCCAGGTCGCCTCTCAAAATAAGACGCCGTATTATCAGGCGCAGTCCTTTGTTGGCAAGCGGACAAAAGGTTCCTCTTTTCTGCTCGTGACAGAGGGAGAGGAAAAAGGCTGAAGAGATTAGCCAGTTCCCAGGAACAGAAACCCTTTCCCGCCTCTGCCAAGCCCTCAGTATGACGCTAGGGCCTTACAAGCTCAGGCACGGTGGGGGCCCGTTCTCAATGAATTTCAGTGCGCAGTGGGCTCACTCGCAAGTAGACCCCTGGATCCTTCAGGTAATATCTCAGGGGTACATATTGGAATTCGAGACGTCTCCCCCTCGCCGTTTCCAAAAGTCGGCTTTACCGACGTCTCCCTCTGACAGGGAGGCAGTTTTGGAAGCCATTCACAAGCTGTATTCCCAGCAGGTGATAATCAAGGTACCCCTCCTGCAACAGGGAACGGGGTATTATTCCACACTATTGTGGTACCGAAGCCAGACGGCTCGGTGAGACAGATTCTAAATCTAAAATCAAAAATCTTTGAACACTTACATACAGAGGTTCAAATTCAAGATTGAGTCACTCAGAGCAGTGATTGCGAACCTGGAAGAAGGGGACTACATGATGTCTCGGGACATCAAGGATGCTTACCTTCATGTCAAAATTTACCCTTCTCACCAAGGGTACCTCAGGTTATGGTACAGAACTGTCACTATCCGTTCAGACGCTGCCGTAGGGATGGTCCACGGCACCCCGGGTCTTTACCAAGGTAATGGCCGAAATGATATCCCTTCGAAGGAAGGGAATTTTAGTTATCCCTTACTTGGACGATTCCCTGATAAGGGTAAGATCCAGGGAACAGTTGGAAGTCGGTGTAGCACTATCTCAGGTAGTGTTGCGGCAGCACGATTGGATTCTCAATATTCCAAAATCGCAGCTGGTTCCGACGACTTGTCTTCTGTTTCCTAGGGATGATCCTGGACACAGTCCAGAAAAAAGGTGTTTCTCCCGGAAGAGAAAGCCAGGGAGTTATCCGAGCTAGTCAGGAACCTCCTAAAACCGAACCAAGTCTCAGTGCATCAATGCACAAGGGTTCTGGGTAAAAATGGTGGCTTCCTACGAAGCAATCCCATTCGTTAGATTCCACGCAAGAACTTTCCAGTGGAACCTACTGGACAAATGGTCCGGGTCGCATTTTCAGATGCATCAGCGGATAACCCTGTCACCAAGGACAAGGGTATCCATCCTGTGGTGGTTGCAGAGTGCTCATCTTCTAGAGGGCCGCAGATTCGGCATTCAGGACTGGGTCCTGGTGACCACGGATGCCAGCCTGCGAGGCTGGGGAGCAGTCACACAGGGAAGGAATATCCAGGGCTTAGGGTCAAGCCTGGATACATCACTTCACATAAATATCCTGAAGCTAAGGGCCATTTACAATGCTCTAAGCTTAGCAAGACCTCTGCTTCAAGGTCAGCCGGTGTTGATCCAGTCGGACAACATCATGGCAGTCACTCACGTAAACAGACAGGGTGGCACAAGAAGCAGGAGGGCAATGGCAGAAGCTGCAGGGATTCTTCGCTGGGCGGAAAATCATGTGATAGCACTGTCAACAGTATTCATTCCGGGAGTGGACAACTGGGAAGCAGACTTCCTCAGCACGACCTCCACCCGGGAGAGTGGGGACTTCACCCAGAAGTTGTCCACATGATTAAAAAACTTGACAGGTATTGCGCCAGGTCAAGAGACCCTCAGGCAATAGTTGTAGACGCTCTGGTAACACCGTGGGTGTACCAGTCAGTGTATGTGTTCCCTCCTCTGCCTCTCATACCCAAGGTACTGAGATTGATAAGATGGAGAGGAGAAAGCACTATATTCGTGGCTCCGGATTGGCCAAGAAGGACTTGGTAACCGGAACTTCAAGAGATGCTCACGGAGGATCCGTGGCCTCTACCTCTAAGAAGGGACCTGCTCCAGCAAGGACCCTGTCTGTTCCAAGACTTACCGCGGCTGCGTTTGACGGCATGCCGGTTGAACACCGGATCCTGAAGGAAAAAAGGCATTCCGGATGAAGTCATCCATATCCTGATCTAAAGCCAGGAAGGATGTAACCGCAAAAACATTATCACCGCAATTGGCGAAAATATGTTGCGTAGTGCGAGGCCAGTAAGGCCCGACGGAGGAAATTCAACTGGGTCGATTCCTACATTTCCTGCAAACAGGAGTGTCTATGGGCCTGAAATTGGGGTCCATTAAGGTTCAGATTTCGGCCCTGTCAATTTTCTTCCAAAAAAAGAACTAGCTTCAGTCCCTGAAGTTTAGACGTTTGTAAAAGGGGTACTGCATATACAGCCTCCTTTTGTGCCTCCAGTGGCACTTTAAAATCTCAATGTAGTTTTTGGGTTCCAAAAGTCACATTGGTTTGAATCACTTAAATCTGTGGAGTTAAAATATCTCACATGGAAAGTGGTCATGCTGTTGGCCCTGGCCTGGGCCAGGCGCGTGTCAGAATTGGCGGCTTTATCCTGTAAAAGCCCTTATCTGATTTTCCATTCGGACAGGGCGGAATTGAGGACTCGTCCTCAGTTTCTCCCTAAGGTGGTTCCAGCGTTTTCACCTGAACCAACCTATTGTGGTGCCTGCGGCTACTAAGGACTTGGAGGAATCCAAGTTGCTGGATGTTGTCAGGGCCCTGAAAATATGTTTCCAGGACAGCTGGAGTCAGGAACTCTGACTCGCTGTTTATCCTGTATGCACCCAACAAGCTGGGTGCTCCTGCTTCTAAGCAGACTATTGCTCGTTGGATTTGTAGTACAATTCAGCTTGCACATTCTGTGGCAGTCCTGCCACAGCTAAAATCTGTAAAAGCCCGTTCCACAAGGAAAGTGGGTTCATCTTGGGCGGCTGCCCGAGGGGTCTCGGCTTTACAACTTTGCCGAGCAGCTACTTGGTCAGGGGCAAACACGTTTGCTAAATTCTACAAATTTGATACCCTGGCTGAGGAGGACCTGGAGTTCTCTCATTCGGTGCTGCAGAGTCATCCGCACTCTCCCGCCCGTTTGGGAGCTTTGGTATAATCCCCATGGTCCTTACGGAGTCCCCAGCATCCACTTAGGACGTTAGAGAAAATAAGAATTTACTTACCGATAATTCTATTTCTCATAGTCCGTAGTGGATGCTGGGCGCCCATCCCAAGTGCGGATTGTCTGCAATACTTGTACATAGTTATTGTTACAAAAATCGGGTTATTATTGTTGGGAGCCATCTTTTCAGAGGCTCCTCTGTTATCATACTGTTAACTGGGTTCAGATCACAAGTTATACGGTGTAATTGGTGTGGCTGGTATGAGTCTTACCCGGGATTCAAAATCCTTCCTTATTGTGTACGCTCGTCCGGGCACAGTATCCTAACTGAGGCTTGGAGGAGGGTCATAGGGGGAGGAGCCAGTGCACACCAGTTAGTCCTAAAGCTTTCTTTAGATGTGCCCAGTCTCCTGCGGAGCCGCTATTCCCCATGGTCCTTACGGAGTCCCCAGCATCCACTACGGACTATGAGAAATAGAATTATCGGTAAGTAAATTCTTATTTTAAATTAAAACGTTTAATTGTGTTATGGTAACTAAATTGCCAAAAGATAATCCCGGCCCCACCACCCAAAAAAGAAGAAAGGAAAAAGAAATCTGTTTTGTGTGGAAAATAAGTAGTAAAAGTGGGTCCCAAAAGATTACTTTGTTTTTATCTATCGCATGACCTGCGGGCTCAGTGGCGCTCGCCACAGGTTCTATTCCCACTCTGTGGGTGTCGTGGACACCCACGAGTGGTAATAGTCCCTGTTAGTCGGCATTCCGATTGTCGGGATTGTGAGGGGGCGGGATGTATCGGTCACATAACTACATCCCGTGATATATCATGCACGTGTTGCTGCTTTGCTCACTCTTTATTGTTGATTTTAAACTTGTTGCCTATCTGAAAAAAAGTATCCGTTTGGATGGTCGACCATGTTAAGGTTGACAGTCATTAGGTCGACCACTATTGGTCGACATGGGCATATGGTCGTCACATGAAAATGGTCGACACATGAAAAGGTCAACGTGGCTTTTAAAAAAAATGTTTTAGATTTTAAACTTTTTCATACTTTACCATCCACGTGGACTACGATTGGGAACGATAACCTTGCTCGGGGACGCGGTACACTAATTGGGGTTCCTGGTCATGTTACAGAAAAAATGACACCAAAAACAGTTAAAACAATCCATGTCGACCTGTCCCGCGTCGACCATTTCCATGTGTAGACTATTAGTGCATGTCGACCAATAGTGGTTGACCTTAACATGGTCGACCATTCATACCAGAACCCTGAAAAAAGGCTGGATCAGCAGGAGCAGGGAGTGCAGGCAGACATTGCTGCTCACTTCTGCTGACTCCATCTTTGTTTCATAGGGTAGTATGTTTCCCACCAACATCACACTGCAAACAGGAGTAAGCAAAGCAGTGGTGGACATAAGTTGGACCACGTGAGCGCCTGTCCACAAGTAAGTCATCTTTTTGGATAGCCCTTTACTTCCATTTCAGATAAAAGCTGATTTTTGCAGGCATTTCACGTTATTGCCATATACCACTGTGTATGGAGCCCTTCATGTGACAGAATAGTTAAAAATAGAATTTCAGTGTAGCACTTGTAAATACTCCTTGCTGTGACATTTTCCTGTAATAGTTTTTCATCATCCTATATGTAATGTATGCCATATATGGTATAATGCTACTGAGCGTCAGGATTTGCAGTTTATATCACAAAATGCAAATGGTCCAATATGGAATGGCGCTATCAATGGTGAGCTGCAGAGATGTAAACTGATTAGGTCAATCAGTAAATGCACATGAACAAACAAAAGGTTTACGTCTCACTTTCTGCTCTCCAATGTCCTCAAATTCTTCATAACATACAGATGTACTCCTCAGTAAGTCGTAATATGTAAGAAAAAATATATAAAAAACAGCAATGTGTAAATCTGTATAAAAAAAGTCCAGTTAGATGATCCCCAATGTTTCGGAAACAGGAAGGTGATAGATCCTCTCCCCAGCATGCATCAGAACGATCCCTCAGCAAGCATTTCACACCTCAGGTGTCTTGACAATAATGATGGATGCTCACATGTATGCTTACATAAATATTGTAGGCACTTGCACATAAAGGTTTCTTTCGTGATTCCCTGTTGGATAGAAGTCTATCATAGATTCATCATGGGATGTCTCAGAAAAAATGGAAAAGAGACATGTATGTGGTTTCCAAAAAGTAGGAACCAATTTTATTTAATATAAATTAAATTATAAAACTGTCCCTTATCCTATCAACCTGTGTGGGAAGATGGTGCCCCAGCACAATGTTGACGGGATATGGACAATGGAAGCACTCTATACAACGCGTTTCGACGTACGGCAACGTCTTTGTCATCTTTGTCAAGTAGAGTGCTATAATAAAAACTGTATGCAACATATATGAGTAACAGACTTATTACAATGGTTAAGCATATACATCCAATACATACATAATGGCAAGCTTACCACTCTTCTAAAAACTGTCTATGTATGCCAGGTCCTGCAGTCTCCTGCTCTGCTATTAGCATGTGGTTACACCCTCCCCAAGTGCATGGTATACATAGGGAGTTAATTGATGTCCCCATTCAGGATAAATTATGATGTTTTCATCAAAATTAAAACTGCCAACCGGTTGTTAACTTGATAGAAAATAATTTTATACATAATATAAATAAACATAAATGGATAAAGATGACAAATTTAATAAACACCGTTAATTGGGTGGCGTCTGACGTCATTGTGATGCGCTCGTCAGCACAGTGATTGTATGTTGCCATGGTTACCCGTTTTGTTGTGCTGCTGGGGAGGCGTCATTAAAACCAGCATCCCCCGTGCATGTCTGCATTAGATTGGATATTCCCTGCTGTCTGACATCATGGCAACGTGCCCACCCACGTGGTCCATGTCCGTTGCCATGACTACTCGACGGCATGCGCCGCGCCCGTAAGGCCTGTATAGTAATGCTTATTAGAAAGAGTTGCTCCAACAACTCTCCGCCGGGTCGTGACAACGCTTAACCATGAGTACAGTGCTGTTTCGGCGGGCGTCTGTGTCAGATATACTAGCAGGTCCAGCAGACATTACCAGGCTGTGGCTGGAGCACGGGGAGAAGGTAAGGCATCAGTTCCGCTTAGTAGGGGAATACGGACACAGCTGCACTGTTTTGGGAGGAGACTACCAAACAGTTGCTGACGCGGCTGCCACCCCGGGTGCACCAGCGCTAGGCCTTAGGGATCAGAGGCTCCAGGAATAGCATAAGGCCGCGATCCCTTGGGTTGATGTCAGCAGTGGGGAGTCAGACGCTCTCCTGGTCGCCCCTTCCCCCGGTTCATGACCAGTTTCCTCCGAGTCTCCCGCCATGAACTGTTTCCCGCTTCCGTCTCAGACGCTGTACATAAAGGGGACCCAGTCTGTGTTCACTATAGGTTCATGGATTGGCAGTGTACACTAGTAGCGTCCCTAAGCCTCAAGAACCCTTCACCAATTGAAGTGGGAGAAGTGGGGTCCGGGATACACACTAGCAGCGTCAAGCTGCACAAGGAGAACAGCGCTTAACCTGAGAAGCACTGTTCCTCTCGAGACAGCAGCATCCTGAGACTTCGGTTGGGTGAGTGAGCCTCCTTGTGTGAGGCACTGTGGAGCGCCCGTGTCCAGCGCAGCGGAGGCCCCACATTCTCTCTTCTCCACGCTGGCTATGACTGGCCGCGGCGCGGTCTCCACTACACTGCCGTGCTAACAGTACACAGCACGGCAGTGTGGGTGATTGAGCCTCCTTGTGTGTGGCACTGTGCGCCAGTAGTTGCGGCGTGGTCTCCACTGCACTGCCGCGCTGACAGTACACAGCGTGACAGCATAGCTCACTGAGTGCAGGACAGAGAGAGTTTACAGCGGAGGTTAGTGGAGCGGTAAGCAGCGGATCTGGGGGCTAAGGCGCAGGGCATTTAACTAGAAGGCAGACCACATCTTGAGCACCTTGTGAGTTAAAATCAGCCTTTGGTTGCACCCAATTGTGTAAGGTTGGTTCTATATCGGAGGGGCTGAAGGGACCTTGTGACGTATTGAGGGGAGGAGCTACGGGTGAACAGGGTACCCGAAAAGTACCCTCGCGGGCTCGCTTCGCTCGCCACGCTTCGGGCACGGTGGCTCGCTCCACTCCGCTTCGCTCACCACCTAATTACTAAAGGTAATAGTTGGTGGCGTGGATAGTAGAGGAACTATCCCGCTGGCCTAGCTCCTCCCCCTTGCGTCGTAACTCCTCCCCCTTACGGAAAAGGTCCCTTAGCCCACTTGATTCTAGCATCTACCAATTGTGTAAGGCACCCACTCAAAATGGTGCTTAGGGTCCTGGTTGAGATGGGTGCCTGTGCATAGTGGACAACGTTGGCAGGTTTTCAAACTGTCAATCACAGAAAAAGGCGCCTTCCTCAGCTAGGGAGCTCATGAATAGCAACAATGTTTCTTCTCTCCTCAGGAATCAGCACTGTTAGCAGAGACAGGCGCACATTCCTTCAGACTGCCAGGTACCTGAAAGCCTGCACATAAAATACAGGCTGGTGGCAGAGGGAGTTAGAATAGGAGAGTAGTACAAATATTCTCTCTCTCTCACTCTCTCTTGTATGTGTCTCCACTCCGTCCGTCACAATAGCAAACAAGGGACCAGCCAATAAGGCATCACAATTTTTTTTTCTGTGCTAAGTGTAAAAAAACACACAAACAAATCCTCCCTGTGTGAAGCATTGTGCTTCAGAGATTACGTTGGTTAATCTGTCCCAAAATGCTAATTTTCCCCCCTGGGCGGTAGTGCTCACAGGAACCATTTCACAATTACATAATGAGGTGTCTGCTTTACAAAAATAAGATTTTACTCACCGGTAAATCTATTTCTCGTAGTCCGTAGTGGAAGCTGGGAACTCCGTAAGGACCATGGGGAATAGCGGCTCCGCAGGAGACTGGGCACAACTAAAGAAAGCTTTAGGACTACCTGGTGTGCACTGGCTCCTCCCTCTATGAGCCTCCTCCAGACCTCAGTTAGGATACTGTGCCCGGAAGAGCTGACACAATAAGGAAAGGATTTGGAATCCCGGATAAGACTCATACCAGCCACACCAATCACACCGTATAACTCGTGATACTATACCCAGTTAACAGCATGAAATATAACTGAGCCTCTCAACAGATGGCTCAACAATAACCCTTTAGTTAACCAATAACATGTTTGATGAGGAGGCTTATGTGGATGCGGAGCAGATGCCTGTAAATGTGATGTCACCCCCTGCGGGGTCGACACCTGAGTGGATGGTGCTGTGGAAGGAATTACGCGACAGTGTCGACTCCTTGCATAAAAGGTTTGACGACATACCAAATGTGGGACAGCCGGCTTCTCAGCCTGTGCCTGCCCAGGCGTCTCAAAAGCCATCAGGGGCTCTAAAACGCCCGCTACCTCAGATGGCAGACACAGATATCGACACGGATACTGACTCCAGTGTCGACGACGATGAGACTAATGTAACTTCCAGTAGGGCCACACGTTACATGA
This sequence comes from Pseudophryne corroboree, assembly GCF_028390025.1. Taxonomy (NCBI): domain Eukaryota; kingdom Metazoa; phylum Chordata; class Amphibia; order Anura; family Myobatrachidae; genus Pseudophryne; species Pseudophryne corroboree. The sequence continues at coordinate 198,352,209 of NC_086447.1, read as the reverse complement.
TTGAGGCAATGAAAAATGTTTTGCACATTTCTGATGTTACCCCCAGTACCACAAAAAAGGGTATTATGTTTGGAGAGAAAAAACTACCAGTAGCTTTTCCTCCAGCTGAAGAGTTAAATGAAGTGTGTGAAGAAGTGTGGGCTTCCCCTGATAAGAAGCTGGTAATTTCTAAGAGGTTACTAATGGTGTACCCTTTCCCGCCAGAGGATAGGTCACGTTGGGAAACATCCCCTAGAGTGGATAAAGCGCTCACACGCTTGTCAAAGAAGGTGGCACTACCGTCTCCGGATACGGCCGCCCTAAAGGAGCCTGCTGATAGAAAGCAGGAGGCTATCCTGAAATCTATATATACACACACAGGTGTTATACTGAGACCAGCTATTGCTTCAGCATGGATGTGCAGTGCTGCAGCTGCATGGTCAGATTCCCTGTCAGAAAATATTGATACCCTAGACAGGGACACTATATTGCTAACCGTAGAGCATATAAAAGACGCACTTTTATACATGAGGGATGCACAGAGGGATATTTGCCGGCTGGCATCCAAAATTAGTGCAATGTCCATTTCTGCCAGGAGAGGATTATGGACTCTGCAGTGGACAGGAGATGCAGATTCCAAAAGGCACATGGAAGTTCTGCCTTATAAGGGTGAGGAGTTATTCGGGGATGGTCTCTCGGACCTCGTTTCCACAGCAACAGCTGGGAAGTCTACATTTTTACCCCATGTTCCCTCACAGCCAAAGAAAGCACCGTATTATCAGGTACAGTCCTTTCGGCCCAATAGGGGCAAGCGGGTTAAAGGCGCGTCCTTTCTGCCCAGAGGCAGAGGTAGGGGAAAAAAGCTGCAGCATACAGCCAGTTCCCAGGAGCAAAAGTCCTCCCCCGCTTCCTCTAAGTCAACAGCATGACGCTGGGGCTCCACAGGCGGAGCCAGGTACGGTGGGGGCCCGTCTCAAATATTTCAGCAATCAGTGGGCTCGCTCACGGGTGGATCCCTGGATTTTTCAGATAGTATCTCAGGGGTACAAGCTGGAATTCGAGACGTCTCCCCCCCCGCCGTTTCCTCAAATCTGCCTTGCCAACCACTCCCTCAGGCAGGGAGGCAGTGTTACAGGCAATTCACAAGCTGTATTCACAACAGGTGATAGTGAAGGTACCCCTACTTCAACAAGGACGGGGTTACTATTCCACAATGTTTGTGGTACCGAAACCGGACGGTTCGGTGAGACCCATTTTAAATTTGAAATCCTTGAACACATATATAAAAAAATTCAAGTTCAAGATGGAATCGCTCAGGGCGGTTATTGCAAGCCTGGACGAGGGGGATTACATGGTATCACTGGACATCAAGGATGCTTACCTACATGTCCCCATTTACCATCCTCACCAGGAGTACCTCAGATTTGTGGTACAGGATTGTCATTACCAATTCCAGACGTTGCCGTTCGGTCTATCCACGGCTCCGAGGGTCTTTACCAAGGTAATGGCCGAAATGATGATACTCCTTCGAAAGAAGGGAGTTTTAATTATCCCGTACTTGGACGATCTCCTGATAAAGGCGAGGTCCAGAGAGCAGTTGTTGGTCGGGGTAGCACTATCTCGGGAGGTGCTACAACAGCACGGCTGGATTCTAAATATTCCAAAGTCACAGCTGGTCCCTACGACACGTCTACTGTTCCTGGGGATGGTTCTGGACACAGAACAGAAAAAAGTGTTTCTCCCGGAGGAGAAGGCCAAGGAGCTGTCATCTCTAGTCAGAGGCCTCCTAAAACCAAAACAGGTATCGGTGCATCACTGCATGCGGATCCTGTGAAAGATGGTAGCTGCTTACGAAGCAATTCCATTCTGCAGGTTTCATGCAAGAACCTTTCAGTGGGACCTGTTGGACAAGTGGTCCGGATCGCATCTTCAGATGCATCGGCTGATAACCCTGTCTCCGAGGACAAGGGTGTCTCTGCTGTGGTGGCTGCAGAGTGCTCATCTTCAAGAGTGCCGCAGATTCGGCATACAGGACTGGGTCCTGGTGACCACGGATGCCAGCCTTCGAGGCTGGGGGGCAGTCACACAGGGAAGAAACTTCCAAGGACCATGGTCAAGTCAGGAGACTTCCCTGCACATAAATATTCTGGAACTGAGGGCCATTTACAATGCCCTAAGTCAGGCAAAACCCCTGCTTCAAAACCAGCCGGTACTGATCCAGTCAGACAACATCACGGCGGTCGCTCATGTAAACCGACAGGGCGGCACGAGAAGCAGGACGGCAATGGCAGAAGCCACAAGGATTCTCCGATGGGCGGAAAATCACGTGTTAGCACTGTCAGCAGTGTTCATTCCGGGAGTGGACAACTGGGAAGCAGACTTCCTCAGCAGGCACGACCTCCACCCGGGAGAGTGAGGACTTCATCCAGAAGTCTTCCAACTGATTGTAAACCGTTGGGAAAAGCCACAGGTGGACTATGGGCCTAAAATTGGGTTCCATTAAGGTCCAGATTTCGGCTCTATCGATTTTCTTCCAGAAAGAACTGGCTTCACTACCTGAAGTTCAAACTTTTGTTAAGGGAGTGCTGCATATTCAGCCCCCTTTTGTGCCTCCTGTGGCACCTTGGGATCTCAACGTGGTGTTGGATTTCCTAAAGTCACATTGGTTTGAGCCACTTAAAACCGTGGAATTGAAGTATCTCACGTGGAAAGTGGTCATGTTGTTGGCCTTGGCTTCGGCCAGGCGTGTATCAGAATTGGCGGCTTTGTCATGTAAAAGTCCTTATCTGATTTTCCATATGGATAGGGCAGAATTGAGGACTCGTCCCCAGTTTCTCCCTAAAGTGGTATCAGCTTTTCATCTGAACCAACCTATCGTGGTGCCTGCGGCTACAAATGACTTGGAGGCTTCCAAGTTGTTGGACGTAGTCAGGGCCCTGAAAATCTATGTTTCCAGGACAGCTGGAGTCAGAAAGACTGACTCGCTCTTTATCCTCTATGCGCCCAACAAGCTGGGTGCACCTGCTTCAAAGCAGACTATTGCTCGCTGGATCTGTAGCACGATTCAGCTTGCACATTCTGCGGCTGGACTGCCGCATCCTAAATCAGTGAAAGCCCATTCCACGAGGAAGGTGGGCTCTTCTTGGGCGGCTGCGAGAAATAGAATTACCGGTGAGTAAATTTCTTATTTTTCTCTAACGTCCTAAGTGGATGCTGGGAACTCCGTAAGGACCATGGGGTTTATACCAAAGCTCCCAAACGGGCGGGAGAGTGCGGATGACTCTGCAGCACCGAATGAGCGAACTCTAGGTCCTCCTCAGCCAGGGTATCAAACTTGTAGAATTTAGCAAATGTGTTTGACCCCGACCAAGTAGCTGCTCGGCAAAGTTGTAAAGCCGAGACCCCTCGGGCAGCCGCCCAAGAAGAGCCCACCTTCCTCGTGGAATGGGCTTTTACAGATTTAGGATGCGGCAGTCCAGCCGCAGAATGTGCAAGTTGAATCGTGCTACAGATCCAGCGAGCAATAGTCTGCTTTGAAGCAGGAGCACCCAACTTGTTGGGTGCATGCAGGATAAATAGCAAGTCAGAGTCTTTCTGACTCCAGCTGTCCTGGAAACATAGATTTTTAGGGCCCGGACTACGTCCAGCAACTTGGAATCCTCCAAGTCACGAGTAGCCGCAGGCACCACAATAGGCTGGTTCAAATGAAAAGCTGAAACCACCTTTGGGAGAAATTGGGGACGAGTCCTCAATTCCGCCCTATCCATATGGAAAATCAGATAAGGGCTTTTACATGATAAAGCCGCCAATTCTGACACACGCCTGGCCGAAGCCAAGGCCAACAGCATGACCACTTTCCACGTGAGATATTTTAAATCCACGGTTTTAAGCGGTTCAAACCAATGTGACTTTAGGAAATTCAACACCACGTTGAGATCCCAAGGTGCCACTGGGGGCACAAAAGGGGGCTGAATATGCAGCACTCCCTTAACAAATGTCTGAACTTCAGGTAGTGAAGCCAGTTCTTTCTGGAAGAAAATTGATAGAGCCGAAATCTGGACCTTAATGGAACCCAATTTTAGGCCCATAGTCACCCCTGACTGTAGGAAGTGCAGAAAACGGCCCAGCTGAAATTCCTCCGTTGGGGCCTTCCTGGCCTCATACCACGCGACATATTTTCGCCATATGCGGTGACAATGGTTTGCGGTCACTTCTTTCCTAGCTTTAATCAGCGTAGGGATGACTTCCTCCGGAATGCCCTTTTCCTTCAGGATCCGGCGTTCAACCGCCATGCCGTCAAACGCAGCCGCGGTAAGTCTCGGAACAGACAGGGCCCCTGCTGCAGCAGGTCCTGTTGAGCGGCAGAGGCCATGGGTCCTCTGAGATAATTTCTTGAAGTTCTGGGTACCAAGCTCTTCTTGGCCAATCCGGAACAATGAGTATAGTTCTTACTCCTCTTCGTCTTATTATCCTCAGTACCTTTGGTATGAGAGGAAGAGGAGGGAACACATAAACCGACTGGTACACCCACGGTGTCACTAGAGCGTCCACAGCTATTGCCTGAGGGTCTCTCGACCTGGCGCAATATCTTTCTAGCTTTTTGTTGAGGCGGGACGCCATCATGTCCACCTGTGGCCGTTCCCAGCGATTTACAATCAGCTGAAAGACTTCTGGATGAAGTCCCCACTCTCCCGGGTGGAGGTCGTGCCTGCTGAGGAAGTCTGCTTCCCAGTTGTCCACTCCCGGAATGAACACTGCTGACAGTGCTAACACGTGATTTTCCGCCCATCTGAGAATCCTTGTGGCTTCTGCCATCGCCGACCTGCTTCTCGTGCCGCCCTGTCGGTTTACATGGGCGACCGCCGTGATGTTGTCTGACTGGATTAGTACCGGCTGGTTTTGAAGCAGGGGTCTTGCCTGACTTAGGGCATTGTAGATGGCCCTTAGTTCCAGAATATTTGTGTAGGGAAATCTCCTGGCTTGACCATAGCCCTTGGAAGTTTCTTCCCTGTGTGACTGCCCCCCAGCCTCGAAGGCTGGCATCGGTGGTCACCAGGACCCAGTCCTGTATGCCGAATCTGCGGCCCTCTAGAAGATGAGCACTCTGCAGCCACCACAGCAGAGACACCCTGGTCCTTGGAGACAGGGTTATCAGCCGATGCATCTGAAGATGGGATCCGGACGACTTGTCCAACAGATCCCACTGAAAGATTCTTGCATGGAACCTGCCGAATGGAATTGCTTCGTAGGAAGCTACCATTTTTCCCAGGACTCGCGTGCAGTGATGCACCGAGACCTGTTTTGGTTTCAGGAGATCTCTGACTAGAGACGACAACTCCTTGGCTTTCTCCTCCGGGAGAAACACCCTTTTCTGGTCTGTGTCCAGAACCATCCCCAGAAACAGTAGCCGTGTCGTAGGAACCAGCTGTGACTTTGGAATATTCAGAATCCAACCGTGCTGTTGTAGCACCTCCCGAGATAGTGCTACCCCGACCAACAACTGCTCCCTGGACCTCGCCTTTATAAGGAGATCGTCCAAGTATGGGATAATTAAAACTCCCTTTTTTCGAAGGAGTATCATCATTTCGGCCATTACCCTGGTAAATACCCTCGGTGCCGTGGACAGACCAAACGGCAACGTCTGGTATTGGTAATGACAGTCCTGTACCACAAATCTGAGGTACTCCTGGTGAGGAAGGTAAATGGGGACATGCAGGTAAGCATCCTTGATGTCCAGTGATACCATGCAATCCCCTTCCTCCAGGCTTGAAATAACCGCCCTGAGCGATTCCAACTTGAACCTTTTTATATATGTGTTCAAGGATTTCAAATTTCAAATGGGTCTCACCGAACCGTCCGGTTTCGGTACCACAAACATTGTGGAATAGTAACCCCTTCCTTGTTGAAGGAGGGGTACCTTGACTATCACCTGCTGGGAATACAGCTTGTGAATTGCCTCCAGCACTGCCTCCCTGTCCGGGGGAGCTGTTGGCAAGGCAGATTTGAGGAAACGGCGAGGGGGAGACGTCTCGAATTCCAGCTTGTACCCCTGAGATACTACTTGTAGAATCCAGGGATCCACCCGTGAGCGAGCCCACTGGTCGCTGAAGTTCTTGAGACGGGCCCCCACCGTACCTGGCTCTGCCTGTGGAGCCCCAGCGTCATGCGGTGGACTTAGAGGAAGCGGGGGAGGGCTTTTGTTCCTGGGAACTGGCTGTAGCTGCAGCTTTTTTCCTCTACCTCTGCCTCTGGGCAGAAAGGACGCGCCTTTAACCCGCTTGCCTTTCTGGGGCCGAAAGGACTGTACCTGATAATACGGTGCTTTCTTTGGCTGTGAGGGAACATGGGGTAAAAATGCTGACTTCCCAGCTGTCGCTGTGGAAACGAGGTCCGAGAGACCATCCCCAAACAACTCCTCACCCTTGTAAGGCAAAACTTCCATGTGCCTTTTAGAATCTGCATCCCCTGTCCACTGCCGAGTCCATAAACCCCTCCTGGCAGAAATGGACATTGCACTTATTTTAGATGCCAGCCGGCAAATATCCCTCTGTGCATCTCTCATGTATAAGACTGCGTCTTTAATATGCTCTATGGTTAGCAATATAGTGTCCCTGTCTAAGGTATCAATATTTTCTGACAGGGAATCTGACCACGCAGCTGCAGCACTGCACATCCATGCTGAAGCAATAGCTGGTCTCAGTATAATACCTGAGTGTGTATAAACAGACTTCAGGATAGCCTCCTGCTTCCTATCAGCAGGCTCCTTTAGGGCGGCCGTGTGCGGAGACGGTAGTGCCACCTTCTTTGACAGGCGTGTGAGCGCTTTATCTACCCTAGGGAATGTCTCCCAACGTAACCTATCCTCTGGCGGGAAAGGGTACGCCATTAGTAACTTTTTAGAAATTACTAGTTTCTTATCGGGGGAAGCCCACGCTTCTTCACACACTTCATTTAATTCATCAGAAGGGGGAAAAACCACTGGTAGTTTTTTCTCCCCAAACATAATACCCTTTTTTGTGGTACTGGGGGTAATATTAGAAATGTGCAACACATTTTTCATTGCCGTAATCATGTAACGTGTGGCTCTATTGGAATGTACACTAGTCTTATCATCGTCGACACTGGAGTCAGTATCTGTGTCGACATCTGTGTCTGCCATCTGAGGTAGCGGGCGTTTTAGAGCCCCTGATGGCTTTTGAGACGTCTGGGCAGGCACGGGCTGAGAAGCCGGCTGTCCCACATCTGATATGTCGTGAAACCTTTTATGTAAGGAGTTGACACTGTCGCGTAATTCCTTCCACATATCCATCCACTCAGGTGTCGACCCCGCAGGGGGTGACATCACATTTATCGGCACCCGCTCCGCCTCCACATAAGCCTCCTCATCAAACATGTCGACCAGCCGTACCGACACACCGCACACACACAGGGAATGCTCTGACTGAGGACAGGACCCCACAAAGCCCTTTGGGGAGACAGAGAGAGAGTATGCCAGCACACACCAGAGCGCTATATAAAACAGGGATACACACTACACAGTGATTTTACCCCTTATAGCTGCTTATATATCACAGATTGCGCCTAAATTTAGTGCCCCCCCTCTCTTTTTTTACCCTATGTAGTCTGGAACTGCAGGGGAGAGCCTGGGGAGCGATCCTTCCAGCGGAGCTGTGAGGGAAAATGGCGCTAGTGTGCTGAGGGAGATAGCCCCGCCCCTTTTCCGGCGGGCTTCTTCCGCTTTTTTTATACAATTATGGCAGGGGATTTTACACATATATAGTCTTAAAGGCTATATTATGTGTTAATTTGCCAAGTAAGGTACTTATATTGCAGCCCAGGGCGCCCCCCCAGCGCCCTGCACCCATCAGTGACCGGAGTATGTGGTGTGCCTGGGGAGCAATGGCGCACAGCTGCAGTGCTGTGCGCTACCTTAATGAAGACCGAAGTCTTCTGCCGCCGATTTCCAGGAACGTCTTCTTGCTTCTGGCTCTGCTAGGGGGGCGGCGGCGCGGCTCCGGGACCGGACGACCGAGGCTGGGCCTGTGTTCGATCCCTCTGGAGCTAATGGTATCCAGTAGCCTAGAAGCCCAAGCTAGCTGCAAGCAGGTAGGTTCGCTTCTCTCCCCTAGGTCCCTCGTAGCAGTGAGTCTGTTGCCAGCAGATCTCACTGAAAATAAAAAACCTAAATATTACTTTCTTTCTAAGAGCTCAGGAGAGCCCCTAGTGTGCATCCAGCTCGGCCGGGCACAAAATTCTGACTGAGGTCTGGAGGAGGGTCATAGAGGGAGGAGCCAGTGCACACCAGGTAGTCCTAAAGCTGTCTTTAGTTGTGCCCAGTCTCCTGCGGAGCCGCTATTCCCCATGGTCCTTACGGAGTTCCCAGCATCCACTTAGGACGTTAGAGAAAGACGGTTAAGTAGATTCCTCAAAATGATGTACTTTCTGTTGCTACAGAACCACCCTGGGTGACAGGTCTTCTCTCTCAGGACGAAGCTGAAGAGGACGATCGTGAGTTGGGCGAAATTACTGACCCAGACGAAGTTCCACAGGAACCTTCTCAGGGGGTTGAACCTCTATTTTTAGCTATAACATAAGTTTTGAACACTTCCAAGACTAAGACCCCGGATTCACCATATACTGCTTTATTTGGTAGAAAACAGCGTTCATCTGTCACTTGTCCTTTTTTCCAAGAAACTGGATGATCAGCTGACGGAGACTTGGAAACACCTGGACAAGCGGTTTCAGATTCCTAAAAGTTTTCTAAGTAATTATCCATTTTCATCAGGTATGACGGATAAATGGGAGATGTTACCTCGAGTGGACTCCTCTCTATCAAGGTTGTCCAAAAAGACTGCATTACCTGTTCTGGGAGCAACTTAGTTGAAAGACCCATCTGACCGGAAGCTAGACACCATGTTGAAGTCCATCTATTCGGCCGCAGGTGTCTCACTTAGACCAACCTTGGTGAGTTCCTGGGTGAACAAGGCAGTGGAGCATTGGGCCACTAAATTGATAAAGGATTTACTAGAGGGAGTTCCGTTCGTAGTATTGATCTTAGCGGAACATATTAAGGAATCGGTTATATACCTAGGAGAAGCGGCTAGAGATATCGGTCAAGTTAACTCGAGAATCTCAGCAGCAACTATTGCAGCCAGAAGAGGTCTTTGGCTTCGGTCATGGCATATTGACGCTGAGTTAAAAAGAGTGGCGGAAGCACTTACGTTTACAGGTGACATTCTTTTTGGAAAAGAACTAGACTCGTTAATTTCTCAGGCTACGGGTGGTAAATCTTCCACTCTGCCTCTTAGAGGACGCGGAAGAGCTACAACCTTGCGAGGTAGATGGTGCGGCAAGCAACCAGTTGCTGCTCGTTGTCAAGACCCAAAGCCTGTAGAAAAGACTGTGGCATGACTGTCTCCCCTCCCACCAGGGCCCAAGTAGTCCTCTCAGCAGTATTCATTCCAGGAGTAGACAATTGGGAAGCAGACTACCTCAGTTGTCAGGATCTACTTCTGGGAGAATTGGCACTTCACCCAGAGGTGTTTGACGCTCTGACACAGCGCTGGGGTTGTCCGGAGGTGGATCTCATGGCGTCCCGTCAATAATCAGCTTCCTCAATACATCTCCAGAACATGGGATCCCCATGCGGAAGCTGTAGATGCTCTGGCCGTGACTTGGCCATACGACCTTGTATACGCGTTTCCTCTGTTTCCTCTATTGTCTCGAATTCTCAGGAGAATCAAAATGGAGTCAATCACAGTGATCTTGGTATCACCAGATTTGCCTCGGAGAGCTTGGTTTTCAGACCTGTGCCTTCTGCTAGCGGATGATCCTAGGCCTCTACCTCTGCAAACGGATCTACTCCAACAAGGGCCCTTCGTTTATCCAGATTTACCACAACTATGTTTAACGGGATTGCTCTTGAGGCAGACATCCTAAAACGCAAAGGGATTCCGAATGTGTGATTCCCACGATGTTGTGTGCACGAAAACCTTTTACGGCAGACAATTACCATCGCATCTGGCGTTCCTTTTTTTTTTTTTCAATATATACTTTTATTGAAGCTCACACATAAAAGAACACACAATATATGCATGGGAGTAAAAACAGAGGTCATACAGAGAAGAGCTTCACATTTTTAACAATTTAACTACACATATGTCCATTACAGCGTGTCTTCAGCTGGAGGTAAGAGAGAGAATTTTATTTTTTTTAAAGGGAAACACAAAAAAGGAGCAAAGAAGACCACTAGATTTGAAATATAACAAATAGACGATCCTATGAGGACGTATGCAATTCAACCAACTAAAACATAGAAATAACTTGGTCAACGAATCACAAACTAAAACTAGAAGTGCCTACCTAGGGCCCAAGGTCGTCAATCCATCCACAGAGAGGTCCATCCTTGTAGGAAAGGGGCTTTAGGTAGAGGAGAAGAAATAGAAAGGAGGGCTAGGGATGTAAGAAAGAAAAGACTAGTAGACAGGGTGGTGTAAAGTCGGAAGAGGAACGGAAACGAGGCAAAGAACCTAAGTCACCTACAGAGGGATGCATAGGAGACCAAAACTTTCTAGCCTACCGCTGACGGGAGCATTATCAATTTTTTATCATCTTTAGGGATCCCCAGTTGATCCACAAGAAAACCAAAGACGGCCCATGATACAGTGCAACGGAACGAAAGATCAAGAACTGTAGTGCCATAAGCATATAAATCAGTCCAAAACTCCCGTATATAATTACATTCCCAGAAGCAATGCATTATGTCAGCTTCAGCAGCAGTACATTTAACACGCCTCTGGCATTCTTATATCTCTTGGTGTTACGAAAAGGGTTTCAATCAGATTATTTTCATCTCTCACGGTTCTTTCTCTTTCTTCAGGCAGGTTTAGATTCCGGACTTCGTCTAGGATCCCTGAAAGTTCAGGTATCTGCCTTTATCGATTTTCTTTCAGAAACGCCTGGCGCTCCTACCGGATGTGCAACCTTTCCTACAAGGGGTCCTTTGGGTACAACCCCCGTTTGTTCCCCCTACAGCTCCTTGTGACTTGAATCTGGTGCTGGATTATCTGCAGTCACCCTATTTTGAACCCTTGGAAGACGCAGATATTAACTATCTTACTTGGAAGACTGATTATTAGCCATAGCTTCAGCCCGGAGGGTATATGAATTAAGTGCCTTGGCTTGTATGCCTCCCTACTTGATTTTTCATGTGATAGGGCTGAGTTGAGAACACATGCTTCCTTTCTTCCCAAGGTCGTGTCGGCTTTTCATATCAATCAGCCGATTGTGGTACTGTCCTTACAGGAGGACTCTGGGACACCTTCTTCCCTGTATGTAGTGAGAGCGTTGAAGATCTACGTGGAACGGACAGCACAGTTACGAAAGACTGATGCTTTTATTCATGTTTTATGATCTTCCGTGGCGAGGGTGGCCTGCTACTAAGCAGACCTTGGCCCGCTGGATTCGGTTGACTATTCATCAAGCTTATCTACACCAATCTAGGCGACCTCCATTATCCATTGCGGCCCACCCTACATGCTGAGTTGGGTCTTCCAGGGCTGCTAGTAGGGGGGCTACCACGTTTCAATTCTGTTGAGTAGCCACTTGGTCCAGTATTCATACGTTTGCCAAGTTTTACAAGTTTGATACTTTTGTGGCTTCATCTTCACGGTTTGGCCATCTTTTTTTGCAAGTTCCTCAGCGATCTCCCACCCAGGGGAAAACCTTTGGAACGTCCCCACGGTCTTGAAGTTGTGCTAGTGTCCCCTAGTGGCTGACAGAAAAAGGAGGATTTTGGTACTTACCGATAAATCCCTTTTTCGGAAGCCATAGGGGACACTGGCTGCCCGCCAGTCGCTGTTCTCTTGCTTTCATTGTTGTGCTGTTCTGTTTGATTGTTATGTGCTCTCTTCCCTCATATAGTTCTGTTCTCTTGTTCCCATCTCCTCTCTGCTAATTCATAACTGAGGGGTGATGAGGGATAGAGGGGAAGGAGCCTGTTTCACTTCTTGGATTATGTAAAGTGCCAGCTCCCTGTAAACCACCATCATCCCCTCACGGTTTTGAAGTTGTGCCAGTGTCCCCTATGGTTTCCGAAAATCCAAAATAATCCTCTTGTAAAAAAACGGACAAAAACGTCTGTTACTCTCCCATTTCTCTTTAGATTGTAAAGTAAAGCTTGGATGGTAGAATAATGGGCTTTCTTTTACATTGCAAAGTACTGTGACATAACTAACATAAGCATGAGCAGCTGACTAGTTAATACGTAGTCTGTGATTGCAGTGGCAGCTATTGACTCCTCTGGAGAATGAACGTGTAGATAGGCATGGGTCAAGGACACTGAGTTGTCAGCTGTGCTCAGATAATCCCTGAGGCAAAGCGGTTTTCTCTCATGCTAATTGAGTGTGTATTCTCTCAACAGATAACCGGTTACTTGAGAAGTCTGACTTTCAGTCCGTTTTGGCTGATAAATTGCAAGTGGATAAGTATGATCAGCAGAGCCGCCATGACCTCAGGTAGGTAGTCCAGGAAACAATATAGATAATGTGTGCATCTGTACTTTATTTTTATTTATATGCTGCTGGGACTTTAGAATGTTTATAATAAAGGCTGAATTAACATAGGTCTGTGCCTAAAGTGTGCAACATTATGTAAAAAAAGATGTCCTTATATTTAACTGCTTAAGTGGCTAATATTTTTTTTTCAAAATAAATGTTGAGAACATGTATATTTTTTTCATGATTGAATTGGGTTAAGAACATCTATGTAAAACATATCTAACTTTTTTTTTTAAATGTAAATTTTTTTTTTTCTTCAGAAACCTCAATTTGAATATCAAGGGTTGATTATATCAGACCATCGTGGCTGTACATTTTCCCATTGGCTGCTCCTCTCTGCAGCCGCCTAATGTACACAGGCCTGGCAAGGGCTGCTGCTTTTATGTTTCATCAATGCCTGCTAATCTCCGCTGCTGGTGTGGGGGGTGCCACTGGGCTGCCCGATAAGCACACCAGGCAATGGGGGAGGGAACAAAGAAGCAGAAGGACCGGGAGGTCCCTCTGAGATTGGCAGCTTCTCAAAGATGATCTTCCAGCAGATGCCTAGTGGGCGTTTGTCTGGTTGCACCAAATGCGTCCATGTCAGAGAAAGCCTAGCATTGTCTCATCTGATGGTTAAGGCTTTCATAGCTGAATGGAAGTTGTGAAACTCACTAACTTCCTCCAGCATCGTAAATGCCACTTAAAATGAGTCCTACGTTATCCTCTTTCGCACTGAATATCTCCTCCAAACTCTGCATACACAGTGGGGAAGGACAAAACTGATAAGTCTGCAGGCCATGTCAAGATAATTTATTTATTTTTCTTAGTGCAGAGCTGCTCTTAAAAGGCAGTATTACTAGGAATCAATTGGTATACAGTTGCAGTGTGTCAAATGTATTGAATCATTTTTGGGCACATTGGAAAAATGTGGCTGAAGGATTGTGAATGTGTTTGATCTTCTTTAAAAATAGGACTTTAATTACCTACTGGTATATCCTTTTCTCGTACTCCGTAGCAGATACTGGGGTCCACATTAGTACCATAGGGGTATAGACAGGCCCACTAGTATCCTTGGGCACTTTAAGACATCAATAGTGTGCACTGGCTCCTCCCTCTATGCCCCCTCCTACCAGACTCTGTCTAGAAACTGTGCCCGAGGAGATGGACATATCCTGAGGAAGGGTTTAACAGAACAGTGGTGAGATTCGAACCAGCACACACAAACAAGAGGAAAGCCATGCTAACCAAACTTGAACAGGAACAGCAACAGCTGAACCAACCACAATACTTAACAAAGTAACAGAGCAGGAAACACGAAGCACTGGGAGGGAGCCCAGTATCCTCTACGGACTACGAGAGAAGGATTACCGGTAGGTAATTAAAATCCTATTTTTTCTTAAGTCCTAGAGGATACTGGGATCCACATTAGTACCATGGGGATGTACCAAAGATCCCAAACTGGGTGAGAGAGTGCTGAGGTTCCTGCAGAACTGATTGACCAAACTGAAGATCCTCAGAGGCCAAAGTATCGAACTTGTAGAACTTAGCAAACGTGTTCGAACCTGACCAAGTAGCTGCTCGGCAGAGCTGTAAAGCCGAGACACCCCGGCAGCTGCCCATGAAGAACCCACTGACCTAATAGAGTAGGCCTGTACTTTAGGAACTGGCAATCCTGACGTAGAATAAGCATGCTGGATAGTAAGCCTCACCCAGCGAGCAATAGGCTGCTTTGAAGCAGGACACCCAATTTTCTTGGGATCATAGCGAACAAACAGCGAGTCAGATTTTCTGTGACGAGCTGTCCGCTTCACATAGATCTTCAAAGCCATCCCAACATCCAAGGACTTTGAGGTAGCAGAGGTGTCGGTAAGCACCGGAACCACAGTAGGCTGGTTGATATGAAACGCAGACACCACCTTAGGAAGAAATTGCTGACGAGTTCTGAGTTCAGCTCTGTCCTCATGGAAAATTTAAATAGGGGCTTTTGTGAGACAAAGCCCCCAGTTCCGACACACGCCTTGCTGAAGCCAAGGCCAAAAGTGTAACCGTCTTCTACGTAAGAAACTTTACGTCAACCTCCTGCAAAGGCTCAAACCATTCCGATTGTAGAAACTGCAACACCACATTGAGATCCCAAAGTGCCGTGGGAGGCACAAAGGGCGGTTGGATGTGCAGAACACCCTTCAAGAACGTCTAAACCTCAGGGAGGGAAGCCAATTGTTTCTGGAAGAAAATGGACAAGGCCGAAATCTGGACCTTTAAGGAGCACAAACGTAGGCCCACATGTACACCTGACTGTAGAAAAAGGAGAAAATGTCCCAGTTGAAATTCCACTGTAGAAAATTTCCTGTTTTCACACCACGAGACATATATTTTCCAAATACGGTGGTAATGTTTAGACGTTACCCCTTTCCTGGCTTGGATCAGGGTTGGAATAACTATGTCCGATATCCCCTTCCAGGCTAGAATTTGATGGTCAACCTCCATGCCGTCAAACGTAGCTGCGTTAAGTCTTGATAGACGAATGGCCCCTGTTGTAGAAGATCCTCTCGAAGAGGCAGAGGCCACGGGTCCTCTAGGAGCATCCCCAGTAGATCCGCGTACCAGGCCCTTCTTGGCCAATCCGGAGCAATGAAAATTGCTTGAACCTTTTCCCTTTTTATTATTTTGAGAATTCTTGGGATCAACGGAAGAGGTGGAAACATGTAAACCATCTGGTAGACCCATGGAGTCACCAGAGCGTCGACCCCCACTGCTTATGGGTCCCTCGACCTGGAGCAATACCGCTTGAGCTTCTTGTTGAGACGAGAGGCCATCATGTCGATTTGTGTAATTCCCCACAGACGTGTCAAGGACTCGAACACCTCCGGGTGAAGGTCCCACTCTTCTGGGTGGAGGTCGTGTCTGCTGAGGAAGTCCGCTTCCCAGTTGTCTACTCCTGGAATGAAGATTGCCGCTACCGCCGCCACGTGTCTTTCTGCCCAGAGGAGAATCCTTGTTACCTCTGACATTGCTGCTCTGCTCTTCGTTCCGCCCTGTCGGTTTATGTACGTTACTGCCGTCACATTGTTCGACTGAACTTGAATGGCGTGATCTTGAAGAAGATGCGATGCCTGCAGAAGGGCGTTGTATGTGGCCCTTAGCTCCAGAACGTTGGTCGGAAGAATGGTTTCCTGACTTGACCATTTTCCTTGGAACTGTTCCCCCTGGGTGACTGCTCCCCAACCTCTGAGGCTTGCGTCCGTGGTTAGCAGGATCCAATTTTGAATCCCGAACCTTCGAGCCTTGGTCAGGTGAGGAGTCTGAAGCCACCACAGAAGAGAAATCCTGGCTTTTGGCAACAGACGTATCCTCTGGTGCATGTGTAGATGCGATCCGGACCATTTATCCAACAGATCCAGCTGGAAGGGCCTGGCATGAAACCTTCCGTACTGCAGAGCCTCGTAAGAGGCTACCATCTTCCCCAGAAGGCAAATGCATAGATGCACCGATATTCGGGCTGGTTTTAGAACATACCGCACCATCGACTGGATTACCAATGCCTTTTCCAATGGAAGGAATACCTTCTGTTCTTTCGTATCCAGTATCATCCCCATGAAGTGAAGCCTCCATGTTGGTTCCAGGTGGGATTTTTGGTAGGTTCAGAATACACCTGTGATCCTGGAATAGTCTGGTTGAGAGGACAATGCTGTCAAGCAACCTCTCCCTGGATGGTGCTTTGATCAGCAGGTCGTCCAGGTACGGTATTATGTTCACTCCTTGCATGCGGAGGAGAAACATCATCTCTGCCATTAACTTGGTGAACACCCTTGGTGCCGTGGAGAGGCCAAATGGCAGGGCCTGGAACTGTTAGTGACAGTCCTGTAGTGCAAACCATAGATAAGCCTGATAAGGCAGACTAATCGGAATATGAAGGTGTGCATCCTTGATGTCGAGAGACACCAAAAATTCCCCCTCGTCCAGACTTGAGATCACCGCTCTCAGAGACTCCATCTTGAACTTGAACACCCTTAAGTACGGGTTCACTGACTTGAGGTTTAAAATGGGCCTTACCGAACCGTGCTGTTTCGGCACCACAAACAGGTTGGAGTAATGACCTTTGTTTTGTAGTTGAAGTGGAACTGGAACAATGACCTGAGTTTGTACCAGTTGCTGCCTGCAAAGTCATACCTGGTGAGCCTGATTTGAAGAATCTGTGAGGTGGGAGTTCCTGAAACTCCAGTCCGTATCCCTGGGCGATAAGGTCTTTGACCCAGGGATCCTGGCATGATGTTGCCCAAATGTGACTGAAATAACGTTAACGGGCTCCCACTTTCCTATCTTCCAGACAGTGCAGTCCACCATCATACTGAAGGCTTTGAGGAAGCAGACCCGGAGGTCTGGTCCTGAGAACCGGCAGCTGCTGGTTTTCTGGGTTTACCTCTTTTGCCTTTGAAGGCTGTAGAAGAACCTTTGGATTTGCCTTTAAATTTCGCTGTCTGAAAGGACTGCAGAGTTGGAGCAGAGTAGGTTTTCCTAGCTGGGGGTGCTGCGCAAGGAATGTACGTAGATTTACCCGCCGTAGCCTTGTATATCCACGTATCCAGTTCATCTCCAAAAAGTGCCTCACCTGTGAATGGTAGGTTTTCCACTGCTTTCCTGGAATCCGCATCTGCAGTCCACTGGCATAGCCACAAGCCCCTGCTTGCTGACACTGTCATGGCAGTGGTGCGTGTGTTGAGCAAACCAATTTCCTTTATGGCCTCCACCATAAAGCTAGCAGAGTCCTGAATATGCTGTAGGAGTAAAACTATGTCCCGCCGGGTATGGAATTTAATCCGTCAATTAGGTTACCTGACCACTTAGCAATGGCCTTAGTGATCCATGCACAAGCAATAGTGGGTCTCGTGGCCACCCCAGCAGCAGTGTATAAAGATACGAGAGTGGTCTCAATCTTGCGGTCAGCTGTGTCCTTTAAGGATGCTGCCCCAGGAACAGGTAAGACTATGTTACGTGACAACCTAGATACCAATGCGTCCACAATCGGCGGGTTTTCCCATTTCTTTCTATCCTCCAGAGGAAAGGGATAGGATATAATTAACCTTTTAGGGATATGAAACTTTTTGTCTGGATTAGCCCAAGTTTCTTCAAACAGAGCATTCAATTCCTTTTGATTCTGGAAAAGTAGCTGAGGATTTCTTTGTTACATTAAAATAAGATTCCTCCTCTACCTCCGCCACCTTGTCAGGAATGTGCAGGACATCTCTAATAGCTTCTATCAGGGACTGTATTCCTTGTGACAGGACTGCATCCCCCCCACTCGCATCCACTTCACCCTTCTCTGTGTCTGATGTATCGTCATCCGTATCAACCTGCATGAGCTTGGGCAAGAGTACGCTTTTGTGGGCAAATGACAGGGGTCTGAGACGCTGGTTTGGGCACTGAATCTCTATTTCTCTTACGTCATAGAGGATGCTGGGGACTCCGTAAGGACCATGGGGAATAGACGGGCTCCACAGGAGACATGGGCACCAAAAAGAACTTTAGGTATGGGCGTGCACTGGCTCCTCCCTCTACGCCCCTCCTCCAGACCTCAGTTTAATACTGTGCCCAGAGGAGACTGGGTGCACTACAGGGAGCTCTCCTGAGCTTCCTGAAATAAAGTATTTTGTTAGGTTTTTTATTTTCAGGGAGACCTGCTGGCAACAGGCTCCCTGCATCTTGGGACTGAGGAGAGAGAAGCAGACCTACTTCTGTGAGTTTCAAGGCTCTGCTTCTTAGGCTACTGGACACCATTAGCTCCAGAGGGAGTCAGAACGCATGTCTCCCCTAGCGGTTCGTCCCGGAGCCGCGCCGCCGTCCTCCTCGCAGAGCCGGAAGATAGAAGCCGGGTGAGTATAGGAAGGCAGAAGACTTCAGAGGCGGCAGAAGACTTCAAATCTTCAGTGAGGTAACACGCAGCGTTACCGCTGCACGCCATTGCTCCCACACAGACACACACTGTTGGGTGCAGGGCGCGGGAGGGGCGCCCTGGGCAGCAATGTTATACCTCTTGGACTGGCTATATGGGTATTTACACTGTATTTACTTATGAGTATCCCCCGCCAGGTTTAACAAAAACAAAACAAAAAAAAAAGAGCGGGACCGAAGCCCGCCACTGAGTGGGCGGGGCTTCTACCTCAGCACTCACCGGCGCCATTTTCTCCACAGCACACGCTGAGAAGCTGGCTCCCCGGACTCTCCCCTGCTGATCACCGGTGACAGGGCGTTTTAAAGAAGGGGGGTGGGGGGGGGGACATAATTTGGCGCAGTGAATACATATTACAAGCGCTATATCTGGGTAAAAAACAATGGGAGGGGAACCAGCTGGTTCCCATCCCATTGTTTTTTATTGTGTATATTTCCTTAGGTGTGTGTGGTGACACATAAGGGTAGGGCACCACTAAAGGCTGCAATTAGAGTGCGCAGGAGTTTACCTTTAATCCTATTGTATCTATATCTGGGTACATTTTTTCTCCAGGGTTATTGGCGCTGAGTGTGTGCTGGCATACTCTCTCTCTGTCTCTCCAAAAGGTCTTGTGGGGAAACTGTCTCCAGATAGAGCTTTCCCTGAGTGTGTGGTGTGTCAGTACGTGCGTGTCGGCATGTCTGAAGCTGAAGGCTGTCCTAGGGATGAGGTGGAGCGCATGAGTGTGGTGTCGCCGTCAGCCACGCCGACACATGATTGGATGGATATGTGGAATATTCTAAATGCAAATGTGAATTTATTACACAAACGTTTGGACAAGGCAGAGTCCAGGGACAGTTCAGGGAGTCAGTCCCTGCCTTTCCCTGTGGCACAGGGGCCTTCTGGGTCTCAAAAGCGCCCGCTTTCTCTGGTGGTTGACACAGATACCGACACAGTTTCTGACTCTAGTGTCGATTATGATGATGCGAGGTTACAGCCAAAATTGGCAAAAAGTATCCATTATATGATTATTGCTATAAAGGATGTACTGCATATTATTGATGACCCCGCGGTGCCTAATCCTAAAATCCACATGTTTAAAGAAAAGAAACCTGAGGTTACTTTTCCACCCTCCTTTGAATTAAATGAATTATTTGAAAGTGCTTGGGAAACTCCAGATAAGAAACTGCAGATTCCCAAGAGGATTCTTATGGCGTATCCTTTCCCAGTCAAGGACAGAATACGGTGGGAATCCTCCCCAAGGGTGGATAAAGCGTTGACGCGCCTTTCCAAGAAGGTGGCGCTACCGTCTCAGGATACAGCAGCCCTCAGGGATCCTGCTGACCGCAAGCAGGAAACTGCCTTGAAGTCAATTTTTTTTTTTTTTTAATTCAATACTTTATTAGTTTTCTGTTTAACATTAAACATAGTACAAAAAAAAAAAAAACAACAACAACACAACCCACATTGGATCCCCAGCCCAGGGAATGCGCAGATTCCCCTGTCCATTAGGGACCAATTATCATAGTTATCATAGGAAACCGGTGCAGGCCTAAATTCCGAAACATAAGTTGTAAATTAGAATCAATATTGCATGCTAAAAGGGCGCGTATAGATCAATGAAAGCTGTACACAGATATCTATGGCAGCGCAACATATATTTGAGCTAATTTCATAGCTAAAGCAATGGCATGGGAACGGGAATGGCTGACCGCGGGCGCAGGGGATAACACAGAGAAAAAGAGACAGTGTACCCAATGCAGATCAAAAGTCACACACCCATTCTAATCCCCCGCAGCATATCTAGACGCCCCGGGTTCCAGAGAGCGGGGACTCAAGCCATCGACCCCACAAGTCCTGATATTTTTTCGCCGCTTTTCTAGCTAGGTATACATATTTCTCGTGAGAGGCCGTATCATTTACAAGGGAGACCCAGGATCGCAGTGTGGGTGCATCCTTGGCTAGCCAAAGCCTGGCGATACACACCTTAGCCAGGCCACACAAATTAATTAGATATCGTTTGGCAGGGGGGTCCAGGGCATCCTCCTCCACAGCAGATAACACACATGTCGTCGGGGAGCATATAGACGAGGGAATACCCGTTGACACCAGGGCGTCAATAACACCCGACCAGAATACGGCAACCTTGGGGCATAGCCAGATAATGTGCCAAAAGTCCGCATCCAGACTATCGCACTTAGGACATCCAGAGGAGTGGGTACCCCCTATATGTCGCAAGCGCACCGGTGTCATATATACTCTGTGTATTATAAACAGTTGAATTTGCTGATATCTAGTGGTGGTAGTGGATAATCGTGGGGAACACAGAGCACCCTCCCAGATCTCATCAGAGATGGCACCCAAGTCAGATTCCCACTTGTTCCTGAGAATGGACAACGGGTCAGAGTAGTGAGAGCGGGGCATGCTTGCATAAATGTTGGACACCAGATGTCCGCTTCCCAGGGACTGCAGGAGAGACTTGACCGGGGAGTCGGCAATCATTGGAGGTGATTCGGGAAATTGTGCGTTAAGCGCATGTCTCAGCTGCAGGTAGCGGTAGAAGTGAGAAGAGGGTATATTGTAATCCTGTTGAAGCTGCAGGAAGGACCTCAGTATACCATCGTTATATACGTGGCCCAGGGACGTCACACCCCACCTCCCCCACACCGCCCCAGTCCGCAGCGAGGCCAACTCTGGGAAGCCGAGGGCATTGTCCAGAGGAGTATCCGGGTCAATACCCTGGCCCAATAGGATAACATGTACCTGTTTCCATATGAGGACGGCCTGTCTTATTATAGGGATCTTGGACAAGTTAGGGTTCCCACAAAGAAGCATCTGTAATGGAGATCCGGCAGGGTATATCTGGAAAAGCAATTGGGACTGCAAAGTGAGAGCATCCGGGGCGTTCACCCACTCCCATATATGTGCCAACTGCGCGGCATAGTAGTAAAATCGAAATATAGGGAGAGCTAAGCCTCCCAACACTTTCGGCCTAGACAGAACGTCTAGTCTCAGCCTCGCTCTCCTGCTGGCCCATATTAAAGAAGAAAGCAAACTGTCAATCTGTCGAAATGTCTTCAGGTTAATATATATAGGGGATTGCTGGAGAACATAAAGGAGTTTGGGCAAGTATACCATCTTTACCAAATTGACCCTGCCAGTAACAGTCAGGGGCAGAGACCCCCAAACACTAACCTTCGAGCGGAGATACCCCATCAGCGGCCTGACATTAAGGGAAACATAGGTACAAGGGTTATTCGATACCCATACCCCCAGGTATTTGAAGGAGTCTACCCATTTAAGGGGGGTTTGAATCACCGGGGCCTCAGAAACCGGGCCTTATCCGGGCCTTATCCGGATGGTGGATTTATCCCAGTTAATTTTGAGCCCGGAGAAACGTCCATAGTCCGTTATCAAGTCAAGGAGTTTAGGTAAGGAGGAAACAGAATCGTCCACAAAGAGCAACAGGTCATCAGCGTATAACGCTATCCTGTCTTCCCTGGCGCCAACCCTAATACCAACAATATCCTGAGTTGCCCTAATCAAACATGCCAGTGGCTTAATAGCGATAGCAAACAGAGTCTGGGACAGAGGGCAGCCCTGCCTCGTTCCCCTGGATAGGGGGAAGGAGTCCGAAACAAACCCGTTCACCGAGACTCTGGCCATGGGCTGAAAATATAACAATTTAACATAATTGATAAAGTTGGGGCCCACACCAAACCTACTCATAGCCTCCCAGAGGAAGGCCCACTCCACCGAATCAAAGGCCTTTGCGGCATCTAAGGAGGCTATAACGGCAGAGCAGTCCTCCTCCCGAGAAGCCTGAAAATGAGTAAACAGGTGCCTCAAATTCACAGCAGTGGACTTGCCAGGCATGAAGCCCGTTTGGTCAGGGTGAATAATTTGGGAGACGACCCGGCCAAGTCTGGAAGCCAGAACCTTGGCCAGGATTTTAATATCCGTGGGCAACAGGGAAATGGGACGGTAGGATTCAACCTTCCTGGGGTCTTTATCCGGCTTGGGAATCACTATAATCAAAGCCTCCGCCATAGACGGGGGAAGCGCACTTTGGGCAAGAATTTCGCTGAACAACTCAAGCAACTGAGGGGCAAAGAATTTTATATATTTCTTATACAGTTCCGACGGGATGCCATCAAGGCCAGGGGCCTTACCATCGGGGGAGGCAGAGATCGCAGTCTCAATCTCCACCACCGACAAAGGAGCATCTAGAAGGGCCCTGGCCTCACTGGAGATGGAAGGCAAGTGGACCCCAACCTTGAAGTCAATTTACACACATGCAGGTACATTACTCAGACCGGCAATAGCATCGGCCTGGGTTTGTAGCGCGGTACTGGCGTGGACAGATACCTTATCTGCTGATATGGATACAATGGATAAGGAGTCTGTTTTATTGACCCTGGGCCACATTAAGGATGCAGTCCTTTATATGACAGAGACTCAGAGGGATATAGGCGTACTGGGGTCCAGAGCAAACGCTATGGCGATTTCTGCCAGGCGAGCACTGTGGACCCGACAGTGGACGGGTGATGCCGACTCAAAGCGGCATATGGAGGTTTTGCCGTACAAGGGTGAAGAGTTGTTTGGGGAAGGTCTCGCTACTGCTGGTAAATCAACTTTTTTACCTTATGTTTCCTCACAGCCTAAGAAAGCGCCAGATTATGAGATGCAGTCCTTTCGGCCGCATAAATCCAAGAGAGCTCGGGGATCTTCCTTTCTTACCAGAGGTAAGGGCAAGGGGAAAAAGCTGCCAGCTACAGCCAGTTTCCAGGAACGGAAGTCCTCCCCGGCTTCTACTGGATCCACCGCATGACGCTGGGGTTCCGCTGGGGGAGTCCGCTCCAGTGGGGGCACGTCTTCGTCTTTTCAGCCAAGTCTGGGTTCACTCTCAGGTGGATCCCTGGGCAATAGACATTGTTTCCCAGGGGTACAAGCTGGAATTCGAAGAGGTGCCTCCTCGCCGGTTTTTCAAATCGGCACTGCCAACTTCTTCCCCAGAGAGGGAGGTAGTTTTGGCAGCTATTCAAAAATTGTGTCTCCAACAAGTGGTGGTCAAGGTTCCCCTGCTGCAGCAGGGGATGGGCTATTACTCAACCCTGTTTGTGGTACCGAAACCGGACGGTTTGGTCAGACCCATTCTAAATTTAAAATCCTTAAACCTATACTTAAAGAGGTTCAAGTTCAAGATGGAGTCGCTCAGGGCGGTCCTTGCAAGTCTGGAAGAGGGAGATTTTATGGTGTCTCTAGACATAAAGGATGCATACCTTCATGTCCCCATTTATCGACGTCATCAGGCGATCCTGAGATTTGTGGTGGAGGATTGTCACTACCAATTTTAGACGTTGCCGTTTGGGCTGTCCATGGCCCCGAGAATTTTTACCAAATTAATGACGGAGATGATGGTGCTCCTGCGCAAGCAGGGGGTCACAATTATCCCAAACTTGGACGATCTCCTGATAAAAGCGAGATCGAGAGATCAGTTGCTGGTCAAAGTATCACTCTCCCTAAGGGTGTTACAACAACACGGTTGGATTCTAAACCTGCCAAAGTCACAGTTAGTTCCGACAACCAGATTGCCTTTCTTAGGCATGATTCTGGACACGGAACAAAAGATGGTCTTTCTCCCGATGGAAAAGGCCCAGGAACTGCGGGACTTGGTCAGGGACCTGTTGAAACCAGACAGGGTGTCGGTACATCACTGCACGCAAGTGCTGGGGAAAATGGTGGCGTCTTACGAGGCCATTCCATTCGGCAGGTTCCATGCCAGAACGTTTAAGTGGGAACTTCTGGACAAGTGGTCCGGGTCACATCTACAGATTCATAAGATGATCCGCCTGTCCCCCAGGGCCAGGGTGTCTCTCCTGTGGTGGCTGCAGAGTGCTCACCTTCTAGAGGGTCGCAGGTTCGGAATCCAGGACTGGGTTCTGGTGACCACGGATGCGAGTCTCCGAGGATGGGGAGCAGTCACACAGGGAAGAAACTTCCAGGGTCTGTGGTCAAGCCAGGAGGCTTGTCTACACATCAACATTCTGGAATTAAGGGCCATATACTACGGCCTTCGTCAGGCGCAGACCTTACTTCAAGGTCTACCGGTTCTGATTCAGTCAGACAACATCACAGCAGTGGCTCATGTAAACCGCCAAGGCGGCACAAGGAGCAGAGTGGCAATGGCAGAAGCCTCAAAGATTCTTCGATGGGCGGAGAGTCATGCAAGCGCTCTGACAGCAGTCTTCATTCCGGGTGTGGACAACTGGGAGGCAGACTTCCTCAGCAGACATGATCTGCATCCAGGAGAGTGGGGACTTCATCGGGAAGTCTTTGCAGAGATTGCAAGTCAGTGGGGTCTGCCTCAAATGGACATGGCTTCACGCCTCAGCAAGAAGCTTCCGAGATGTTGCGCCAGGTCAAGGGACCCTCAGGCGATTGCGGTGGACGCACTGGTGACACCGTGGGTGTTTCAGTCGGTCTGTGTGTTCCCTCCTCTTCCTCTCATCTCAAAGATACTGAGAATCATGAGACGAAGAGGGGTTCAGGCGATTCTCATTGTTCCAGATTGGCCTCGAAGGGCCTGGTATCCGGATCTACAGGAAATGCTCTCAGGGGATCCGTGGCCTCTTCCTCTCGGGGAAGACCTGTTACAGCAGGGGCCCTGTCTGTTCCAGGACTTACCGCGACTGCTTTTGACGGCATGGCGGTTGAATGCAGGATCCTAGCGGAGAGGGGTGTTCCGGAGGAGGTTATTCCTGCCCTGATGGGGGCTAGGAAGGAGGTGACGTCGAAGCATTGTCACCATATCTGGAGGAGGTATGTGTCTTAGTGCGAAGCCAAGACTGCTCCTCCGGAGGAGTTCCATCTGGGCCGTTTTCTCCACTTCCTGCAAACAGGAGTGAATTTGGGCCTAGAGTTGGGCTCCATTAAGGTTCAGATTTCGACCTTATCCATTTTCTTTCAAAAGGAATTGGCTTCTCTTCCAGAAGTCCAGACTTTCGTGAGGGGGGTGCTGCATATCCAGCCTCCTTTTGTGCCTCCAGTGGCGCCATGGGACCTTAACGTGGTGTTACGGTTCCTTAAGTCTCACTGGTTTGAACCGCTTCAAACGGTTGAATTGAAGTATCTTACTTGGAGGGTGGTCATGTTATTGGCCTTGGCTTCGGCACGGCGAGTGTCAGAATTGGCGCCCTTATCTGATTTTCCATGTGGATAGAGCTGAGTTGCGGACTCGTCCCCAATTTTTGCCTAAGGTGGTTTCTTCTTTGCATATGAACCAACCTATTGTGGTGCCGGTGGCTACAAGGGACGTGGAGGATTCCGAGTCCCTAGATGTGGTCAGGGCATTGAAAATGTATGTGGCCAGAACGGATCGGGTTAGGAAAACAGAGGCTCTGTTTATCCTGTATGCAGCCAACAAGGTTGGTGCTCCTGCGTCTAAACAGACTATTGCTCGCTGGATCTGTAACACGATTCAGCAGGCTCATTCTACGGCTGGATTGCCGTTACCGAATTCGGTTAAGGCCCATTCCACTAGGTAGGAAGGTGGGCTCTTCTTGGGCGGCTTGGTCGGTTTCAAACACTTTTGCAAAATTCTACAAGTTTGATACCCTGGCCGATGAGGACCTAATGTTTGCTCATTCGGTGCTGCAGTCGTCCGCACTCTCCAGCCCGTTTTGGAGCTTTGGTATAATCCCCATGGTCCTTACGGAGTCCCCAGCATCCTCTAGGACGTAAGAGAAAATAAGATTTTAAACCTACCGGTAAATCTTTTTGTCGTCCGTAGAGGATGCTGGGCGCCCGTCCCTGTGCGGACAGCATCCTGCAGGACTTGTATATAGTTGATTGCTTACATAAGGGTTCTGTTACAGTTTTGATCAGTCTCTGACTGATGCTGTTTTGTTTCATACTGTTAACAGGTTAGTATGTTCCATGTTGTACGGTGTGGATGGTGTGGGCTGGTATGAATCTTGCCCTTTGATTAACAAAATCCTTTCCTCGTACTGTCCGTCTCCTCTGGGCACAGTTTCTCTAGCTGGGGTCTGGAGGAGGGGCGTAGAGGGAGGAGCCAGTGCACACCCATACCTAAAGTTCTTTTTGGTGCCCATGTCTCCTGTGGAGCCCGTCTATTCCCCATGGTCCTTACGGAGTCCCCAGCATCCTCTACGGACTACGGGAAAAAGATTTACCGGTAGGTTTAAAATCTTATTTTATCAGGTCATCCATAGACTGCCTTAAGTATGGTCTTTCTCAGTATGGGATAATTTAGTAGAAATATTAGATATCATCCTCTTAATGGAATCTAACCATGGGGGTTCTGCCCCTCTAGCCTGAGAGTGTGTACTTTTCTGGGTACATGGTAGCGAGTCTCCGGGGCAGGACAGACACTCTGCTGCGCTGGAAACACAGTCCCTGGACATGGTAATGTGAAGGGACCCACACACAGAAGGTGAAAACACAGTTTTTAACCCACACAGAGCCTGCCACACTGCACCCTTTTAGCCAAATAAAACTCAGCTGGGTCGCCACACTAAGTCCCTTAAGAGGGCTTAGTATTCTACAACAGACGGAGGGTTAGAACCCCTATTAAGCTAGTTGGCCAGTGTGGGTAATCATTGGTGGCTCAGCGCACCCCTCACAGCATGACACATTCATCCGCAGGGCTGCACTCCTACCCTTGTGCTGCCGTTCCCGTCCAGCGACCCGCTAACCGGGACGCCGGCGTTCTACTCACCACTCTTCCTTCTTCTTGCTCTGTTAGGGGTGGCGACGGGTGCGCTCGCCGTGGTGGGGCTTGCGAATGACTCCCACAGGAGCTCAGTGTTCTGTCAGCGGAGAAATGGGACCATTAACTCTTTAGGAAGTTGGGCCTTTCTCTCCCCTAAGTCCCACAAAGCAGGCATGCTGGTGCCACCTAGCAGTGCCTGTAAAATAACAAACAGAAAATAAATGCAGAAAACTCTTCAGGAGCTTCCCTAAGCGTGACCGGCTCCTCCGGGCACATTTTCTAAACTGAGTCTGGTAGGAGGGGCATAGAGGGAGGAGCCAGTGCACACTATTGATTTCTTAAAGTGCCCATGGCTCCTAGTGGACCCATCTATACACCTATGGTAGTAAGGTGGACCCCAGTATCCTCGAGGACAGTGGTTCTCAAACTCGGTCCTCAGGACCCCACACAGTGCATGTTTTGCAGGTACAGGTGTATTAATTACTCACTGACACATTTTAAAAGGTCCACAGGTGGAGCTAATTATTTCACTTGCAATTTTGTGAGGAGACCTGCAAAACATGCACTGTGTTGGTTCCTGAGGACCGAGTTTGAGAACCTGTGCTCTACGACGTAAGAGAAACTGGGGCAGATGTATTAACCTGGAGAAGGCATAAGGAAGTGATAAACCAGTGTTATGTGCAAGGTGATAAAGGCACCAGCCAATCAGCTCCAATATGTAAATTAACAGTTAGGCTCTGATTGGCTGGTGCCGTTATCACCTTGCACATATCACTGGTTTATCACCTCCTTATGCTTTCTCCAGGTTAATACATCTGCCCCACTGTCCTTTATCTGTCCTAGCTTGAAGTGACCTAACTTTCATCTGATGTGACTCTAGAAGTGCTGCAATATCAGGAGAGACACGGAACTCTTTATAATATGTTTTAGATTGTATAGTTTGTGTCCATTCTGTGTCCCCCCTACTCCTTACTTTTTTTTTTTTTTAAACCTCAAACTAGGGGGCAGATATATTTAGCCTGGAGAAGGGATATAGAAGTGATAAGTGCAAAGTGACAACGCTCCAGCCAGTCAGCTCCTAACTGTCATTTTTCAAATCCATAATGATTGGCTGGTGCTTGTCGCTGCTTTATCACTTCTTTATCCCATCTTCAGGCTTCATACATCTGCCCCTCTGTACTCTATGTGCCCTAAAGCTAGCTACACACTAAAGTGACTTTTTTGATTGAACTGACAAACGGCACAATTTTTCTGCCGGTGGAAGCACCTGATATCAGTAGTACACATTAAGATCCTGCTGATTTTATGGTGAATTTGCAAATGTCCACCCGCAGGGAAGCTGAGCTTAGCAGGGAAAATCATAGGAAATATGGACTGATTATCATGAATGCCCACACACTGCACTAAATTGAAAAAAAAAACCTGAATGTGATCAGGAGCCTGGCAGTCGGGATCCCGATGGTCAGAATTCCGTCGGATCACGACAGGAAGTACTGGGGTTAGGGTAGGGCTGCCGGAGGGGTGGGTTAAGGTTCGGTTTAGAATACTCAGTGGGCAATCTGACCATTGGGATTTTGATGGCACCCCGATAAAAAGATGTTATGGCAGATGTCTTGTGGCAAGTTTGACTGATACAATTTGTCCATCACTACACCAGAAAACAGGCAGATTAACCGATAATTGTCAAATCAGCCCATTAGTTGTATAATGTGTATCTAGCTTCACAATCTAGGTATCAAAGCTATCCATGCTTGAGCACAGCTGGTTTAAATCAAAATGACTGAGATAATTAAGGCACCACTGCTCAATCATGGATATCATTTTAAACATGGACTGCTAGGGTGCCATGAGGCCTGTGTTTCTGAAGCACTGGGTTTGGTAAACACTATTGTATTGTGATTTTCTTGTCTTCATATATTTATTGGCGAGAGTTAAGGTGGGTACACACTGATAGATATATCTGCCGATCAATTGATCGGCAGATATATCTATGGACGGATCGGGCAGTGTGCTGTGCATACACTCTGCCCGATTCGTCGGGGACTGACGTCATGAACTGGGTGGGTGTGTACACACGCCTGCCCAGTTCAGCTGTCAATCACCGCTGGCCGGCTGGTCGCCTGTACACACACAGCGATGCGCCAGTATATCTGTAGATATATTGCCCGTCGGCTGTGCTGCAGGGCCGACGCGATATGTCTGTGAACGATGGAGTTCACAGAAATATTGCCCATACACACTGGCCGACGGACCCGCGATATATCAGCCGTTCAGTAGAACGGTCGATATATCGGCCAGTGTGTACCTACCTTTAGACATCAGGAACTATGGGCCGGATGTAATGTTGCCCGAGTTCGGCAGCTGTGAAAGATGACGGCCGAACTCTGACTGTTTTTAAAGGGGTAATCACTTACAAGTCAAAACCATGCCTGGTAAGGGATTGCCTCTTAAAAAAAAATGTCTGAGTTCAGCCAGCATCCTGCACAGCTGCCGCGCTAGGGTTGCATTACATTCGGCCCTAAGTATGTGTACACATACCAGTGTTAGAAAGACAGCTATGGCAGAAGGCATCGGGGCAGTTCAGGGATTTCCCTGGAATCTGCATGGTTTATCTGATACTGTATTTATTACACTCTTTCACACACCTTTTTAACTAGAGGTGAGCGGGTTCGGATTTACTCGGTTCTTATTGCCAGAATTATCACAAGTTCTTTTTTTCTGGATTTTTCTTATTGGCTAACCAAAACACGTGATGTCCGTGAGCCAATAAGGAGATTCTGGTAAATCCGGGTAAAACTGAACCCGCTCATCTCTAATTTTAACATGTATGTTAACATTGCTAACATTGTTACTTTGCAGCCATATAATCATAGGTACAGTCTTATCCACTACTGGCACTTATTATTTTATAATCCATTACATGATAAATGCTGATGCTTGTAATTGGTCTTTTCATCTTAAAGGTCTATTTTTACATATGTCCCTTTTCAAAATATACAAATACCGACTTATAGAATTCATTTATTTATCCCATTCAAGCCCAGGACCAGATGGAGTGCGAAATGAGGCGATTCTACAGGACATGGCTCAGATGAGGATAAAGCACCAGGAGGAGTTAACGGAGCTCCATAAAAAACGTGGAGAGGTAAATCGTTCCTCTCCGGAGAGCTATCCAAGCTAGCCATTGAGAAGTAGTCAAACAGTTGCTGTGTGTTACATGGATCGGATCAGTATCCTGGTGGAAGGCTTTGTATTCTATGGTTAGCAGTAAATACAGCATTTCTTTAACCATGGCAAGTTATTGAACAAATAATCTATGTACATGGCCATAACGTGCTGAGACTGTTCTGTTTTCAGCTACTGTAGTACATTCAACACAGATTGATGCTGTAATAGTTCTGCGTAGCTCCAGGGAAGATGCCCATTTGTTACTCTTTTTTTCGATCTGTTTTATCTGGGCTGTCAGTAAATGTCCATATCCCTCCCTCTCAGCTGGCTCAGACAGTGATAGAACTGAACAACCAGATGCAGCAAAAGGACAAAGAAATCCAGACCAACAAGGCAACGTGAGTAAAAACGTTCTGTAATGATTTTGTTGTTGATGGTTATACCATAGGGGAAAGCAAAGACAAACTGACATAGTGTAAGAATGTTTCTTTCCTCTTTTTCACATTTTACTGGTAGCCTAAAACACTGACTGTAATCTGACCTAAATAATTATAACATCATGCCAGTTTCTCAAGCAAAGCCCTTGGTGTGTTCTGTCCTTTTCTAGGATAGAGGAATACCAGCGCACCATCAGTGAGCTTGAGACTGAATGCCAAGACCTGCGGAATAAACTGCAGGAGCTTGAGCGCACGAACCAGACACTGAAGGACGAGTACGACGCCCTTCAGATTACTTTTAACGCCCTAGAAGGGAAGCTGCGGAAAACCACGGAGGATAACCAGGAGCTGGTGACTCGTTGGATGGCAGAGAAAGCTCAGGAAGCCAATCGTCTCAACGCTGAAAATGAGAAGGACTCCAAGTAAGGTTCATTCATTGTCACTCCTAACAATCTACATTTACATGCCTACAAAGTACTTGGGGCCTGATTCAGGGGTGCTGTATGCAAGTCTGCTGCATTGTGTGTTCAGAAACCTATAGAAATATCTGCCTGTATTCAGAGTTGAATGCATTTATGCCACCGTACCTCCTCTACCTACTGTACTTGTGAAAGTAGCAGTCATCTCTATGGGTGAGCATTTCACTAACCTCTATACCTGGTGCAAGAAATCTGTTTGAAATAAGCCGGACCTCTGCTTTTGCTCACCTCCGTATAACCTGCAACTGTGCACGCCCTACTTGTTAACATTCAGTTACCGCCCGATTACACCCATTCAGGGTAATATGCAGCTGAGAAGAGTGTCTCGTCTGTAGTTCCTCAAAGTTGCGTATGCATGGCATTGACGCGTTGGCAGGCGAATCGCAAGATTTGTCTGCAAAACGAACTTGGGCGCATCTTTGAAGCATACAAGTCAACTACTGAATTTTTAAGGCAGAATGGATAGCATTGCAGTAAAAATGCTAGAATGAGAGAGCACTGCTTAAATCACAGCAGATATGGGGCCTAATTCAGACTTGATCACAGCAGCAAAAATTTTCTCTAATGGGCAAAACCATGTGCAGTGAAGGTGGAGCAGATAAAACATGTGCAGAGAGAGTTAGATTTGGGTGAGGTGTGTTGAAACTGAAATCTAAATTGCAGTGTAAAAATAAAGCAGCCAGTATTTACCCTGCACAGAAACAAAATAACCCACCCAAATCTAACTCTCTCTGTACATGTTATAGCTGCCCCCCCTGCAGTGCACATGGTTTTGCCCATTAGAGAAAAAATTTGCTTCCGCGATCAGGTCTGAATTAGGCCCATGGTGAGGACCAATTCTGTAAATAATGCTCTTATTTATTTTGTATTTTTTTGTCTCGCATCTGCAAAGCTTTATAACATATTACCTTTTTAAAAAAGCAGACATATAGCCAGATAGTAAAGACATTTATGGCGGGATGTAATGCTGTCCGAGATCACTAGAGGTGCGGGTTGCTTCCCAGTCTCGGACGTTTTTTTAAAAGGAATATAATTTCTCTATCGTCCTAGTGGATGCTGGGGTTCCTGAAAGGACCATGGGGAATAGCGGCTCCGCAGGAGACAGGGCACAAAAAGTAAAGCTTTTTCCGATCAGGTGGTGTGCACTGGCTCCTCCCCCTATGACCCTCCTCCAGACTCCAGTTAGATTTTTGTGCCCGGCCGAGAAGGGTGCAATCTAGGTGGCTCTCCTAAAGAGCTGCTTAGAGAAAGTTTAGCTAGGTTTTTTATTTTACAGTGATTCCTGCTGGCAACAGGATCACTGCAGCGAGGGACTGAGGGGAGAAGGAGTCAACTCACCTGCGTGCAGGATGGATTGGTTTCTTGGCTACTGGACATCAAGCTCCAGAGGGACGATCACAGGTACAGCCTGGATGGTCACCGGAGCCACGCCGCCGGCCCCCTTGCAGATGCTGAAATCAGAAGAGGTCCAGAATCGGCGGCTGAAGACTCCTGCAGTCTTCTAAAGGTAGCGCACAGCACTGCAGCTGTGCGCCATTTTCCTCTCAGCACACTTCACACGGCAGTCACTGAGGGTGCAGGGCGCTGGGAGGGGGGCGCCCTGGGAGGCAAATGAGTACCTATAAAGGCTAAAAATACCTCACATATAGCCCTAGAGGCTATATGGAGATATTTAACCCCTGCCTAATTTTTCTAAATAGCGGGAGACGAGCCCGCCGGAAAAGGGGCGGGGCCTATCTCCTCAGCACACGGCGCCATTTCCTCTCACAGCTCCGCTGGTCAGGACGGCTCCCAAGTCTCTCCCCTGCACTGCACTACAGAAACAGGGTAAAACAGAGAGGGGGGGGCACATTTATGGCGATATTTTGATATAACAAAGCAGCTATAAGGGAGCACTTATTATAAGGCTATCCCTGATATATATATATAGCGCTTTTGGTGTGTGCTGGCAAACTCTCCCTCTGTCTCCCCAAAGGGCTAGTGGGTCCTGTCTTCGTTAGGAGCATTCCCTGTGTGTCTGCTGTGTGTCGGTACGTGTGTGTCGACATGTATGAGGACGATATTGGTGTGGAGGCGGAGCAATTGCCAAATATGAGGATGTCACCCCCTAGGGAGTCGACACCAGAATGGATGCCTTTATTTATGGAACTACGGGATAGTGTCAACACGCTAAAGCAGTCGTTTGACGACATGAGACGGCCGGACAATCAATTAGTGCCTGTCCAGGCGACTCAAACACCGTCAGGGGCTGTGAAACGCCCTTTGCCTCAGTCGGTCGACACAGACCCAGACACAGGCGATGACTCCAGTGGTGACGGTGACGAATCAACCGTATTTTCCAGTAGGGCCACACGTTATATGATTTTGGCAATGAAGGAGGCGTTACATTTAGCTGATACTACAGGTACCACTAAACAGGGTATTATGTGGGGTATGAAAAAACTACCTATAGTTTTTCCTGAATCAGAAGAACTAAATGACGTGTGTAATGAAGCGTGGGTTGCCCCTGATAAAAAGCTGATAATTTCAAAGAAATTATTGGCATTATACCCTTTCCCGCCAGAGGTTAGGGAGCGCTGGGAAACACCTCCTAGGGTGGACAAGGCGCTAACACGCTTATCTAAACAAGTGGCGTTACCCTCTCCTGAGACGGCCGCACTTAAAGATCCATCAGATAGGAGGATGGAAAATATCCAAAAAAGTATATACACACATGCAGGTGTTATACTACGACCAGCTGTAGCGACTGCCTGGATGGGCAGTGCGGGGGTAGTTTGGTCAGAATCCCTGATTGAAAATATTGATACCCTGGACAGGGACAATATTTTACTGTCGTTAGAACAAATAAAGGATGCATTTCTTTATATGCGTGATGCACAGAGGGATATATGCACACTGGCATCACGGGTAAGTGCTATGTCCATTTCGGCCAGAAGAGCTTTATGGACGCGACAGTGGACAGGCGATGCGGATTCAAAACGGCATATGGAAGTTTTGCCGTATAAAGGGGAGGAGTTATTTGGAGTCGGTCTATCAGATTTGGTGGCCACGGCTACAGCCGGGAAATCCACCTTTCTACCTCAAGTCACTCCCCAACAGAAAAAGGCACCGACTTTTCAACCGCAGCCCTTTCGTTCCTTTAAAAATAAGAGAGCAAAGGGCTATTCATATCTGCCACGAGGCAAAGGTCGAGGGAAGAGACAGCAACACGCAGCTCCTTCCCAGGATCAGAAGCCCTCCCCGGCTTCTACAAAAGCCTCAGCATGACGCTGGGGCTTCTCAAGCGGACTCGGGGACCGTGGGGGGTCGTCTCAAAAATTACAGCGCGCAGTGGGCTCACTCGCAAGTAGATCCCTGGATCCTGCAGATAATATCTCAGGGATACAGGTTGGAATTAGAGACAGATCCACCTCGCCGTTTCCTGAAGTCTGCTTTACCAACGTCCCCCTCCGAAAGGGAGACGGTGTTGGAAGCCATTCACAAGCTGTACTCTCAGCAGGTGATAGTCAAGGTACCTCTTCTGCAACAAGGGAAGGGGTATTATTCCACTCTTTTTGTGGTACCGAAGCCGGATGGCTCGGTAAGGCCTATTCTAAATCTGAAGTCCTTGAACCTGTACATAAAGAAGTTCAAGTTCAAAATGGAGTCACTCAGAGCAGTGATAGCGAACCTGGAAGAGGGGGACTTTATGGTATCCTTGGACATCAAGGATGCGTATCTCCACGTTCCAATTTACCCCTCACACCAGGGGTACCTCAGGTTCGTTGTACAAAACTGTCACTATCAGTTTCAGACGCTGCCGTTCGGATTGTCCACGGCACCTCGGATCTTTACAAAGGTAATGGCCGAGATGATGATTCTTCTTCGAAGAAAAGGCGTATTAATTATCCCATACTTGGACGATCTCCTAATAAGGGCGAGGTCCAGAGAACAGCTAGAGATGGGATTAGCACTGTCTCAGGAAGTGCTAAAACAGCACGGGTGGATTCTGAATATTCCAAAATCCCAGTTAATGCCGACAACTCGTCTGCTGTTCCTAGGGATGATTCTGGACACGGTTCAGAAAAAGGTTTTTCTCCCGGAGGAAAAAGTCAAGGAGTTATCCGAGCTTGTCAGGAACCTCCTAAAACCAGGAAAGGTGTCTGTACATCAATGCACAAGAGTCCTGGGAAAAATGGTGGCTTCTTACGAAGCAATTCCATTCGGCAGATTCCACGCAAGAATTTTCCAAAGGGATCTGTTGAACAAATGGTCAGGGTCGCATCTTCAGATGCACCTGCGGATAACCCTGTCTCCAAGGACAAGGGTGTCTCTTCTGTGGTGGTTGCAGAGTGCTCATCTATTGGAGGGCCGCAGATTCGGCATACAGGATTGGATCCTGGTGACCACGGACGCCAGCCTGAGAGGCTGGGGAGCAGTCACACAAGGAAGAAACTTCCAGGGAGTATGGACGAGCCTGGAAACGTCTCTTCACATAAACATTCTGGAACTAAGAGCAATATACAATGCTCTAAGCCAGGCAGAACCTCTGCTTCAGGGAAAACCGGTGTTGATCCAGTCGGACAACATCACGGCAGTCGCCCATGTGAACAGACAGGGCGGCACAAGAAGCAGGAGTGCAATGGCAGAAGCTGCAAGGATTCTTCGCTGGGCAGAGAATCATGTGATAGCACTGTCAGCAGTGTTCATCCCGGGAGTGGACAACTGGGAAGCAGACTTCCTCAGCAGACACGATCTTCACCCGGGAGAGTGGGGACTTCATCCAGAAGTCTTCCACATGCTGGTAACCCGTTGGGAAAGACCAATGGTGGACATGATGGCGTCTCGCCTCAACAAAAAACTGGACAGGTATTGCGCCAGGTCAAGAGATCCGCAGGCAATAGCTGTGGACGCGCTGGTAACGCCTTGGGTGTACCAGTTGGTGTATGTGTTTCCTCCTCTGCCTCTCATACCAAAAGTATTGAGAATTATACGGCAAAGAGGCGTAAGAACGATACTAGTGGTTCCGGATTGGCCAAGAAGGACTTGGTACCCGGAACTTCAAGAGATGATCACGGAAGATCCGTGGCCTCTACCTCTAAGGAGGGACTTGCTTCAGCAGGGTCCCTGTCTGTTTCAAGACTTACCGCGGCTGCGTTTGACGGCATGGCGGTTGAACGCCGGATCCTAAAGGAAAAAGGCATGCCGGAAGAAGTCATTCCTACTTTGATTAAAGCAAGGAAGGAAGTAACCGTGCAACATTATCACCGAATTTGGCGAAAATATGTTGCGTGGTGCGAAGATCGGAGTGCTCCGACGGAGGAATTTCAACTGGGTCGATTCCTACATTTCCTGCAATCAGGATTGTCAATGGGTCTCAAATTGGGATCTATTAAGGTTCAAATTTCGGCCCTGTCGATTTTCTTTCAAAAAGAATTGGCTTCAGTCCCTGAAGTCCAGACCTTTGTTAAGGGAGTGCTGCATATACAGCCTCCTGTGGTGCCTCCAGTGGCACCGTGGGATCTCAATGTGGTTTTGGATTTCCTAAAATCTCATTGGTTTGAACCACTAAAAAAGGTGGATTTGAAATATCTCACATGGAAAGTGACCATGCTTCTAGCCCTGGCTTCTGCCAGGAGAGTGTCAGAATTGGCAGCTTTATCTTACAAAAGCCCATATCTGATTTTCCATTCGGACAGGGCAGAACTGCGGACTCGTCCGCATTTTCTCCCTATGGTGGTGTCAGCATTTCATCTGAACCAGCCTATTGTAGTGCCTGCGGCTACAAGTGACTTGGAGGACTCCAAGTTACTGGACGTTGTCAGAGCATTAAAAATATATATTGCAAGGACAGCTGGAGTCAGAAAATCTGACTCGTTGTTTATATTGTATGCACCCAACAAGATGGGTGCTCCGGCGTCTAAGCAGACGATTGCTCGTTGGATCTGTAGCACAATCCAACTTGCACATTCTGTGGCAGGCCTGCCACAGCCTAAATCTGTAAAGGCCCACTCCACAAGGAAGGTGGGCTCATCTTGGGCGGCTGCCCGAGGGGTCTCGGCATTACAACTTTGCCGAGCAGCTACGTGGTCAGGGGAGAACACGTTTGTAAAATTTTACAAATTTGATACTCTGGCTAAGGAGGACCTGGAGTTCTCTCATTCGGTGCTGCAGAGTCATCCGCACTCTCCCGCCCGTTTGGGAGCTTTGGTATAATCCCCATGGTCCTTTCAGGAACCCCAGCATCCACTAGGACGATAGAGAAAATAAGATTTTACTTACCGATAAATCTATTTCTCGGAGTCCGTAGTGGATGCTGGGCGCCCATCCCAAGTGCGGATTATCTGCATAAATTGTACATAGTTATTGTTAACTAATTCGGGTTATTGTTGAAGGAAGCCATCTTTCAGAGGCTCCGCTGTTATCATACTGTTAACTGGGTTTAGATCACAAGTTGTACGGTGTGATTGGTGTGGCTGGTATGAGTCTTACCCGGGATTCAAAATCCTCCCTTATTGTGTACGCTCGTCCGGGCACAGTACCTAACTGGAGTCTGGAGGAGGGTCATAGGGGGAGGAGCCAGTGCACACCACCTGATCGGAAAAAGCTTTACTTTTTGTGCCCTGTCTCCTGCGGAGCCGCTATTCCCCATGGTCCTTTCAGGAACCCCAGCATCCACTACGGACTCCGAGAAATAGATTTATCGGTAAGTAAAATCTTATTTTACAAGGCATGGTTTTGCTCTGTAAGGGATTGTCCCATTAAAAAAAAAAAAAGTCAGAGATTGGCCGGCAACGCGCACCTCCGATGATCTCGGTGGGATGTCTTGCAGACCGTTAGTGGCTGACAGGAAGTAAGATACATGAACTATACTGTAGTCATTTTGTGCTGTCATGTAGCCTGTGAGTGCTGTGTTACAGCAGCTGCTGCAGATTTACAGGCGATCAGTACTAGAGAGTATATGGTCTATTCCAAGGCTGTTCAGCCAGTAAAGAACAGTGATCTGCAGTTGCAATGTCATTTCAAACTTTCTCTAATGTCCTAGTGGATGCTGGGGACTCCGTAAGGACCATGGGGAATAGACGGGCTCCGCAGGAGACAGGGCACTTTAAGAAAGAATTAGGAATACTGGTGTGCACTGGCTCCTCCCTCTATGTCCCTCCTCCAGACCTCAGCTTGAATTTGTGCCCGGACGAGCTGGGTGCACTTTAGTGAGCTCTCCTGAGCTGGTTAAATAGAAAGTATTTTGTTAGGATTTTTTTTTTTTTTTTTCAGAGAGATCTGCTGGCAACAGACTCTCTGCTACGTGGGATTAAGGGGAGAGAAGCAGCCCTACTCACTGTGGATCGGTCATGCTTCTTAGGCTACTGGACACCATTAGCTCCAGAGGGATCTAACACAGGAACGCACCCTTGGTCGTCCGATCCCAGAGCCGCGCCGCCGTCCCCCTCGCGGAGCCAGAAGCCGGCGTGAGAAGCAAGAAGACTTCAAAAGCGGCGGCAGAAGACTCCAGTCTTCATATGAGGTAGCGCACAGCACTGCAGCTGTGCGCCATTGCTCCCACATTAAACCCACACACTCCGGTCACTGTAGGGTGCAGGGCGCAGGGGGAGGGGGGCCCGCGCCCTCCTGGGCAGCAATTAGAGAACTCTTGGCAAAGTGGGCATATATACAGTTGGGCACTCTATATATGCATGAGCCCCCGCCATTATTTTACACAAAATTGCGGGACAGAAGCCCGCCGCTGAGGGGGCGGGGCTTCTTCCTCAGCACTCACCAGCGCCATTTTCTCTCCACAGCTCCGCTGAGAGGAAGCTCCCCAGGTTCTCCCCTGCAGATTCACGGTAGAAAGAGGGTAAAAAGAGAGGGGGGGCGCATAAATTTAGCGCAAAATCAGTATATACAGCAGCTACTGGGTAAACACTAAGTTACTGTGTAATTCCTGGGTCATATAGCGCTGGGGTGTGTGCTGGCATACTCTCTCTCTGTCTCTCCAAAAGGCCTTGTGGGGGTTCTGTCCTCAAATAGAGCATCCCCTGTGTGTGTGGTGTGTCGGTACGCTTGTGTCGGCATGTTTGATGAGGAAGGCTATGTGGAAGCAGAGCGGGTACAAATGAATGTGGGATCGCCGCCGACGGCCGATTGGATGGATATGTGGAAGGTTTTAAATGATAATGTTAATTCCTTGCATAAAAGGTTGGATAAAGCTGAAGCCTTGGGACAGTCAGGGTCTCAACCCATGCCTGCTCCTACAGCGCAGAGGCCGTCAGGGTCTCAGAAGCGCCCACTATCCCAAATGGTTGACACGGATTCTGACTCCAGTGTCGATGGCGATGATGCAAAGTTGCAGCCTAAAATGGCTAAAGCCATCCGCTACATGATTATGGCAATGAAGGATGTATTGCACATCTCAGAGGAAAACCCAGTCCCTGACAAGAGGGTTTATATGTTTGGGGAAAAAAGGCATGAGGTGACCTTTCCCCCTTCACATGAGTTAAATGAGTTATGTGAAAAAGCTTTGGAATCTCCAGATAGAAAAATGCAGATTTCCAAACGGTTGCTTATGGCGTATCCTTTCCCGCCAATGGACAGGCTACGCTGGGAATCCTCCCCTAGGGTAGACAAAGCTTTGACACGCTTATCTAAGAAGGTAGCCCTGCCGTCACAGGATACGGCCACCCTAAAAGATCCTGCGGATAGAAAGCAGGAAGGTATCCTGAAGTCCATTTATACACATTCAGGTACCCTACTAAGGCCGGCAATTGCGTCGGCCTGGATGTGTAGTGCTGTAGCAGCATGGACAGATACTTTATCTGAGGAACTTGATACCTTGGACAAGGATACTATATTACTGACCCTGGGGCATATAAAAGACGCTGTCCTATATATGAGAGATGCCCAGAGAGACATTAGCCTACTGGGCTCTAGAATAAATGCAATGTCAATTTCTGCCAGAAGGGTCCTGTGGACTCGGCAATGGACAGGTGATGCCGACTCAAAAAGGCACATGGAGGTTTTACCTTACAAGGGTGAGGAATTGTTTGGGGACGGTCTCTCGGACCTAGTTTCCACAGCTACGGCTGGGAAGTCAAATTTTTTGCCATATATTCCCTCACAACCTAAGAAAGCACCATATTACCAAATGCAGTCCTTTCAATCACAAAGAGGCAAGAGAGTCCGAGGTGCGTCTTTTCTTGCCAGAGGCAGGGGTAGAGGAAAGAAGCTGCACAATACAGCTAGTTCCCAGGAACAGAAGTCCTCCCCGGCTTCCACTAAATCCACCGCATGACGCTGGGGCTCCTCAGGTGGAGCCAGGATCGGTGGGGGCGCGTCTCCGAAATTTCAGCCACCAGTGGGTTCGCTCACGGGTGGATCCCTGGGCTATACAGATTGTATCTCAGGGATACAAGCTGGAATTCGAAGTGATGCCCCCTCACCGTTACCTCAAATCGGCCCTGCCAGCTTCCCCCATAGAGAGGGAAATAGTGTTAGCGGCAATTCACTAATTATATCTCCAGCAGATGGTGTTAAAGGTTCCCCTCCTTCAACAGGGAAGGGGTTACTATTCGACAATGTTTGTGGTACCGAAACCGGACGGTTCGGTCAGACCCATATTGAATTTAAAATCCCTGAACAGTTACCTGAAAAGGTTCAAGTTCAAGATGGAATCGCTCAGAGCGGTCATTGCAAGCCTGGAAGAGGGGGATTTTATGGTGTCTCTGGACATAAAGGATGCTTACCTGCATGTCCCCATTTATCCACCTCATCAGGAGTACCTCAGATTTGTGGTACAGGACTGTCATTACCAATTCCAGACGTTGCCGTTTTGGCTGTCCACGGCACCGAGAATATTTACCAAGGTAATGGCAGAAATGATGGTGCTTCTGCGAAAGCAAGGAGTCACAATTATCCCATACTTGGACGATCTCCTCATAAAGGCGAGGTCCAGAGAGCAGTTGCTGATCAGCGTAGCACACTCTCGGGAAGTGTTGCAACAGCACGGCTGGATTCTGAATATTCCAAAGTCGCAGCTGATTCCTACGACGCGTCTGCCCTTCCTGGGCATGATTCTGGACACAGACCAGAAGAAGGTTTTTCTCCCGACGGAGAAGGCTCAGGAGCTCGTGACTTTGGTCAGAGACCTCTTAAAACCAAAACAGGTGTCGGTGCATCACTGCATGCGAGTCCTGGGAAAGATGGTGGCGTCATACGAGGCCATTCCCTTCGGCAGGTTCCATGCGAGGACCTTTCAGTGGGATGTGTTGGACAAGTGGTCCGGATCGCATCTTCAGATGCATCGGCTGATCACCCTATCCCCCAGGGCCAGGGTGTCTCTTCTGTGGTGGCTGCAGAGTGCTCACCTTCTCGAGGGTCGCAGGTTCGGCATTCAGGACTGGGTCCTGGTGACCACGGATGCAAGCCTCTGAGGGTGGGGGGCAGTCACACAGGGAAGAAATTTCCAGGGTCTGTGGTCAAGTCAGGAGACTTGTCTGCACATCAATATCCTGGAACTAAGGGCCATATACAACGCCCTAAGTCAAGCGGAACCTCTGCTTCGCAACCATCCGGTGCTGATTCAGTCAGACAACATCACCGCAGTGGCTCATGTAAACCGCCAAGGCGGCACAAGGAGCAGGGTGGCGATGGCAGAAGCCACCAGAATTCTTTGCTGGGCGAAGAATCACGTAAAAGCACTGTCAGCAGTGTTCATTCCGGGAGTGGACAACTGGGAAGCAGACTTCCTCAGCAGGCACGACCTCCACCCGGGAGAGTGGGGACTTCATCAAGAAGTCTTCACGCAGATTACAAGTCGATGGGAACTGCCACAGGTGGACATGATGGCATCCCGCCTCAACAAAAAGCTACAAATGTATTGCGCCAGGTCAAGAGACCCTTAGGCGATAGCTGTGGACGCACTAGTGACACCGTGGGTTTTCCAGTCGGTTTATGTGTTTCCTCCTCTTCCTCTCATACCCAAGGTGCTGAGAATCGTAAGAAAAAGAGGAGTGAGAACAATACTCATTGTTCCGGATTGGCCAAGAAGGACTTGGTATCCGGAACTGCAAGAAATGCTCACAGAGCACCCATGGCCTCTGCCTCTCAGACAGGATCTGTTGCAACAGGGGCCCTGTCTGTTCCAAGACTTACCGCGGCTGTGTTTGACGGCATGGCGGTTGAACGCCGGATCCTAGCAGAAAAAGGCATTCCGGATGAGGTTATTCCTACGCTCATAAAGGCTAGGAAGGACGTGACTGCTAAACATTATCACCGTATATGGCGAAAATATGTTGCTTGGTGTGAGGCCAGGAATGCCCCTACAGAGGAATTCCAGCTGGGCCGTTTCCTTCACTTCCTACAGTCGGGAGTGACTTTGGGCTTAAAATTGGGGTCCATTAAGGTCCAGATTTCAGCCCTATCCATTTTCTTTCAAAAGGAACTGGCTTCTCTTCCTGAAGTTCAGACGTTTGTAAAGG